>NC_044049.1:8646149-8807412 GCF_902167405.1 Gadus morhua | reverse complement strand
CAATTTGTTTATCTTTGGGATTGTAGTACACGTTTTTAGTCTTAATCTAAGCAGCTTCGTTTCATTATGCAGTAAAACATAATAGGCACGCGTGAACATTTTAATTAAGTGCCAATTAAAGGTAGCATTTAGTGGCTGGATCAGTGGCTGGAAAGCTATCCATTCAAGTCCTGAGATGTAAAAAAAGAAAGAAAAAAAAGAAGTGTTTATTCTGCGCAACAGCTCTGTTGAAACAACTGCCCGACCAAATAGTTCAACGTCCTTAACTTTATCCATGTGACCTAGTGGCCCAGGGACGCGTGCGCGGGGGCTTAAAGTTACTAAGCCTGTTTTGTGCTGACCATTGATCTGTGACTTTTGTTCCTGTTTGTACTGTTGACGTTTTTTTTTATTCTCTTTTGCCAGTCGGGAAGGAAGCTATTATGACCTTTGTATGGTGCCTACCTGTTTAGAGATCATCAACATTGAATCATGGAACAGGAAACAACTCTGGATGCTATAAATAAATCATGGGCATTTACGGGCACTTAGTTTATAGATTTGGCTTCTGTTGGCCTCTTCCTCTCAACTCGACCAAAGATGTATTGGGCAGTTAAATTGGGGCTTTTTCAAAGCACCTTTCAACAACATCTATATTTTGGCAGTGGAGCCCTCCATATAATAACAAGGTATTTCCTCTGAAATCAGACCCTACCTGTATAACCTCATTTGAGGCAAAGTATAGACCTGGTTTAAACAAGACCTTTGAATTATACATAACACAATAATGACCTGTTAGTAACCGTTGCGCATGATGTACTCAGGCCTTTGATCTAAAAAGATAAAGTAAATGAATCAACTACCTAGGTCGGTACCCTCCGTACCCTAGGGGGTACGGAAAACCGTGGGTTTCAACTTCGATGCAATCGTTCCTCCTTCAGACTGCACTCCACACAGCACACACACTCACTACCGCAGATCAGAATCATGTGACATCACTCGTCTGAGAAGGGCCTCAGTAGATTCCCGTAAGGTTACATGGAGTGGGAGGGGTGGGGGGGTTGTGGTGATGGCGTTCCCGTTCTATCCCAATCTTCCTATCAGAGCTCCAGGATCTGGCTTCAACTGACAGTGAAAACACTTTCGGGGGGAGGTGGGGGGTACACATGGGGGGGGGGGGGGGCCAGGGGCCCGAGACGTGCTGATCGCGGCCCGTCTGGAGGGGAGTGGGCGTAACTGTTTCTGACAGCCGGGAACGGTGTGAAGGGAAGTTCACACGCGGTGTTTCCTCACCAGCCGTGTTACCGTCGCAGACTTGTGTTTGCATGCGTATGGCAGTCGTTAAGAAAAGGAATAAATCATGCCTCGCTGATGATTGGCCATTTAAAGTAGTCTTTTTTTGGTGACGTTACAGCTCAACTAATAGACCCAACACTACCACGGTTACGGGTTCGATTCCCACCCTGGCCCACCCATTTTATGAGTGTATGCACCCATGAGAAAGACAGGAAACTGATAAGACATCAAATTAGCTTTTTGTGATTGCGACATTGGGGATTTCGTGCTTAACTATCTGACCACAAATAGGATAGAATAGGAGCGTGATCTAAGCACTGTGTGAATCATGAATCACAATCTCTGCGGTGACCGCCTATGTTTCGTACAGCCCTGATTTCCTGCTTTACTTGGAAATGTGTCATACATGGACGGTTCAACGCCTCATTCAACACCGACAAACCACAAATGCATAATAGCATTTTTTTTCAATGCGAGGTAAATGCAAGGCAGCAAGTCAACAAGAACGGGCCCCTTTGCACAAATATCACCTCAGTTGAGGCAGAAACAAAATAGACTCCACTCCAATGCCGTTTTCATGCTGATTAGTCACAGAGATCCCCAAAGGGAAGCAGGTGATGGGGCCGTGACTACCAGGCAACTAGCGGTATTCCGAGACAGCTCATGCTCTCTGGAATAACACCAGAGGCAGCCAGGTGCCTCCAACCAAGTTGGCCTTAGTCAGACTTGGTGCGAATAGTGTGCGCGTGTTTACAATTGGCTGGGCTTTATAGTTCCCAAGATAGGTTGCAGGGGTTTCTTATTAAAGAGTAGTCAGAACTATCTTCGACCTTATCCAGCTCGGAACGTGTGTGTGTGTGTGTGCAAGTGCATGTGTGTGTGTGTAATGTGTACGTGCGGCTTTGTTTGTGTGTGTGTGTATGTGGGTGTGTGCGTGTGCATGTGTGTGGGTGATGTGTATGTGCGGATGTGTGTGTGTTTGTGTGTGCGTGTGTTTGCTACATGCGGGTGAGTCTTCAGGCCAAGCAGTACCTCTGTACGGGTGTTATGTAAGTCAAACAGGAGAATGCTGTGCTTTGCTGGCATTCTTTACTTATCCTGCTGTACACAACAATGCCTGCCTGCTGTGTGCATGGGAAACAATAAAGGCAGCTTTCTGGAAGTTTCTGTACTGTTTTGGTGACCAATTGCACCACATTTTGAATTTGAAATCTATTCACTGGATGTCCCCCAATGCTATTCTCATGTCGCCAGTGTTATTAATATTCTTATCTCCCTATGCGATGTAACACCTTTTTTTCACCATGGCTAATTACATCTGAACAATTTTGGTTTATCGTCCTCTTGAGATGCCAAAGCTCATCACAGGGGCTGCTTCACATGTTTAGCGGGCTATGAAACCAGATACCCCTTTGACCAACGTCTTCCTTGGCCATCCTCTCAGTGTGGTTCCCCATGTATCGGATTCAGCGCCACTAAACAGCCCCCCCTCCCTCCACGACCCCACCCTGAACTCCGACCTCCCAGCCCCTCGTTCTTCGCTAACCTCTCGCCAGAGCCCGGTTCACATTTCACTCTCTATAAACCTACCCTTCACCACTACACAAACCCCGACCTCCTGCCCTGTTCCCACCCTTTCCTCCTCCGCTCTGCGGAAACGCTTCGGTCCGGGCGTTGGTGTCCGAGCGTTCCCAAGCAGACCCGGGCAGGTTCAGTCAGAGAGGCTTCAGCGTTTGTGTTGTTTTTGCTTGACCGTGCGAAGCGGGAAAGCCTGCTACACGCACATCCTCCGCCCTAACTCTGTCCGCCGTCTAGCTGACGCATATGAAGAAATAAATACAATACAGGCAGAGATACGGAATGAGAAACAGACCCAGACAGAGAGAGAAATTGGGCCTCGGTTTGTTCCAAAAAAAAAGAAAGGAAGAATGAAAATAAATCCAGGTTTGTATTCTTCCACATGGGGCCAGATGGTGTTTTGCCTCGGATAGTGTTGAAAAGAGAAAGAAAAAAAAATGTTTTTTACAAGGTTGTGGCGGCCCAGTGAAACATGTTGTGAGGCATTCAAGCTCGTCTAGTCATCTCCAGTGAGGTGGGATTAATAGTATTAGGTAATAATGGCCATGTCGCGGCTGGGTTCACTGTGAGTGGAGGGGACTCCTTTTGCCTCACAGAGTTGTAACCAAGAACCACAAAAGTAGGCGAGACCCATGAATCAAATTTAGTTTTGAATTCAGTTGTATGGAGAGAGAGAAGGGGAAAAAGGCACAGTGTTCACCATTGTTGAGTGACTCGTTGTTATTACCACACAAAGCCCTACAGTACAAGTCTTTCAAGACACAGGAAACTTGGGCAACACAGAATGGCACAGTGGTCAGGAATGTTCCTCAAAGTAACCCCGTTCTGCTCCCCATGTCAGCACTACCCACCATGCCGAAGGTCCCAGGAGAAAGACTGGACATCGAATCTGTGCCAAGTCCTTACGGCTCCTCTTTGCCCTTTCGGTTATTTGTTTTTCACGATTTGTTGCTGTGTCCATGTTTTTATTTTTTTCTTCAAACAAGGCCATCCTATTTGATGGACTGTGTGAAGTAATGTGCCGTTATTAATGTGTTTTCTTCCCTCTCTCTCTCTCTCTCCCTCTCTCTCTTTCCGTCCATCTCCCTCTCCTTCCCCCTCTCTCTCTCTCTCTCTCTCTCTCTCTCTCTCTCTCTCTCTCTCTCTCTCTCTCTCTCTCTCTCTCTCTCTCTCTCTCTCTCTCTCTCTCTCTCTCTCACTATCTCTCTCCCTCCCTCTCTCCCTTTCTCTCTCTCTCTCTCTCTCTCTGTTCTTCCAGTGAGACCTAATCTACCATCCCCTCCAGCCCCCCCCCCCCCCCCCCCCCCCCACGACGCTGGCCTTCCGCGGACCCTCTCAGCGATGTGGAGCTGCATGGCCCACAATGAGTCAGACGCCAGCGACGCGGACCACCAGCTCTGCCAGGACCTGGGCCTCATCGTGTCGGCGTTCTCCGTCCTCTACCTCGCCGTGGGCTTCCCCGTGGGCCTGTGCTACAACGCCCTGCTGGTGGCCGTCAACCTGTCCAACAAGGCGTCCATGACCATGCCCGACGTGTACTTTGTCAACATGGCCATCGCCGGCCTGGTGCTGAACCTGGTGGCGCCCGTTGAGCTCCTGGGGCCGCACTTCACCCACTGGCCCGCCTGGGAGTACAACAACGAGGTGTACATCACCCTGCTCATCCTGTTCAACGTCTCCTCCCTGGTGGTCATGTACTCCACCACGCTGCTCAGCCTGGACTACTACATCGAGCGGGCGCTGCCGCGCACCTACATGTCCAGCGTGTACAACACCAAGCACGTGTGCGGCTTCATCTGGGGCGGCGCCGTGCTCACCAGCTTCTCCTCGCTGCTCTTCTACGTGTGCAACCACGTGTCCACCAAGATCATCGAGTGCTCCAAGATGCAGAACAAGGAGGCGGCCGACGCCATCATGATCTTCATCGGCTACGCCGTGCCGGCGGCGGCCGTGCTGTACGCCTTCGCGCTCATCCTGCGCATCCGCAAGGAGTCCACGCCGCTGGACCAGGACTCGGCGCGCCTGGACCCGTCCATCCACCGGCTGCTGCTGGCGTCAGTGTGCGTGCAGTTCGCCCTGTGGACGCCCTACTACATGACGCTGCTGGTGCACACCGTGGTGGGCGCGCCGGGCAACCACAGTGGCGGCGGCGGCGGCGGTAGTAGAAGGCCGGGCCTCACCGTGTACTACTTCCTGCGGTGCTTGGCCGAGCTGATGGCGTTCTCCAGCAGCTTCGCCATGCCGCTCATGTACCGGCAGATGAACAAGAACTTCTCGCACAAGCTGCAGCGGCTGCTCGCGCGGCTGCACTGCGGCCGCGCGCGCGCCTGCCCCCACGAACGCTCCGCCGTGCAGCAGGTGGTCACGTGAGGTTCCCCGCTCCGAGACCGGTCCGATCCCACCAAGCCCACCCCATCCCCCTCTCCCCCCCCAACCCCCCAGTCTCTCTTTGGACTAGCCGGCACTTATCCCCATCCCCCCCCACCCCCCCCCCCCCCCCCCACCCCCCCCCCCCCCCCCCCCCCCCCCCCCCCCCCCCCCCCCCCCCCCCCCCCCCCCTTACAGAGCCAGTATCCTGTCGCGCTTTCCTGCTGCTGCTGTGGACTGTGAAAGAAGCGGACATTGCTGAGAGCGGCATTTCCTGTGTCGTTGACCGTCGTCGTCCAGAACTTGATTTGAGCTCTCGTACCATATGAGGGGTATCTGATCGGAGAGTCGTACCTAAGTTGCAAAAAAATACCACTAAGTGCTGTGTTGTTTTTCTGTCGTCCGTTAGCTAGGTAAAAGCTCGCTCCACTATGACACTTGATCACTAGAACCGGAAAGGGAACTGTACTTGCCGACTTGTACGCTTTAGATCTTAGTTCTCCCTTTGGTTACTTCTCTCTCACACACACACACACACACACACACACACACACACACACACACACACACACACACACCTTGTTATATGCACAAGACAACTGTGTTGAAGTTCCATTTGTTATCTGTATATGGCTATATATGCCAGTAGTAGCGTAAAGGAGCTACAATCAGGAACTTGAATTATGCAGAGGGTATGAAATCTTCTTTCACGCATGGACAGAACTGTTGCAGTCATTGTTTTTGTTTTTTTCAGAATTGTTGCATCAGTGTATTCTCACACCATTTTAGAAATCTTGACAGATTTATATATATATATATATATATATATATATATATATATATATATATATATAGAATATATATGATTCAAACAAGGATGTGTGTATCTGGGGTTCAAACATAACCGCCGTACCTCTAGCCATCTATGATGAAATCACGTCACCTGTTAAACTATTATTACTAGTTCTGGAACTAGTGAAGAACACATGAAAAACACCGGATCAATTTGTATTGATTACACTTACCTCGGTCAAGCATCAAATGAAACTCTTAAGCTATAAATATACACAAATATATACAGTTTATACTGTATGCTCCTCGGGGAGAAGCGCGTGTTCAAATGGGGGGGGGGGGGGGGGGGGGGGGGTAAAAAGGCACTTATAATAGCAGCGTAGCGGATACATGCAGACGGGACTGTTTGACTTCAGAAACTCACGAGAACGCTTCACACGAGCACAGAGGATCACCTGCCAAACACCTGCAACCGCTGTGCTGGAGAGAGAGAGCGCCATCGTAACAACTGAAAGCACTGCTGGAAGGATAAAGGGTATTCAGCATGTCGCATGGGGGGAAAAGCTAAGGAATGTTCCCACTTAGTTTAAAAACAAATGAGTAAATATGCTATGACATTTTCCCAATTTAGATATATTCCTGCTTTTCATTATAATAAAATATTTTTTTGTAAACAGTGTAAAAGAGGATGGCCAGTTTATTTATTGTCATTGCATGGCAAGCACATTCCCTGGTGGAAAGATTGGGTTTATTGGCTGACCCCAGAAAACCTGTGGCAGACGCTCTGTCGATCAAAATGGCTGCATTCCTATGAGGACTTCTTTGCTGACAAAAACAAGAGAGCTCACGACTGTCAAACAGACTTGTGTGTTGCTGCTGACCACCGAGTGAGATTGGCAGTCATGCATCGTTTCTGAGCTGCTAACAATACATAACCAACCCTTGTTCTTACATCACTTACAATAGAACGATTGCGTCTTCGTAAATTTGCATGGTTACAAAAAGTGAAGTTGGCGAACAGAAAAGCGTCATGTGATGAAGTAATGAAGGAAGTATTTGAGACGGGCATTAAATGTTTGTCATGGTTCCTGTTTTGTTGGTTCTTCGAAGTGTGACTTGAATCAGTCATGCTTGTATCTTCGAGCAGGCCACAATAAAATAATAACAGTTCAGACAGTTCCTGTACTATCTCAGATCATCTTAACACAGTTAATCATTAATTCAAAGTTCAATCCCAGTGGCAATGATTAAGGTGTGTTAAAGCTTCCACATTGTAAAGCTTCCACATCGTGTCAATCCTACACCACAGCTCTGAGGATGCCTGGGACCTCTTAACACATTGCGTTTTTGATAAGCAGTTCAACATGTATGCTCTTAAGCAATAGAATAGATTAATTGAATGAGCAATTTAAAGTATTGATTAAACATTACAAGGCTAGGCTAATGATGGCTCCGTCTTTAGCCTTAATCATAATGGCCCCCAGTGATCATTAATCAGGTTGTCTTTATATTATATCAGGTTGTCTTTATATTAGGCACTAAACATGTTGCATCTATTTCATCTATTATTCGGACGCATGCAATACCTCCAGAACATATCCATAAAATAATCATTTTATCAACAAATCAAGTAGTTTGTAACCTCTCTAAATACACTGAAGACCAGAGGGGCCTTCACTAATTTGTAAAGTTCCCTTGAAAGGTTAAATCACATCTCGGATTACTTCTGAATACATTAGTTTCCTCTTCGGTTTAACAACTAATGTCTGCAAAATATTTAAATGAAAATGAGCGAAAAATAACACTGCACTAATGGCTCTCACCAAAACCGCAAACAAATTCACATTCTGATCGGTTGCTTTGTGTCCAAGATCTGTGTGTAAAGTCTCGGAAAGTGTGTATGTAGAGTGTGTTAGAGATATACCAGGGGACACCATGCCCTTTTTAAAAAATGATTCAATAAATTATCTTCAGAAAGTTATACAGTAGATACTGTAGCATTCTTAACTGTCAACTGAGTCGAAGACCTGATTACACAATAAACGTACAAATCCTATCTACCAGCCCTGTTTTCTTTCATATTCATATGTTATTGTCGGATAAAAAGTGATGAATAAATGGGCCATTTATTCAAAGCGGTTTCAATAAGCTAATGCATCACTGCTGTGGAGCACAATGCTAGCATTGATCCTTCTCACAAATCCATGTCACCACCACACAACCAACAGTAATTTTGCTAGAAATACACACAGGCCTCTCCTAAGCTCTGAGTCTTTCATTTCCAAGTGTTACCATTCACGGGACGGATCTAATCTCCTGTTTCATCCATCTCTGCTCAGTAGTACAAATAGTACTGTACTTTGCGCTCTTACATTTATTGTTTACGCTTTTTATGCCAGTGGCCTTGGCACAGTGTAATAACACATGTTATAAACAATGTAACAACCTATAACAGCTTAATATGTACTAACATTATGAAACAGCGTAACCAATCCCCAGAGCGGAACTTGCTCTTTCGGCTACCCTTAACCTTAACCCTTAACCCTATACTACACTCTTAAGCAACATATGTTATTGCATATGAACTACATACTGTTAAACATCATTACACTGCTTAATACACAGTAATTACCTGTGGAATCACACTGTTAACGGGGCACTGTAATGTACTGTATATGCACGCCACCGTCTCGCAACAAACACAACGCACACCGTATGTGTCTGTTCCCTGAGCACTCATGGAACGGACACATACAGTACGTATTGTATGTAGGGCTTCAAGATGGTGTGCAATGGAAGGGATACCACTGGACCCCTTTCTCAGTTCCGATGACCGCAAACAACAGATTGATTGTGGCGAGTTCCCCCCTAACCACGCCACTCAGAACGGGGGGGGGGGGGGAAGGAGGGCAGGGAAACGGCAGCATTCCAGCCATGCTTGGGAATTGTTTAGTCTATCTCAGGGAACATCAATTCAATGGTGTTATTGTCAATCTGAACTAACACAATGTTGTTTTGGTGTCGTATCTGAAGGCGCACAATCCGAGGGTTTGTGTGTGATAGATGTGGGGGGGGGGGGGGGGGGGGGAATGTGGCACAATGGAGCCTGGACAACAATGATGATCTTTCATCATGAAGTTGTACATTCGCAAGACACGTTTCCTGCAATATTTGAATAGGTTTAGCTGTGAAAGATAAATGTGAAAGAGCTTTCGCTGCAACAAATCCACGGCTGGCCATGTCATTTCAGGTGCTTATTCCTCCAAAAGGATTATTCAATATCGATTCCAAAAGGATTGTTCAGGCCTTCAGCGACGCAAACTTTCCACAGGTATTTACAGCAGTGTTTGCGAGTCCTCAAAGCCAGACCAAAAAAGAGGAAAACAGCAGAGCTCAGACTTGAGGTGGAGGTCTTGAATTATACATGCTTACATCTGGAAATGATATGATAATGCTGTGGATTGAAAGTAGTTGCCATGGTGACGGTTTCCCTCCCAGAACTGAGTTTATGAGGCCTTGACGTGACTACAGCCGTTAGTTTAAGCAAACATAGACAAAGATCTCTTGCCATCAAGTGTGCATTTCTTGGGAATTATTCAGTTCTTGCTTAATATGATTCCCAGCAAGTACGATAAACGTGCTAGGGAACATATGCGCCCATATGTGCTCATAAATAAAGATTTTTGGTATTGAAACCTTTCCTAAAGAAGGTCTGTTTTTTGGGCCAAAGCCAACATATCGCTCTTCTCTTCACTCAATTTGATGTCTAGCACCACGACATATAAATGGTGGTCTGGGAGTTGTAAAACGATGGGCCTATATGTATAGGATGATAGGCTCTCATCTAATTTGACAATGGACAAATCACAACACGTCACACCATCTCGCACACATTTATTTTATTTAAAAAGAATAAAAGCAAAAGGCCTGTGAGGTCAAATAGGTCACTGCCTTAATTTTACCACTTTAGAATTAGTTGGAAAAGCGTAGTTAACAGATTTATGATCTGAAAAGGAGAAATAAGGAAGAGACATATATTTAGCTAAGGCCTTTATATGAAAAGAGAACAGAAAATGCATGAGTCTACAGGCCATAAGTGTCTCGTGGTCTTTTTGTATAACAAAAGGGGAGGGAAAACCTGCCAAGATTTACACTACTTGAATGTGTTTCTGCGATTTAATGTTGTTTTTTTTCCCTACAGCGGTACAACCAGTTCCTGCTGCTTACAGTATAAAGTGTCTCACAATGTAAAACATCAGACCACCTATGAAGGAGAGGCTATTTTGCACCGATGTTTGTTTCAATTGGCTGTCAACCAGTTTTGGCTCAGGAACCAGAGGCACCGGTGGTCTTTTGTTACCGCAGGTAAAACAAAAAACCAGGCCCGTATCCGTTTTTGTGTTAGATGTAGTTTTGAAGGCCGCGATCAAAAACGGCTCCGTCATCACCATCCAAATGGGTTTAGCTTTGAAAAATAAGCTTTTCCCAGATTCTCTCATGATGTCTGTATGTCGACCGTTCCGGGGTTGTTCACACAGACAAAGAAATCGGTGTGGGTTACCTGAGAGGGAGTACATTTTGTATTTGTTCAAAAAGCAGTCATTGATAGACTATATTTATCTTTTATCTTTTATCACCTTGAATCTGTAGAACAAAGCAGAGGCTGCAAGGGGACCCCCGTAGTTGTTTGGTGTGGTGTGTGTGTGTGTGTGTGTGTGTGTGTGTGTGTGTGTGTGTGTGTGTGTGTGTGTGTGTGTGTGTGTGTGTGTGTGTGTGTGTGTGTGTGTGTGTGTGTGTGTGTGTTTGTGTGTGTGTGTGTGTGTGTGTGTGTGTGTGTGTGTGTGTGTGTGTGTGTGTGTGTGTGTGTATCTCTCTCTCTCTCTCTCTCTCTCTCTCTCTCTCTCTCTCTCTCTCTCTCTCTCTCTCTCTCTCTCTCTCTCTCTCACTCTCTCTCTCTCTCTCTCTCACTCTCTCTCTCTCTCTCTTTCTCTCGCCCCACCCATCGTCGTAGTTCTTGGAAGACAACTAGTCCAGAGCAGATGCTTGAAATACAATACACCCGTATTCTTTACCACCACCACCACCATCCCCCCCCCCCCCCCCCCCCCCCCCCCCCCCCTCTACCCACCCCAACCCCTTACCCTCTTCCCCTCCTTTGTGCCAGAGAAGTAAAACAATAAATAAATACGCACGCAGAAGACAATGAGGAGTGGCCGATTCAGCAAAATATTGACCATGGCTCGGACAGGAATCATTGGTGGCAATCAGAACGATTGTGTATAAAGTTCCATGCAGCAGACAGCGTATAGAGAGCCGGTCTCAGAACCAGAACCACACTCATAAGTGGAGGCAGATGAGAGGGTTTTCTGCCCCCCCCCCCCCCCCCCCCTCCCCTCCCCAGTGTAACCATTCAAGACCTCCCACTTTCACTCTCACTCCTAGCCACTAAGTGTGTGATGCCACATTTTGTACACAAACAAAACTTGAATGGTTTATGTTGTGCTGGTCATTGATTGGTTTGGCGGGGAATATTTGTTGTTCCTGCCCTGGTGGTAAACATCAGCCCTTTCATTTCGAGCAGGGTTAGTAGCAATCAGTATTTTCAATCAGTTTTTATGTTTGCAAAAAAAATGAGGACTAAGGACTTGTCCACACAGTTACAATTCAAAATCATGTTGGCTATTTGAATATTCTACTGAGGTTAAGGCTACCATCATGTGTTTTAACATTGACTGTTAAATGTTTGCATGTAACATTAGGATGCAAAGATAACCATGAAAAGATAACTGAAATAAAGATCAAAAAGGTATTCATGATTTACTCATTTGAAACTACATTTCTTTCAGTGCCAACCAACCCATGCTTACTATTTTATTGCCTTTTCTATTATTATTATTATTATTATTATTATTATTATTACTATTCATCAGCTGTAATGTGCCAGAACATATAAAAACATGACTTGTCCTGGTGCACCACCTAGTGGTCAACTTCTTACAACATACGCAATCGTCAGACATTAGGTCGACGCCTAAAATAATGAAATCCAATCTGCATACCCGTGATATCATATGCAACAATAAAGGTTAATTAAGAAATTATCATAAAGCAATTAATATATTCATAATGATGGCCCGTTTTGTCTATGTACATTTGAAACAATTAAACAAATGATAATAAAATGTACTTAAATGTTCATAGGGTTTATGAATAATTTTTATCCAAAAGGCTGTCTGTCTGGGCCTCCGCCTCCATAATGCTCCTTCATAAATCCGGCATCCCTTGAATTAGCATTTCAAATGAAGCATGGTCGCTGTTGGACAATTCCGGCTGGAGCTCTTGACCCATGATCTGTTCTCCAGTCTAGACATCATGAAAATGTAAATGTTTCTGTTTTGACTGTAGATTGGGAGCAAACGCCAAATTAGAGGCCATTTAATATAATAGCGCTTATGTATCCATACAACTAATAATACATCCAAACAGACACCTCCATCCACTCCGTTATCCATCCACCGTTGGATCCACCCGCCCATTCACCTCACATCACGTACCTATCCATCCATCCATCCATCAACCAACCCACCCATCCAGCTACCCTTCCAAGCTCAACCTTATCCATGCTTCCTTCCTGTGCCTTCCTTCCTTGTTTATTCCCGGGGAGGGCAAGTCGGCAACCCACTACATTATCGGTTCATTCCCCCGAATTGACAGTAGCTTACACAGGTGTTTATGCCTCATCTGAAGAGACAAGAGAAGGAAGGAGGAGAAGATTAGAGAACAGGACAATTTGATCAGAGCTAAACAGAGCACATAAATCATATCATGTCATAGGATATCATGTCATATAATAGCATCAAATGTCATATTATATTATGTCTCATCAGTTCATGCCAGACCACCTTCAATTCCTTCTCACTATGTCCCATATTCGAAATGACATGGAAATGTGTTTTTTGTCATCCCATAATGCAATTGACCGTCTTCAATTTAATTCATGTAACATATAGTATGCACGTTAACAGGTCTTCATGGATTGACAAACCATAAGAATAAAATATAAGCAAAACATAAATGATTTACATAACAACTTGCATTTCAAAGCATTCCCCTCCAATTATCTATCTAGTTCTATGAACTTCTATTCTTTTGTTTGATTTAAGTGGACACCTGGAGACAAGGAGGAAGTAGAACGCACGAGAGGGAAATGAAAGGCAATTGGAATAGATTCTCTATTAAATTCTGGTTTACAAACCATCATTCTGTTCATCTCTGCCTCCCTCATGTCTGGCCCCCTCCCCTCTCAGTGGATGGGATGGGCCAAACAGAAGGAGGTGGATGGGGGAGAGAGAAAGCATCAGCTGGACATTGGATTAACAAATCTGTGCCACTACTTCGGCGTCCGCATCAGAGATATAACAACCAGGGTAGCAATCACCATCATTTTTTTTGTAGAAGAAGAAGTAAGTACTGCTTTTCGATGCCCCTTGCTGTTACCGGTACTGTTGCTGCTACAAGGCTAACTTGATTGATTCAGGTAACCAGAGTTACTATAGGGAGTCACAATCTGTCTTGAACTTGTTCCTATCTAATTCATATTATACTTGAAGCAATTAAATGCAAATAAAATATTGTCACTTGATTTGGGCTTCGAAGAAATGGGGATTACATTTTAAAAGAAAACTTTTCACATCTTTCTCTACCACTGCACCTACCTACTCTGCGGTGTCTCAATATGTATTGATAACAGCTGTAACTGTTTTTTACCCTTTAAGTAATTGCATGTCAAAACGGTATTGCTTGAGAACTACACTGCATTTACAACAAATGTTGGGTCAATGAAGGCCTACTTACTTTTCAAAACATGGTCAACGGCTTGTTGTCATTCAACAGTATAGCAATTCTATATGTTAGGCAAAACAAAACTATACAAACAAATGCATTGCATGCAGAAGTGAAATGCAAGCAAAAGAAGGGTACTGATGCTATAACAACGTTCTGGCAAATGGGTTCATCCGTGCACATGTTTGTGAGGGAGGTGTTGGGTTTTTTCTCTCAACATCTCAACTATTAATAGTCATCAAGTTGGGGCAAGCTCGTTAGAAAGAGCCAGGGTTCGCTCAGGGATTTCACATGAGCGTTTCAATGCATCTGTTTAAGTGTGCGGCTTGAATTTTAATGCACTTAGCCGGTGACCAACCGTCTAATGCCTTAGAAAAATCTCACTCAACAGTTTATGCATGTGCGGTGTAAAATCGACAATTTACCAATGGTACGATAAACCCGCATGGCATATTTGAGTTTGATGAGTGGCGCCGTTAGGCTTCCATAACTTCGAAGCATCTGCAAGTGTGTGCATGCGTGTGCATCTATCTATTTTTTCCTTAAATCATTTTCTACTCCCTCACCCCCACCCCCACCCCCGACCCCCCCACCTCCTTCCACTGTACATCTCAGGTGTCCCTGCAATATTGTCTCTGGCCGAGGTTTGCTGAATAAAGATGCACATGGACTTGAAGAGACAATCCACCACTAGAATCAGAACATGTGAAAAGCAGACGACCCAACTGAGACGGAGAAAGAAGTCCATCCCCTAGTCGCAGGTGTGTGAGTTTGGGCAGACGGGGCCGGCGTGAGGCTAACCAGAGACTGTAAGTGGAGGATGAGGCTATTTTAAGACATGGAGCATCTTCTTATTCTGCGCTGTGTGCGACGTTCAGACAGTTGGCCACTTTTTAGCGAACCCTAGTATTGATGCAGGGGGCCAAACAAGCCATGACAACAATGCCCTCGTTCCCATGACAGGAGTGTGCCAGCATGCCAAAACAGCATAAATGAGTCTCAATTTCCGCAAACCAATCTGGGAACTCCTGCAGTTCAACAATGTAGCCGCTGTAGGTGACCTTTATGGGGCCCATGATTCACAACGTTGTGAGCACCGTCAGCATGGAAGAGCACACCACCTCCATGCTTTGGATCTATGTCAACGCCACGGAATGGCTGAACACCTCGTACGACTACAACGCCACGACTGAAAACCCGGACACGTACCCGTACTACGTGATCGGCCTCTTCCTGTCCTGCCTTTACACCATCCTCCTCTTCCCCATCGGCTTCATCGGCAACATCCTCATCCTGGTGGTCAACCTGAACCACCGCGAGCGCATGACCATCCCCGACCTCTACTTCGTCAACCTGGCCCTGGCCGACCTCATCCTGGTGGCCGACTCGCTCATCGAGGTGTTCAACCTCAACGAGAAGTACTACGACTACGCCGTCCTCTGCACCTTCATGTCCCTCTTCCTGCAGGTCAACATGTACAGCAGCATCTTCTTCCTGACGTGGATGAGCTTCGACCGCTACGTGGCGCTGGCCGGCACCCTCAGCAGCAGCCCCCTGCGGACCATGCGCCACGCAAAGCTCAGCTGCGGCCTCATCTGGACGGCGTCGCTGCTGGCCACGCTGCTGCCCTTCGCCATCGTGCAGACGCAGCACAACGGCGAGGTTCACTTCTGCTTCGCCAACGTGTCGGAGATCCAGTGGCTGGAGGTGACCATCGGCTTCCTGGTGCCCTTCTCCGTCATCGGCCTGTGCTACTCCCTGATCGTGCGCGTCCTCATGAAGGCCCAGAAGCACCGGGGGCTGTGGCCACGACGGCAGAAGGCCCTGCGCATGATCCTGGTGGTGGTGCTAGTGTTCTTCATCTGCTGGCTGCCGGAGAACGTGTTCATCAGCATCCAGCTGCTGCAGGGCGCCGCCGACCCAGACCAGCCGACCGTCCCCACGCTGTGGCACCACTACCCGCTCACGGGCCACATCGTGAACCTGGCGGCGTTCTCCAACAGCTGCCTGAACCCCATCATCTACAGCTTCCTCGGCGAGACCTTCCGGGATAAGCTGCGGCTCTTTATTAAGCGTAAAGCCAGCTGGTCCGTGCTTAACCGCTTCTGTCAACACACGCTCGACTTACACCTTCCTGTGAGGAGCGAGGTGTCCGAGGTGTGAGTCCCTAGGGTGCAAAGAGCGAGAACTGGAATGAAGTGAATGAAACTGTGGATTAAAGTGACAATTAAAGACACCTTAAGGACAAAGCTCTGTTTTCTGGAGTAACAAAAGCATTTTTTGTTCTTCATTAAAAGGAACCCGATTTGGAACATGTCGCTTTCTTTTATTGCATCCTAAATCATCGAAGAGCCTTGATGAAAATGCACAAATGTTAGCTGGCAGCTAACCATGAATGCTTTATTCACTGCTATGTGAAGCTAAAAAGCAAATAGAAACAGTTAACAAGATAAGATAGCACAAGATGATCTCATTCTTGTTATTGTACTACAGAAACGGAATCGGTATAAGCTACTGTATTTCTAAAAATGTTTCCATTGGACAAAGTGCAAATGTCAAAGTATCCCCTAGGTATATAAAGGTTGCCTACAACAATTAATAATAGCATTGTGGAGAGGTTGTGACATTTTGTTTATAACTATTCATTTCACGTGCATCTAGTTCTATTTGGTGAATACAAAGACATGTGGCCCCCAAATTTAACTAAACAAATTAATTTAAAAAGTATTATTATGCTAGCATTGTTAGTTCTTATTCTTTCTGCAGCCGCTGCTGGGATTAAATCATGACCATAAAATAACCTCAAATCAACCTCGATCTTCAGTAAATATGTTTATGCATTAAAGATCAATAAACCAAAAAGTACGGGTCACAAAAAGGGTAAGCATTAACATTTGGTTGATTCTATTTCCTTTGAAGAACAGGGCAACGTGAGTCTGGGTCATTGCGTAATGCACAGGAGTTGTTCCTGCTTTTATTATCTGCTCAGTAGTTCTTTGATTTCAACCATCAGCCGTTCAATAAAGTAACTATCAGTAACTACAGTTATAAATGTGCACTAATGACTGCACAACTCTACAGAACAAAACGAACGAATCACGAATGGAAACGAAGAACCCAAAGAAACAGTTGGCTATAAATAGAGATCAGAGTTACCATGGGAGTTTTTTTTTCGTATGTTTTTTTTTTTTAATCTCATCTGACAGGAAGGAATATAGAAGGAGTCTGCTAAATGTTGGCTGAGATCCCTGCTGTCACGATCCCTACTTGTCAGCTCCTGTTAAGTGTGCAGCGAGAGCAGCAGAGAGGCAGGTGTTGTTTTGGTACAAGAGGACTGGGTCTGTGTAAACACATTACTCCACCGAGAAGATGGAAAGCTGCTGCGATCTGTTGTCCTTAACAGACATTGTTTAACGTCACACATTCAAACAGCAATGCTGAGAGGAAAGTGATGTTAGGTTGAAAAAACATGAGCAATCTTCATTTCTGAAAAAATGAAAAAGTGAAGTTATATTATGACACAGGAAATATTCCACTTCTTAATTGTAACGTAAAAATGTGTACATCAGGTATATTGGAGGGATGTAAAGCAAGTACAAAACACCATTGCCTATTGTCCTCTCCCTGCCGTCTACTGCTGTTTTCTATTGAATCGGCCACTGATTTGTGTTCCGTCAACCTATTCAGGCTGAACAAATGTTAAAATCAAACATTAGGGGTATGTGGCTTTGGTTTAAGTTCATATTAAGTTGCCATTGGTGAAAAGACAAGACAAATGACATGGTGTTCATTTTCTCGCTCACTTTGAGCCTAGCTTTGCAATCTTTATTGTAATACTGTTTAGAAATAAATGTGTTTTTATAAAACCACTGGACAAAATTCGAAGTTGAATTTATAGATTGTAACATTAAGTGTTCTAGAGACGATGGTTTAAATTCAGTATTCATGATCATTTCTGTAGTTAACGTCTTTATGTGTAGGCAGTGTAGAGGTTTCCTTATGTTAGTGTCTCAGTCTGCCCACTTGTATAACAGAGCTTCTTAAAACACAAGACACTCAAGGCCATCACCAAAACCATAAATTCCCACACAGTGAACTTGTGACGTCTAACTCTATAGGCGTCTAATGGTGGTATTATAAACCATGGGTCTATAGATCCGGAAGCTGTCTCAAGAAAGTGTTCCACATCCACCATGAAAATGTTTGAACAATTCGTTGTGATTATCTAGATGAGAATCAGCTCCAGGACAATTTTCACTGCAGCTATTAGCCCATTAGAGTAAATAGTTTTGCCTTTATTTCCACAGACTAAATTGGTACAGAAAGAAAAATCCATTCATTCTGAAGTTGGATTTGTTTTATTCTTTAGAAACACAATTTTCAACAAAGGTGCAAGGTGATGGGTTCAGTGCAAAGACACAACTTACATCATACCAGTATAGGTAAAAGCCCAAACCTCCAAACTGTAGACCTTCCATTGACTGTATTTCCCCAAATGACAACCACTTTACTCAGTTATTTGGGTTGTTTTGAACTGTTTCCACAGCTCAACAAGAGAAGCCTCACACATCCTGGGTGAATAACTTTGCGCCTTAACCAATAGTTGAAATGGCTCTGCGGTCTTGGAGCAGTGAGTGTTTGCTGTTTTAATAGAGCAGGCAGCTATTGATGATTTCTGCAATGAGAAAACCTCCAGCTCGAGCATGTTGTTCCAGCTGTAACAAGCAGCCTGGGAAAGTATCTCACAGGGTGGTGTTGTTGCCTTGAGAATGCCATTTTATTGATGCTCTACTTGTTTGTGACGCTGGTGCTACTGCTCAGTGGCGTGCCCAGACTGACTCAATAGGGATGGCCCTTGATAGCACAGGGGGGAAAACACAGCCTTTGCAGTGCAGTGCGGAGAATTTTCACATCACAGAATGAGAACTCGACCAACCATTATTTTAGGGGGGGGGGGGGGGGGGGGGGGGGGGGGGTAGGTGCCACCCGGGGCCACCCTGATGCAACGGCATGTTGAATTCTAGAGGAGAGTGACAGACAGGATTGTACATGACGCTTATGGGATGTTTGGATTCCAAAAAGGTGTGTTAAATTAGGACAGCAAGTCTTAGGAACAGAAACAGAAAGGATGCCTCTGAATATCATCAATGGAAAAAAAGGCTCCCCAGCCAATGGCCGATAGATCGGATCATTTGGCAGGTAAAATAATGTAGGGTTACATATTAAAGCCACTTGGCCAGTATTTGTTTAAACTCTGGCAAGCAAAAAGACCAACATTTTAAACAAGACAACTTTTAAACAAGCTCAAAACCAAGAAACTCTATGTTCAACCATGCAGTGGAAAACTCTATATTTTATAATTTATTTCCCCCATGTCCCTGTCTCCTGCCCTCAAACACACAAACATACATACCACACACACACACACTGTGAGAAGGGCTTTACAGAGGACTGTGTTAACAGCTGGGACTACAGCGTAAGGTTAAGGGTTTGTGGGTACTGACGTCATGCAAGGGACAATGGTGGCGACTTTTCCCCTTTCTTGTATTCACAGCACATCACGCGACTGACCGTGTGCATCTCCACAGAACATATCGACCATCGCTGACGTTTGAGGAGTTGGATATTCACAATTTGATCAACTCATTCCAAAGTATGGGGCTTCGCTTTCTCGATGATGTCATCATGCTTCCCCTAACTCAATAAAGGGGGGCTTTGAATGGAAACTTCTAGTGACTAATAATAAGAATACAAATAAAAGATGAGAACCCTTTTAAAGGAAAGGAGGGATTTCAGTTCGATAAACAACACAATGTAAAATTACTTAATGCTGAATCTAAGGCTCAGAATCTAATGCTGAATCTAAGGCTACCATTAATTAGCCTAATTAACTTAACTATCTTAAAACAACATTCCTGCTTGAGCCATTCTGATGTAAGCGTGTGGCATACATACCCTTAACGGCAAAGGTCCTGTGTGGTCACAGAACTGCAGGCTGAAAAAGCTGTGGGTACTGGAGAAAGTCAAAGTAATTACAACAAGATAGCCCACGCTTTATGCATAATTACAAAGAAGCACACGCCGTAGGCTTCAACAGCTGAATAATTGATCCGATTTATAATTGCATTAGTGTATTAATACTCCTTTCAGCAAAAGGGCTGAGAATAGACAAGCTTAGTAGATATACTGTAGGACAAAGAAAGGGGTCGTTATATACATGTGCTGCAATATAATACATACTTAAATTCAATGACAAACAAGTTGACTCCATTGTTTTTTTATTTTCAGATATATTCAGATAAGTTATACCTCATATATTATTTTTCCCTTACCCTCTTTGCGTGTCTTGGAGCGTGCACAGACGCAACTACGCACACAAACACCCGCGCAATCACACACGCATACACACACACACACACACACACACACACACACACACACACACACACAAACATATGCATGCTAAATATTGTTAAATATATAGTTGTCGCTGCTGAGGAAATAGCATGTCAGAAGACCCAAGCAAATGAATAAACAAACAGTAAGCACAACAAATAACAGAAAAATAAACTAAGTGGCTGTAGTACAAGCAAGCTCCATGCATCAAAGAGAATAAACGACAATCGCTTTCGTATAATTATCAATTAAACAGAATGAATTTGGCTGCTGTGGCCTTCCAGTAAATAGATAATAATTATTGAGAAAGGCACACAGGGCGCACGTTGCTTGTTAGGAGCGTGGGGGACGGGCTCTGCTTGGTATGCAAGCAGCAGGATGACGCGCATGCGTATTGGATTGTTTTGACTGAAAATGCCGTCGGTTTCGAAAACGGCGGCCAATGCTTCTCCGCAAACCGAGAAGCCTACTCACTATACGTAAGTAAAGCTACAGCAGAAAATTACTCTGTTGGCAATATGTAACGTATATGATCGTTTTACATGCAGCACAATGCATTTACAATTCTTGCTTGGTGAAACTCTTTGTTCTGCGTTGAACATGGTGCTTTCCTTTGGCTTTGTGACTATCTACATTAGCAAATACCACGACAGCAATAATGTTTTCGACGCATAATAAAATAAAATGTAAGCGACTAGTTGATTCTGACTTTTACTATTACCATACGGTGTTGATCTAGCATTGATATAACTGTTCGAGTGCGAAGCGTGAACTTGCCACGCTAAACGATTAGCCATTGACTCGCTATCCAGTTTGCTTGTAAATAGCTTGGCCTTATTTCCTTCCTTGTTGTTACGCACTTTACTTGACGTACGCTCAGCGCGCCTCTGCTAGTGTCACGTACGAATCGCTGCGTACTACTTTTGTAAATGGCCAATACACGCTGGTAAACCTGAAGCAGCATCCACAACAACACAACGTGAAATGTTACTATTTTTGTCCGACTCTTTGTTTTTGTCACAGTCAATGAGTATTTGCAAAGGAATGTGTGCAAAGGAATGAGTACTAACAAAGTCTCATCTTTATTTCAGTTATTTGAAGGAATTCAGAACAGAACAGTGCCCGTTGTTCCTCCAGCACAAGTGCACGCAACATAGACCCTTTACCTGTTTTCATTGGCATTTTCTTAATCAGCGGCGAAGACGGCCCATACGAAGAAGAGATGGGACTTTTAACTACAGTCCCGATGTTTATTGCACAAAATATGACGAGACAACAGGCATATGTCCCGATGGAGACGAGTAAGTCCAACTTTCATGTGAAATCTTGTTTCTCCACAACATTCGGAATGTTCCACACAGAAAAATGTTATCAGTAATTATATGGGTATTGTGGAGGGCCATTCGTTTACAACTATTTATAACTTGGTCAGATAAGCCAGCAGGTAATGTAATGGCAAAATCAGCATCATGTAAATCAACAAAATATTCCAATGCACCTGCCTGTTGTGGAAATATTTAAGATTTGTTTGAGGATACCTCAATGTAGATTATAAGCTGTGGGTGGCCCAGCTCAGGAAGCAAATTCTGTGTTTGTTATTTTGTAGTCAAAAAGATGAACCCTTGGTTTTACATTTGATTATACCTTAACAGAGCCATTTGTTCAGTTGCTATGTCATGCAGTGGCCCTGCTATGCAGTTAAATAACCCCTTGTTAGTGCTGGTGAAATTTATTTCACTCCTCACTGAAACAGCCCCAAAAAAATAACTTGCTACAATTGCCTACATACTGTAAAAAGCATGAGTGCTGAAGGAAATTTGAGGGGACTCTGATTTAGGTTTGGCCAACATATATTAGAATGTAAACATACTTGCTCGTTTGCTGTCAGCATATATAACTCGTAGATCATTCTTACTTGAATGCATCTTTATGAACGGTTCAATGCCACCAATGACCCATACGATTGTACAATACATTTATGAAATGTAGTTTCATTTCCTAAAAAGTTTCTGTTTTGCAACACATTTTCTCCCAAGACTGCCATGCAAATGTTCTCAAAGCAATATATGCAGGCTGTTTCACAATATGTAGTCTTGCTTTAAGTTATTAATGAATTATGCATGTAAATAATCTATGAAAGTGAACCTATTAAAGCCTATTTTGCGTATGTACATGAAACACAATTAACATTAGTTTCCGCCTTTTGATTCAGTTTCTTTGATTCTTTATCAGTTTATTTAAGTCCAACATTTATCTAGAAAATCTGAATCAGAAACGTGTTGTGCTGACACTGTATATGTGCTTGGCCCCTGCACATGTGAGTTTTCTGATGGTAAAGCAACTGTTGCATTACTGGACAGAACACACATTTGTATAAGTCATCAGGTTAACATGATTGATAAACCACCATGTGTTTCTTTAACCCGCAGTTTAACAGACGCATTTGTAAGCAGTGCCTCCTTCAATCTAAGCGTCGCTTTAATCAGAAAGACTTATACAAAGTTTATTTTCAGAGTCCAATGTTTTTTGTCAGAGATAGAACTTTGGAAGTAAATATAGTTTGTAGCTCTTGTTGATTTTGACTCACTTTGTAATCCAAGTATAGGTCATTTAACTTTTCGGGGAGTCACCAAAAATATTATGTGAACAATCTTTCAATTGACTTAAACCGTTGTTATTCCTTAAAGATATACACATGTTTGTGTTATTAATGCTATGTTTCCTGAAAAGGTCTTTAGTTGATATTGCCAAAACAGAAACATCATGTTCGTATGATTGGGTAAATGCTATCTCAATGAAACAGAAATTACAATAATGTATGTACTGAAATATTAATAGATTGTTACAATTATTTTTGTTATTCAAATGAGTATTTTAATTTGTACACAAGTGTTCCATATTCACGGTTTATTTTATTATAACAATGAAATATGCATTATACAGTTGAATCATTATCCGAAAAAGCATGTTGACTGCACTAGACTACATTACAGTTTTTGGCCATACCGTTGGAGCAGGATTGTTTTTCAATTATATTTCACCACAACTATGCACATCTGGATTTGGAAACGGGCTTTGTTGCTCCACAAAGCTTTAAGTAAATGTTGACTGACTCCTGAATGATCTGCTGCAGTCTTTACTATCCCTCTACTACGAATCACTGCTATTTTTGTATGACCTTATCTGTTGCTATAGCAACTGTTGCTATTCAGAAAATTAAGATTGTGTGAACTCCGGAGGCTTACTTCTCTTTAGCCCGAGGAAGGTTTTGACTCTGTGTGCTCCTGAGTGCTCACATTATACTGGTAAAACCGCACGATCACAAATGTCTTCCAATGATATGCAATTATAATTATATTTAAATTATTTCTTTCTTGTTATTCCTCGCTGTCATTATCTAATTTGAAGCAGGAAACTGTAACAACAAGTTCCAGCACATCAGGAAAATGTGCAGCACAGCATCACATTTTCTGTAATGTTGATATCTCAACAGGATTCATACATGATCAAAATTTTATTCCACATTTTATTAATCAAAAGCCGGACACAACTTATTGCCTATATTCTTGATTTGATTTGCATGGTTGTGTTTGTTTTGAAGATAACTCATTAACAAACAAACTCTGTCCTTTCCTGTCCTGGGTTTCTTCAGTTGTCCGTACTTACACCGCACCACTGGTGACACAGAGCGCAAGTACCACCTCCGCTACTACAAGACGGGGACGTGTATACACGAGACGGACGCCCGTGGGCACTGTGTAAAGAATGGTCTGCACTGTGCGTTTGCTCATGGGCCCCACGACCTCCGACCCCCGGTCTATGATATCAGGTGACATGGACACACAACGACATACACAACAGTAACCCGGCACGCATATAATGGCCAGTGTACCGTCTGTATCGAATACGCTCAACGGGTCTTTTTAGTACCATGGCAGTTGGCGGCCAGTTAGTTGGGGGCTTTATTGAAGGATTTGTCAAGGTTTTGGAAAGTGGGAGCCAAGAAGAGTTGACAATATTCTGTTGGGTTAAGTCAATAACCACCCTTGCGTCAGCATTATTATCACGGACGATTTTGGTCCTATGTTACCTCAATCATTTTAAATTATTTTAAATATTTATCGATCATACCTGGGATAACATGCTTAAGTTGTTGCGTCTTGTGGTCAGGAGGGTTATAAGCTGATTTGACATCTTAATAAACTGCTCGTGCAGGTTGAAAAATAACTTGAGAGTTCTCATCCGAATCGAGATTATTTCTGTAAAACAAGCTCTGTGCACTTGATCCACTTGTGTCATCCAACGGAACTAACGCAGTCTGCATCCGCTTGTGTCCCTCAGAGAGCTTCAAGCACAAGAGGCGCTCCAGAATGGGCAGCTTGGGTCGGGCGAAGGTATCCCAGACCTCCAGCCTGGTGTCCTGGCAAGCCAGGCCATGATAGAGAAGACTCTAACGGAAGACCCCCGATGGCACGGTGAGACACAACGTCCGCTCACTCCCACTCGCTGTTCATTCAAACGTTGTTCCGTCACTCTGCGCGGTGCACTTTGTCGGTGAATGACACGGGCCTTATTCCTTGCAGATACCAATTTTGTATTAGCAAACTACAAAACGGAGCAATGCACCAAGCCCCCCAGGCTATGCAGGCAGGGCTACGCCTGCCCGCACTATCACAACAGCAGAGACCGGAGAAGGAACCCCCGCAAATACAAGTACAGGTGACCCAAGTCTCGACTCTAAACTCAAATTACAGGGATGTGATCAAATGTTAAAGGCCCCCGTGATTTGTGGTGGTGTTGTTGATGTTGTGTGGTATCCGGACGGTCCCGTCCCCCCGTCCCCCCCCCCGCCCAGGTCGACTCCCTGTCCCAATGTGAAGCATGGGGATGAGTGGGGCGAGCCCTCCAAGTGTGACAGTGGAGATGGCTGCCAGTATTGTCACTCCCGCACAGAGCAGCAGTTTCACCCAGAGGTCGGTCAATAGGATTCCTGCTGGACTATAACTAATATAATATAATTTTTTCCAATTGCTTGGATTTGGAATGCAGTGTTTCTCACACAAATCCTACAAATGTATATTTTTCAATAACATTGTTAATGTATACTGTCTGAAAGGACGAGTTCTAATACCTCATTCTAGCCATTAATATCACTCTATTTGATGTTTTATTGCTTTGTAATTCAATTGAACGAGTTGGGTTTATTTTAAATCATTTAACGAACCTGTCATCATTGTGCTGTGATTACAGCTAAGTTAATAAGTGACTATTGAATACTTTAATGATTGATTGACAGGCTTGGTCATTGTTTTTATATGCTGTGCTGTTGACACTGTGTATTTGTGGAAATCCTGTTCTTTCTTTTTGTTTATACATCTGAAATTATTCTAGATGTGCATCTTATCGTGGTCATATTTCATGATTTTTCATAGATATTGTGTGTGTGTGTGTGTGTGTGTGTGTGTGTGTGTGTGTGTGTCAGAGATGATACAGGAATTAATAATGACCGAATAGCCTTTTCTTATTATCATATCAATAATATTTGACTATGACTCTTACTTGTCTGATTATCTTCATTGCCTCATTGTTTTAAGATCTACAAATCCACTAAATGCAACGACATGAGGCAGACTGGCTACTGTCCAAGAGGACCATTCTGTGCTTTTGCTCACGTGGAACGTAAGCAAAACAATTCCTTCCTCCAAAAAAAACTGACCACTAGGGGTCATGCTGACGAGCCGCTACAGGTTCCTTGCAGTAAACTAGGGTCCCTTCTAAACACCTAACATTGAACCCTGTGGAGTGTAGGCTAAGACTGTGGGCCCTCAAACAATGCACGTGTCTCCTCCTAGGGATCCCCTCCGCAGAGGAGACGATGAGCTCCCTGCTGAGCGCCATACAGTCCGGCTCCCAGTCCCAGCAGTATTCCGAGTGTCCAATCAGTGAGTGGAACAGCGGAGGCAGCTCCTCCACTCCTGCAGGCAGCAGCAACGGCCAGGTAGCTTGTTTGTTGTTGTTATTGTCATCATACATACCTGGCGGTTTCGAGTCATTGATCTGGAGGACCTAGATATTGTTTTTTTTTGGGTGGTTTGATATTTGGGGCATGGAAAGTGTGCCCCTCTCTGTGCTTTTTCATAATGGGACAAAAGTTGCTAAAGAAAAGAGGGATGAATATTGAACATAAATATTTTATAAGCAAAAACTGCAAATTGGTAGCTTGACATGCATTGGAAAAAAACGGTGAAGATGAGAACAGATCTTTTCCCAGCTGCCATCATGAGTTTTGTTTCAGAAATGTTTTCCGGAAATGTATTGCGTAACAGTAAATTCAAGCCAGAAAGTTTGTCTTTTGCCTCTGCTTTTAGAGTCAGCTGTACTTTAATGCTTTCACTCTCATATTTATTTGATAAGGCTGTCAGTTCTGTTCTGCGCTACCCTTTAGTATTCTTAACCTTTTTATATTGATCGGTGGATCTAACATATCTGCCGCGTTCCTCTCAACCACACTTAATTGTGTCCAGGAAAAGGAACCCAGTTCCCAGTTCATTGCAACCATGCACTTATATACTTTTAAGATAACAAACTCTCTCTGAGCGGGTGTCCATCCCCCACTTCAGGTTTCGGGTGTGGGACAGTAAATTCAGGTGCACTGTTCTCTGGTTTCAGGAGGACAGTTGATATCCTAGCCCCGCCTTCTTATATTTAGATTTGAGTTGTTTTTTTGTGTTCCCCTTCCTTGTCAGTTGAACTCGTTTTGTGTTGAGCCTTTTTGTCGTGTCACCAATTAGGAGTTGTGTTTGTGTGTGTCTAGTTACAGTACCTAGTTAGTAGTTGGCTTATATAAACAATGTGCCGACGGTCTTGAATACGAATGCGGGTAATTTATTAATTGCAAACCCCACTCTAAAAGTTTTCAGAAATGAATAAGCCAAGATATAAAACTTTCAAAAGATAACAAATTTCAAAGAAAATGTCCATGTCGGTAATGGTTTTGTGCACTATTAATATTAATAGTTATTAAAAGGGCTGCCTTTTTTTCTTCGTCTTTTTTCTTCAGATAAAGAATGAGGGACATGGAGATCAAAAGCTGAATGACTCAGACAAGCAGGTTAGTATCTGTCTATTACGTGTAGTGTTTGGCATATTCAAATTATACTGAAATAGCACTATGGATGTTGTATATCAATATGTGCCCCTGATGATGAGGAGGGCTAAAGATTTGAACCACATCTTTCAGTGACAGCGCCCTTTGAGTTATACTGAAATCATTGCATAAAGTGGATGATAATGTTGTGGATATAAAACACACTTTGCTGAAATAAATCCAACCTCAGACGGTGGGCGTTGGCGCTCCGAAATGAGCCTCATCCCTACCGCTGTTCTATTTACATCTCAACTAAAGAAGCTATAATTCGCCATCGCCCGCATAACAATGGTGTTCTGAACAGTCCTGTTCTTTTCCTGGGCAGCAGAACGCCGTGTTCTCCGCAGGGAACCCCTTAACGTGCAGCGTCACCTCCAGCGTCACATCGAGCCTGGCTTCCAGCATCGGCTCCGACAGCTCCTCGCCCACCACCCTGTCCACCATGAACGTCAAGGCCACCCCCTTCTACCCAGGGAGCAACACGGTCGAGTCCGTCATTGGTGAGTCACGCCTCGACATGCTGCAAAGCAGAAGGCGACGTGGTTAAGGAACACGTGTAGTGGCTTGTTATATAAACGATAAATATAGACGTGTGTGTGTGTGTGTGTGTGTGTGTGTGTGTGTGTGTGTGTGTGTGTGTGTGTGTGTGTGTGTGTGTGTGTGTGTGTGTGTGTGTGTGTGTGTGTGTGTGTGTGTGTGTGTGTGTTCTCCCGCCTAACTCAATTGGGTGAGCTGGGCACCAACAATGCAAGGGTGACAAAGTTTGACTCCCACTGCTATCACCCAGGCTAAGATTGCATGCACACACGGTATTATAAGACGCTTTGGGTAAAAGCGTTGTATACATTACGTGTAATGATCCTACTGATCCTACAACTATTTCCTTATTAAATGTGATTAATGTGTAATTATAATAATACTTTTTTTTTTTTTTTCATTTCAGGCTCGGCTCTAGATATTAACTTCAGTGACATCAACGTTGCGTCTCTTGAACAAGATCTGGAGGAGCAAGAGGACCAAGTGGGGTTTGCAAGTAGGACTACGCTCAACTTAACAAAGAGATTAGATTTTGAGGTTCACACCATGAAATGAATTGTTGCTAATCCCATTGTGCGTTCCCGCCCCACTCCCCAAAGGTCAAAGGTTGCTCGCCGGATCGGCCCCGGTTAACATCCCGGGCTCCCTGGGCCGCTCCTCCTCCTTTAACTCCTCGTCATCGCTCTCCACCTCGCCCATGAGCTCCCTGTCCCAGTCCCTCTCCCAGTCCCTGCTCGGGGGGGTGGTCTCCCAGACCCCCCATCAGCCCTCGTCCATGTTGGCCAAGCAGGAGCACGGCCTCCTGGGAACCCCCACCTCCTCGTCCCAGAACTCCCTAGGTGGGTACCATGTCAACGCCTGGGTTTCTTCTTCTTGAACCAACAATGAAAAAGAGATGTGACTGGGTAAAGCCCCTTTCACTGAGATGTTATCAGTGCTGTTTGTTCCCCGTAGACCCTTTTCACAGTGGCGTCCTTGGAGGACAAATACAGATCATTCGACACACTTATTATGGGTCTGCTCTTTTTATGCACCCGCGCCTGGGTAGTAGAATAGTAGAATTTGATCAAATCCCTGTGAGACAGTATTTCAGTCTACTACCCAACATGTTTCCCGTTGCAAAAAGGAGATAACTTTGCAACTTTGTGTTATGTGCGCCACCTGTGTTTGTTGAATACGCCTGTCGAAAAGAGTCTATTTACCTCAATCGACCTGCAGGCAACCTTGAGCCCGATGCCTAGCTAGTCTTCTTACCCCTTAATTACCCGTGTCCTGATTCACTGAGTCCCTCTGGCTGCACCACCCATGGTAAACTGTCTCCCTCCACCACCGCGCTCCCCGCCAGGTTTGAACGGAGCCGCCAGCAGCATCTGGGACTTTGTGAGCGGCAACTTCTCTCCCAGCCCGTCGCCGGTGTTCAGCAGCCTGACCTCGGGGTGCAGCGGCGGCGGGGGGGACCTGGCCCGCCTCTTCAGAGAGCTGGACGAGGCCAAGAGGAAGCTGAAGCAGTGGGAGGAAGCGTGGCACCAGGTCAAGCAGGTCGGTAGTAGCGCCTCCCTCCCACATCCGATTGCGTTTGGCAGCGTTGAGGGATCGCCAAAGTTTGGATTTTCCAAACTTTAGCAATGATGCAACGAAACCTGCAGCCGGGTCTTATTTTTTAGCATACTTAATCGCAGGAAATGGGTTGGATTTGATTATGTCGCAATTTAATCTCGGATGCTAAATGTAGTTGTAGTGGCATGGCGGCAACAACAACCAAAGGAAGTGGTTAGATCGGATTAGGTCTGCGCTGGGTTTGAACCGGGGGAACACAGGACTGAGTCATCCTCGCGCCGCAACGTTCCGCCTCCTCTGTCGTGTGGCAGGCGTGCGAGGCGTGCCAGAAAGACGCGCTGGAGGCGAAGGAGCGCGTGAAGTCGGCGGAGGCGGAGCGCCAGCTAGCGGAGCAGAGGTGGGAGGAGACGGAGCGCAGGCTGAAGGAGACCCAGGGGGACTTTGACGCTCTCTGCCGCGGCCCCGGTACGCCCCTCCTGCGTGGTCACGGGGACCTGGACCAGCTGCCCCTGTCCAAGCTCCACTCCATCCAGAGCCAGCTGCGCAAGGACCTGGAGCTACTAGACGGGGTAAGGGTCATTTCTGTCATTAAAAAAAATATTACACCGGTAATTAAAATCAAATAAATAGTCGGTAGGCTATTTCTTTGTTTTTATCCTTTTTACACAAAGTTGCAACTAATGTTTATTTCTCCCTCCCTTTCCAACAGGTAATATATCAGCTACAGTCAAAGAAATGTATAGTTTGCCAAAAGCATGATCGTTGCATTGTACTGCAACCGTGCCAACATTATGTACTTTGTGAGAACTGTGCGCCTAGTAAAACAGAATGTCCTTACTGTAGAACAAAGATTTTAAAGTGGTGATGTACAATTATACAAGGGTACTATTTATAGAACTAGCTTTTAGTAAAGATATAAAAAAAACGGATTCACATTATGCTTAGAATTTTCTAAAATTGATATTTGTGTTTTGATAGTAACTTGATACACATATGATTAATGATGTTTGACTGGTCAAATAACTATTACAAATTGGGTAGTTCAAGTTTTTTGGGAAATAGTTCTTTCACATGATGGAAGTCCAATCACCCTTGCATGCAATTATACAAACACACAAAATGTATTCATATATTAGTACTTTGAGGGATAATGGTCGACCAAGTTAATCATTTTCAACAGTATTTATTCATATTGGCAACCAAAGTTAGCCCCAACCCAAGTATCTTGGAGACAAAACAATATTGTGTCATAGCTGGGCAATAATTTGATTAGAGATGGTCCACCATCATATACTGCTCTAGATTGATTTACAGACAATGTTCCTAAAACTGAAAAAAACAACTAACAAAAATAATGTTTTTAAACAAGCCTACCAAAGACATCCTTTTAGCTACTTTCATGATAAAGTTTAGTAGCACACTGTTTTGTCTCATCCCCTGGGGTGATGTCTTCAAAGTATTTGAATCATTTTATCTAACTAATGCTGCCATAGTTTTTTCGCATATCACAAATTGAATCTTTTGAACCACATCGACTACAAAATATAACTTTTCTAGACCCACTCAAATTGATTTCTATAATAATTGATATGATATATTATCAATTGTCTGGATGATATAACAGAGTAGATGGAGCATGATTTAACAAAGTGTTTATTAACTAAAAGGCCTATTATATAAGTCGTTTGAGGGATTCTTCCTGAAGCCACCGACCTCAGGATGAAGCACACAGTGAAAGTATTGTTGGTATTTAGTTTCAGGAGTGTTGCTCTCTCTGGTTGGCTATCTCTGTTAAGGGGACCAAAACTAAATGTGCATTCAGCACAAAAATTTAAAAAAGAAAAAAAAAAAAACAGCACCCTTATTCACTACATGCGGTACAATACTCATAAGTTGTTAAGATTTACTGATGTAGAAATTGTGTCTTTTATATCATCTTAATGAAATATAGAAAATTACAAATGTAGCCTTTTTTCAGTTCCCCTTAGTCAATTACTTTTTCAAGCCCACATATTTAGTAGCAATCATTTGTAGTATGTGTATACTATACCCAGTCAAGCATCATTATTTTGACCAACTTTCCAGAAGTTATTTTTCTTTGTCGGCCTGGGATGTATAGACATTTGCTTTAAGCTGCATTGTAGGTTTATATTTTTCTTAAATAAGCAAATTTCTCGTTTTGTGCAAACTGTGAAACATAATGATATAGGTTTCCTTTTTAAGATCATGGTATGTTCTCTCTCTCTCTCTCTCTCTCTCTCTCTCTCTCTCTCTCTCTCTCTCTCTCTCTCTCTCTCTCTCTCTCTCTCTCTCTCTCTCTCTCTCTCTCTCTCTCTCTCTCTCTCTCTCTCTCTCTCTCTCTCTCTCATATTAAAAAAATAATCTGTTAGAGGAGTTCATATTAGTTCCTATTTTAATCGGTAAATGAATACAATTTCAATCAAATAAGTGCACATTTAAAATGCAATTTTTAAGGCATAACCAGCAGCTGTGATCTCAGCAAGGCAGTTATTCAATCGGTCCTTTTTAACTCACGTAGAGGTATAACCCTATGTATAGCCCTAGCTATTAGAATTGCGTGTCATCAAATGCCGGTTATTGTGAATCTCGTAGATCGCCTACTGATTGTGTCTAGGACATATCGGCCTCTCACTCTTTTAAGTGCCTTGCCTTTTAGATTCCAAGCTCACGTCCAAGCAGTCAACGTGGTAGTCGGCTCTCATGCGCGGGTGCGAAACATGTCTCTTTTTTAACGGCAGAAGAGATCGTGTGCCCCTGCGTTACAGAGGAACGATCCTCACTCAACTAAGTATATCTGTCGATTTATAATAGTACAGATTTAGTCAGCGCCCGTGGTCCGACTTCTACCCCTTTGATATGCACCACACACAAACCTGTGTGGAGCTCGATTGGTGCAGCTTCACCATCAGTCTGCTATGAAAACGTTTTTCAAGTAAACATTTGGAAGTATGCAAACACGTAATAGGGACAAGACTATTTTGAACAGTTAAGTGATATCTTTTTTGTCAGTGAATGAAGAATTCTGTGGTTAAAACTTGCTCGTTGCGTTAATAATTACGACCGTGTATTGTGCTTTGGTTACTCTAATTGAAACGACCTTCTACTGTGTAAAAAAAACTAAACGACAACAACTGCATTTTCTTGCTTTAAGTTTGATAGAAGAAAATAACAAACATGCCATCTCCAGGTACACCGTTTGCTGTTTGCAAGGGTGGGAAAATGATTTGTTTACATTCAAAAGGATGGAAATCAATTGGCTCACGGGAGGGCAACCCTCATTAAAGTTTATGGTTATTTTGTTTTTGTGTTGATATTATAGCATATGATCTATTGCATGTTATATTATGCGATTTCTTAACCAGCTTAAAAAAAAAGGACAAAAAAAATCGGTTTGCACTGTCACACTGCCAGAATATTTGTAATGAATCAGTTCTAGTGTACTAAAGGCTTATTAACGTCACTTCTGCAAGCTTTGCTGCAACTAGAAACGGTATTATCGTAGTTTATTGTAATACATTTTAGGTGTTTGAATGTTGTGCATAAAAAACTTGGATAAAACGAAACAAAACTTTTCTAAACTATGTTCTTTTTCATCAGACTTGGCAAATCTTATGCTCGGTATGTCTTTCTAAATAGGCTGTCATCCTTTGATCAACTTAAATCACTGCAATTGACTTGCAGGTCTGCACTTATGTAATTAGCTAAAAGAATGTTCAAATCGTATTCTCTTTGTATTATACCCTTCCGACAGACTGCAGCATACGCAGTGCTATCGGTCCACTTTTACAAGGGTATGATAAGCTATTCTGTTTGGGCGTTTTCAGACATCCAAGTTCAGGATGTCTAGAATAGATAAAAAAAAGCAAAAAATAAGATTTAACCAAAGTGGTTGTATGTATTTTTGGGACATTTGACCCTAAAAATAGAATGCAAATGTCATGTTTATATTATCGCAGTGTTCAGTCCAAAAGTCTTGTCCACGTCTAGAAATGTACTGTAGACCAAGGCTCTCGTATTAATTTCCTAAAGTAAGTTTCCATTTGTTGACACATACATTTATGTAACGCAGCTAAAGTACTTTGCTAAGGTACTTTACCAAAGTACTAAGTTAGGAATAACTTTATATAATGTCCAAACAATGGTAGATTTTACTCATTTCAAATTCATGGTCAATTTATTTCCACGCGTCTATTATAAATTGAATTATTATAAATTCTATTTCAGGGTACATTTTTCCTTTTGCGTTTGTCAATTGATACCACACACTATTCTCTTAGTGAGCAAATAAGAGGTTGAACTAGCTTTTCTTACAATATTAAGGATTTTATAGTTGTACCAAAGACCTCTGCTGTTATTTATTTTGAATTACACTACGATATTTGATATTACGCCTTCGATATTCATCTTTTTTTTTTCAGAATAAAAATGAAATAACAATTTGATTATCACCTAGTACCTTAAATAGATTCTCAGAATGATTTCCCATATCCATTTAGTCTCTAGGGATAAAGAAATATAAAATAAATGGGTCAAATTCTAACAAAGTATCTGTATTTGTATATTAAATTTTCTGTGACGTATATTCTGGTGTTGCTGACAAATGTGACATTGTCTGTTTGCCCGTTGTACCTTAAGCTAACGTACATTTTTGAACAGTTCTACATGGAAGGATTGTCAGGTGAATGATGTGTTTAAGTTCTTGAGAGGCCATAGAATTTGTTCTTTTACTTTTCTGGACTATCAATGGTTGTGTGCTGTATGCTTCTACAGTAAATCTACAATGCCTGTCAGGTGCTTTTCTTTTGACTGTTTTTCTTCTTGTTTAAGCTTTTTGTGATCATGGCTAGAAAATCATTCTGTTTTACTCTAATCAATATATTCCTTTAATAATGGTGACCAGCATCAATGGCAAATACAGACATATTTAAAGAAATCTTGACTTATGTTACCTGCCCTAAAAAAAATTCTATTTCTAAAGAGATTTTACGATTATTTGCTCTGTGAACGTACAGCTTACATTTAAAAATGTTCCTTAAATTTGATTTAAATGTATCCCGATACTGGACAAATTGAACTTCTACACCTGTGCCTTTAATTCAATTACAATGATCTCAATTGGAATCAAGGATATTTTGTGCCGAGATTGTGTTTTGATAACAAGTTGAATAGAAAAATACAAGACTTAATTTTGATCAATATTTCAGTGCCTTAGGACATTTTGTAGACCTTTTAAATTATCTGCTCTTTAACTGAAGGTCCTAATAAAAGGCTTCTTTGGCTTTGGACAATTAGATTAAACTACTTACAAAATAACCAACGCATGACACAAGGGTGTCCAATATTGTCCAAGGGGGTCCCGCTGTCTGTATTTGCCATAATATTACATTGCAGTAATACCTAATTTTATATTATTACGACATCAGTTCTCCATAAAAATGCCCAGTTGATGTATAATCAACATCAGTTGTGGAATAGTTGCATTACTGTTAGTTGTTTTGTGATGTCTTTTTTTTGTTCAAAAAATAATAATTGAGCCTGAAGATTTATGCAATGTTGTACCGGTGCATACCCTGAGTACATGTATACGAGTTAGGCAGTTGGAATTTAATAATTTGAAAGAAAAATAGCACAAGTTTTGTCAATATTGAGGGACAACTTGTTCCATATGCCACAAATATTTTAAAGTAGGAATGTTACTTTTAACTTTGAAGCCCGGAAATATTGAATGTATTCTTGATTTTAAATATACCATGGATGGGTCACTGGAGAACAGTTGAATCATTAAGATGTAGCATCTAGTTGTAAATCGCTATCCATTCATATGTACACAAACTAGAACATGCAAAATTTCTGAAGTTTCTGTATGTATCAGTGTATCGAAATGGTAGAGAAAGAAATGTGATGTTTCTCAGGGTAAAACAATGATTTGATGGAGAGCCAATGTTTTTAATCTGAGGAAACGGCATTTCACAGATTTATTTACCTTGATGTCGGTTGGTTTAATACATTTATTTATAAATGGAACATGTCCCTTATTTTGTGGCAAGCTGTTGATATGTAGGACACTATTCTGATAATCCCAGAAAAAGAAATATTTGTTTGTATACTGATATTGTGTAATGAACACAAGACATTACCTGCAAGTCTATTATAATGCTAGTCTTTTTTTTTTCTAAATTAAGATTTGTGTACTGCATAATATTTTCTTTAGTGTTTTACTAGTTTGTTAACTGTTGTTTAAATGTTTCACTACGGTTATGCAATGGTTTACAGATTTCACATTTATTTTTATCATCTTGCAAATAAAAATGATTTTTTTCATCTGAAATGTGTGAACTGCTTTGTTAGGCCCCCTGATGTCATTCTGGGAGGTGGGCCTGATAAGACATTTTCACTGCTTGTACAGCTGAGAACGAGGAAAAAGTTGTCACTAAAAATACATAGGGTGAAAATTTGCTGTGGAACAGAGATTTAAGATCTGATGCCATAGATAGGGCTTATTATAAAATTGGGGTTATTTAATTTGATGTTTTGTTATAATGACATGGGAATTGTTTAACACTAACAGTAACATTTCAAAAGCAAAGTATGTTTCAAAGTCATTAATGGTGGCAACATAACATCAATATAATGAAATCTGTTGTGAATGATCTTAAACTTGGTAAACGAATAACTTAAAATGGCTTAAAATGTAACTTGTTTAGTTTTTAATAGCTTCATTGCCACTAGATGGCAGCCTCTCCTCTGTAACTCAACAGTTTAGTACCCATACCTTTAGGCTAGTTCTACTACAAGCCTTTGTGAAGTTGAATTTACGCCTAACCTTTACCCTTAGATTCAACATTTTACCAGAGTGTCAAAGACCTTGGTAACAGAAAACACCAGCACTATTTAAACAGCTTGTTTACATTTGAGTCATGATGGCTTGCAAAATCCTTGTCAAAGTCCAATAAATGAGTAATGTTTGTATTGACTAGTTAAAGCCATTGAAAGATTACTGTTTTAAATCTAATTTGGTTTAATGCTTTATGTCTTATTATACCTATTCCATTGAAATTAGGAAGATCCGTTCCTAAACCACATCAAAACATGTCCTCCAAGATCCGGTCCTGACTTTGATGCCTCATCAATACCCTTTATAAATACCTTTTTTATAAACACATGACATGGGCATTATATAATATAGCCATTCCAGATTACAGTTTATGGAGTAACACAGTATGTAAAGACTCATTAAACTATACTTTGTGTGTTTGTGACATCACAAGTAGGAGGGTCCTCCCAGGTGTAAGATTGACTGATCAACTCAGCAGTCAACCTCCATGGTGGATTGTACCAACTGGAGGGCTGGGGGGACACTGCTAGCCTTTGTGATGTCACAAACCACTATATTTTTGAATTGCCATGTAATGGCTTGTTAGGCACAAGCCTCTTTGTCAAATAGTGGCACTTAAACAGTGTCTAACAGCCTAAGACGTACGAAACTAATCAGAATCAAAATATGTAATCAGTATTTTCTGTCATCAAATTGAAGGTCAACATTAACATACACTTAATTTTGAGAAATACTTATTTCATCAATATATAAGTGTTATTTGTTCATTATTCCACGTTACAAGCTATAACTAGGAATAGAAAGGCCTGAGCTATTGTCAATGTTTGCCTACAAAATGTGGGCAAACATAAATGTGCCATTGTGTGTTGCCTTGTAATCTCTGGCTGGACCTTGACAAATAACCTATACATTAAATACAGTGCAATAAGTAAGATGACATAAGGTACCTTATGATGTTTGAATCACGATGTTAATTCTAATTTATGTAAACAACACTCACCCTATGATTGACAATTCAAAGGAATGTTATGGTTGCCTTCAAGCCTGCAAAATGTTCCCTTTAAAGATCCCATGGCATGAGAATTAACTTTCTGAGGTTTTCTAACATTAATATGAGTTCCCTTAGCCTACCTATGCTCCCCCAGTAGCTAGAAACTTTGTTGAGTGTAAAACGAGCACTAGGCATTCTGAAGCTCAGATGCGCCAATTTGGAATTCTCCCTGTATATCGTCATAAGGGAAGTTGCCACCTCTCATTTTCTCTGCCTTGCCAGCCCAGAGAATTTGGCCCGCCAATGAGCTACGACCGTGAAAGCGACGTGTGTGTGTGTGTGTGTGTGTGTGTGTGTGTGTGTGTGTGTGTGTGTGTGTGTGTGTGTGTGTGTGTGTGTGTGTGTGTGTGTGTGTGTGTGTGTGTGTGTGTGTGTGTGTGTGTGATTACACACACTGTAACGCAAGTTTTGTGTGCTTCTTTGTTATTTGGATAACCGTTCTGCTATTGGTGTTATAGTGCATAAAACGTTGGTTCTTTGAAGGCTCTGGTATTTCCCCAACAAGAGTTGGGGTTATCTCAGCCATCGTTGAGCCTCACTGCTCGCCGCCCGCTGCCCCGAGGCACCACCGCCACGAAGCACCACCGCCCGGCAGCGGGCTGTGGGTAGAGGGCAGCCGGCAGCTGGCAGTGCCCGGTTCAGTCTACTTCAGATTGATGTGGAAGTGGAAGAACCAGAGACGTCGGAGAACCCGACGCAGTCGTTTGGGATTCATAATATCATCTGGAGGCGCACACAACTTTTGGCTGTGATAATATGCATCATATGATATTTATTATATTATATTATCTAGATATAGAGCTCCAGGACTGTAAGGCAAGTGTTATACACTTCCTTTTTATTTGGATAACCGTTCTGCTGTTGGTGTTATGGCGCCTAACACGTCAGACTCTCATCTCTGGTATTTCCACAACGAGATTCATAGTAAGGGCTATCTCAGCCATGGTTTAGAAGTAATTGGGGAAAAGGAACTTTGGCTTTGACTCCCTGAAGTACATGAACCACGAGATGGAGGCGAAATGGATTGTTGCCCTCGTTTGTCTCCTGCTTGAGCCCCGCTTCCCGCTGCCAAGGGACCACCGCCTCGGCGCTGCCCGCTGCAGGAGGCGATGGAAGCGGCAGCAAACCAGTCGCCGAAATAATAGAAACCATTAAAGTCTATGTAGGCTATGCCACTGGAAACCGCAGTGGCATGGCACGGAACCGCCCCCAAACCGGCACTGCGTTTACGATACTTGCCTCTTCTATTTTTGAAAGTTGCCGGTTCGCAGCCGTGTCTCAGCCAGTTTGCTTTTGCTCATTAATATTCATGAGCTCACATCGACCCCTATGCAATTCACAGGTTATTGTAATATTATACAGTCTATCTATGGTATCAATAGCTAATCAGTGGCAAAGAAGAAATGAAAGTCGGCGTCGATGCCTCACAAGTCCTGTGTCACGAGCGGACGTTGCCATGACATCTAGAAATCATACCGTATTTAATGGGTTATAATATTGATGTGTAGGGGTTGATTATAACTTGTGTGTAATATTGTATGAATCATTCTAATCATAATCATTTTTCACAATTCATATAGGCTTATTATAATTATGCACGTCTTGAGCCATCAGTCGGAACGTGTCCGTGCCGCTTCCAGTGGCGATTGCCGTATGGAACGCAGCCGGTTCGCTGCCGTGCCGCTTCCGTGCCGATTCCGGTGGAAATTGGCCTTAAGCGCTTCCCGCTGCGGCGAGGCTCCGGCGGGAGACAATCGCTGTCAACAATCGCGGGCAACAATCCCTTTCTCCTCCATGTCGTGGTTCAGTCTACTTCAGATTGATGTGGACTTGGAAGGACCAGAGACGTCGGAGTATCCGACGCAGTCGTTTGAGATTCATAATATAGTCTGGCGGCGCAAACAGCTTTTGGCCGTGATAATATGTATGTTATAGATATCTATGTATGATATTATTTAGATATAGAGCTCCAAAACTCCCGCCAGAGCACCCGGAGTGTTCTAGAATATTTACAGAACTCGGCCAAAGGCTGTGTGCGCCTCGCCATTGCGATACATCCGCTGTAAACAGCACATGGTACCGTGTCCGCAAGCTGCTCAGGGCCACATCCCCACCCTCCTCCTTGACCCGCCTCTCTCCTCCTCATTTGCATTAATGCTACAGACAACGAAACAGCGCGTTTGGGGAAAGCTCAATGTGTGACTGGCTCGTAGTGGCTGTAATTCTGCACCAATGATGAATTTCAGGAAGGTCGTCAAATACTGTGTTAGGGGTCCACTAATATCTATATTAAAGCATCCATAAAGTAGCATGCCATGGGACCTTTAATACCCATACTCTGAAAAACTGTAAAAAACCCAGTGTTCTCTTCCCCTTGCTTCTTTTCCGTACTTAAGTGCACATCTACCGACATTATTCACATTGTTGGTTGAACTGCTCATAATAAGATTGTTTTTACGTAAGTCTTGCTTCTTACCACGAAAACACAAATATGTCCCAGTAAAAAACACAAAATCAGTGGACTTGAATCATTCATAATGTGAACAATATGTTTTATTAAGGAAAGACAAATGTGCTTCATCAATAGCGAACAAAAATATACAAATCTGACTCCAGCAACCCAATGAGACCCAGCAACATCTCAGGAATACATGGTAGAGCCGTTGGACACAAACCCGGGGATGGTCTCACCCTAAGGGAAGAAGAGGAGGGCCTGTCTGAGGGCCAGTTCCGGGGTGGGGGACATCAGTACACTCAGTCGCCCTGGGTCTCCATCGCAGCCGCCGTGGGGAGGCAGGAGGGTCCGTAGCGCCGTGAAAGCATCCACCCCACGCAGGGCACACACCAGGGCCGGGGCGGAGGCCAGGGTGTCCAGGCTGCCAGGCCAACCCCGCTCCCCCACCTCGTAGGGGCTGAGCTCCCGGGCCTGCCTCGCCGTCAGCGCAGGCAGCCACGTCAGGTCCAGCAGCTCCAAACCGCCACCACCGATGCTGCCACCCCAACCGCAGCCTTCATCAATGTCAACAGCACCACCTTCTCCACCTCCATCATCTGCTCACGGTGATCAATCAAAATGTCCTGCTTATTGCTGAGCAGGTTATGCTCAAAAAATAATTGTAAAGGTTTTAATACCACTAGGTTTGAGTGTAATTAGCCATTACAAGGCATTTCGAAAATCAGCCTCTTCTGACATCACAAGTGGGCGTGTCCACATAGATGCATGCTGGATAGGTCAGTCTACCAGCCTACCCAGTGGGCTGAAGCAAATGTTGCTCATCTATCCGTCATACATCTAGGTGGACAGGCCTACTTGTGATGTCAGAAAAGGCCAATTTCAAACCGGCTTATAACGGCTAATGACACTCACACCTGGTGGTATAATATGTCACCTTTAATGCATGAAATAATCACTATCTCCAATTACAATTTAAATTAGTATGATTTAGCTATAGTTTTATGTTCGATAAAAAAATGAAATACACGATACAGGCTTTCTGGAGGGTGACACCGATCGGAATAGTAGGGTGGTGTTCTAATTTTGGGGTTTCCCCTTTGAGCACCACCACCTCCACTCGAAATACCCCCCAACTCGCCGCATTCGCCAACCCACCGCCTGGAGCTCCTCTCAGGATTCGGTGCAGGAGAGCCAGTCCTTGGCGCAGGTCGTGACCACACAGGCTCAGGATCACCACCTCCCCGGCCTTAGGGTTAGACGGACCCGTCATATTGGACAGGACCCCGTCAGGTGCTGTAGGTTCTCCGCGTTTACACCGACCTGAAGGAGAAGAACATTGAACATGAACACAATGCAACACACCTACTCGAAAAAAAAAGGTCACAATCAATTTCTGTGGATAAAACCGATCACAATTCTATTATCAAGAATCGATGACGTTCAATCATCCAATCAAAGAGGGTGGGTTCAAAGTGCTTAACTAAGTTGTTGCGCAGGCGGTCTGTGTAGGGTGAGACGTGAAAGCAGCTACTGGGCTCAACCACGTGGACACCATTCAGTACAGAGCCGATGACACCCAGAAGGTCTTGAGCTTCACACTCCCTCATCAGTGCTGGAAAACAAAGACCATCAGACAATATGATCTAATCATACACAGCCTATCCGTTTTCCTGTCCCTAGACATAAGGAATTCATGATATGTCTCAACAGTCTCCAAAACATACTCCCTAGTTTTATTAGTTAATAATAACTAACAAAAGTGTTTTTTTAAGAGAGATTTATGTGTGCACCGTTGTGAGATATGTATCAGTAATGGATTTTAATTAGTGCTGTCAGTTAACGCGTTATTAACGGCGTTAACGCAAACCAATTTTAACAACGTTAATTTCTTTATCGCACGATTAACGCACATTTTTTTTAATATTATTATTATTATTATTTTTTTTTTTTTTCTTTGGCTCAAAACAAAGAAGCAGTAGCCTGACTGCTATGATCAAGGCAGTATGTTTGTATTTTCATCGTTCAATTGCACTATAGGCTTTTGGATCGTCCTGTTTTGATCAGTATATGCCAATGTTGTTATCCATAAAAAAACATTTGCACAAGGCAGGCCGATGCACTTCTCCATGTTGATAAGAGCATTAAAATGAGAAAAATGAATGAGACAAAGAAATCAAGGGATATTTAGTATAGACATTTTTTTATCGAGCACTCATTTTAATACCTGCTGGTAGACTCGCACAGTGGTGCGTCGCATTCTCTCTCTTCAGCAGCAACACCAAACAGTCAGAAGATAGCGTTGTTTTCTTCCCACCTAGGGTTGCGGTGGGAGATTTACAAAATAAAAGTACCTGGGGAGAGAATCAAGTACGATCAAGTTGAAGCATGTGCTGGTCCACAGTACATACTGTATATCCGGACATCCTATCGCACTAATGGCTGCCATTTGGGGATCAGAGGAGCATCTGAATGTTTGCTATATTGGTATTAATGGCTTTCTGGTCATTGTTAAAAAACTCGTGGTGAAAGGACTTGTGCTGTGTTTGAAACTGCCACCGTGTTTCTCCTTAAATGACGATGTGTGGTAAAAAAAAGCCTCAGTAACGTGAATTACGTGAATTTAATTCACGTAATTTACAATTTTACAGTACTATCTCTTGAGTCCTCTCAAGACGAGCCCTATTAAGGCTTCTGAAACTGGACATACTATTCAATATCTTGGGAGATGCTGCTATCCAGAGTGACTAACTGTGAATTCAGAGCCAGTAGAGGAGTTAGGCATCTTGCGAAAGATTAGGCTGTGCACAGGTTAGCCTGTGTACATTGAGGATAAGGGACCACCCACCTTCAGGCAGGCAGTCGAACACAATAGCGTAGATTGTATCAACCTTTCTTACCTGGCTGCTGGTGAGTCCTAAGGCTTTGGCTGCCTTGGGGATTAGCTGCAGCCGCTGAACCCCTCTCAGAGTGAACCCCCTCTGTACACACTCAAAGAGCACCAGGCCCCAGCAGCATGGAGCAACGGCTGGGGACACCAGCAAGAGCACGTCGGCTGGAGAAGGAATGGGGCGATGATTCATTCACCTCTTTTCAATTGAAATGACCAATCACTATTTTACTATTCCATTTGACTATTTAGTGTTTTTAACCCATTTCTTCATCCAAAGTGGCTTGCTGTGAATTTTGATATAGGTCGGGATAGGTTGGGTTTCATCTTGGGATGAAACCCAACACCTTTTCTAGTTGGTGTTGAACATCATAGCCAAACTACACTATCGCAATCCTGCCCCACTTTAGCCAGTGGGGGGAAGGAAACAGCTTGTTCTAGCTTGTTTTTTGTTCTTGTTTGTTTACTGTTCTGTTACCTTTGTTTGTGGCACATTGAAGGGAGGGTGACTTGGCAGCAGTGCAGGCCTGGCTTCTCTCCACACTACAAAGTTCAACACAGCGTTTATTGTAATCACTCGGTTTGGAGTTGTTTATAAGGGTAATGCATTCATACATTTGCATGGGGAAATCCGATTTTAAAACCAGTTGAATAGGTTTGACCGCATCTCATACCTTTTCGGATTCATTGGTTTGCTTGTGTGAGTCATAGAAGTTGTTGTAGAGATCTCAGTTGTTTTAGACTTTTTGGCCCCGCACTGTCCATCTTCTGTATGTGAAACGAGGGACTCCGGCCTCCATGTTGGATCCACAGGTTCCGAGGTCTTCTCTGTCAATTCTTTGGTGTCGTTCTCTAACTTTAAGCTTGGCTCTTTGAATTCATCTTTCCTACATTTATTCTGCTCCCTCATTTCCCGAAGCAGCATGCTCATACCGCTTTCTCCCCTGAAAGAAGCAGAACACAGATAATGGGACTCGAAGAAAACGCCACAGAGCGTTGTGTTCACTGTCCCACATAGAAAGAAATCCCTCCCCCTCCCATTCTATTAATACCCACATTACACTTTTTATTTGATGTGATGTGTGTTGTTTTATGTCATTATTAATTGTTATCTGTAAGTATATATATATTAGTCTGTCTTGTCACTGTGGTATTACTCGTTGTGATTTGTGAATAAATATGTTGAAAAATTCCATAAAAAGATTGAAATAAAAAGAAATCAAACCTACCCGGTCCTTAACCTTGATCTGTCTTGCTGCCCTCCCTGACCGACTCTCTTCTCCGGTGGCTCTCCCTGGCGACGGCCAAGTTTAGCCTCTGTCTTGCATTCTACCAAAACCTCCCGGCACCTTCCAGAGGCTTTACCTGCATTTTAGAGCATTTAGCAGACACTTTTATCCAAAGCGACTTGGTTGCAATGGTTAATACACACATTCACACACCGACGGCCGAGTCAACCATGCAAGGTGACAGCGAGCTCATCAGGAGCAGTTAGGGTTAAGGCCCAATCCCATTTCTACCCCTTACGCCTTCCCCTTACCCCTTAAAAACAAGGGGGAGGGATGAGGGGAAGGAGTAAGGGGTAGAAATGGGATTGGGCCTAAGTATCTTGCTCAGGGACACATCGACACTCGTGCCGTGGATCGAACTAGCAACCTTCCGGCTACAGGTCAACCTGCTCTACCTCCTGAGTTAAGCCGATTTTACCTGAAGGGGTGGGCTGGTGGCGCAGATCGATGTATACAGTGGGACGAGACTCCTGCCGACTCATCTCCAACACTGTCATTGCATTTGTATCACTCATTGCAGTGCTCTCTCTGTGCGACACAAAAAAAGAAGACATTTTAGACCTGGCCTTTTTTTTCATGGATGAGTGTAGCATTAGATAGTATTGAACGCAATGCGGTATCCTAAAGACCTGTGACCTGGGATGAGTAGCACTTTGGATAGGCTCAGGTTCCAGCGGTTCTGGTGTCAGCCGGGACGACTGTTGTTGTTGCTTGGAGATGGAGACCAGCCTCTCCATGATACGGTCCCCTGGGCTTTGGTTGTCCGCCTCTGTAAGGGAAGCAGACCAATGGATTTGGGAATTTATGTTTCAATGTATTGTAAACTTAGCTTGATGCGTTTGGTCCTTCGACCGGGCCGGACTGCTACCTCTAAGTGATTGTATGACATGGGAAAACTCTTGTTCCCTGGAAGCTGGTCCATTCTGCCTCAGGTTATGGAGGACGCTGTCCAAGTCCCACCCGTCAAGCAACTGACCAAAGACAAAAGATGCACCTTTATGTATTCATAGTCAAATTTAGATACAGTACAATTCTATCATAGTATAATTATATCAGATGTGTTTCAAATATAAACACAGGCCTACTGAAAATGAGAGGACTGGAGCACAATTGTTGTCTTTCTTCTGTGGTGATTTTGGCTTCACATTGGAGTTTAAATCCGGTATCTTGTTCTGGAGTAGAGAACGAAAATTAGGGAGTTGAGTAGGCCAGAGGAAAACATTTTGTCAATGCAAAAAAAAGTGAATCCATTTTAATAAATTCATGTGAGTGCAAGGAAGGCTAATAATATGCTAACCCAATAACTCAGTACTAACCTCAGAGTCCGTAGTCAGAAGAGTAGTGACCTGCTGAACTTTAGCAATGCTTTCTGGTCTACTTTGTTTAAACAGCCATTTCTGCTCGTACAAAGATTCCGCTGAGCAGACCATCCGTGCAGGAGATGACAACTCCTTATGAAGACACAATTGCACAAACACACACACACACACACACACACACACACACACACACACACACACACACACACACACACACACACACACACACACACACACACACGCACAAACACACACCAATTAATATCCATGTAAAATAATGTTACTTACTTTTCATAAAACACACTTGGATAATGAACTGACCTCATCCAACAATATGTCTTCTATCGGAGGAAGTGTTGTCGGTTGACGAAATATCATCACATCTTCATTTTCGGACTGCAGAGGGAAGATCGTTTAAAAAAATAATAGACAGCTTAAATGACTCAGTATAATGTTTGCTTGACCCAAACCCTCGACCGATCTCGATGTACAATTATTTACTTAACTGTTATTGAGGAGGAGGAATCCGAGTCAATGCACGGAATATCTGATTGAAGAGATTCAAAAAAGTTGTTCCAATAAGACGAATGATTAGCAGCCATTGTGCAGAGAAGCCTATATTCTACGAGGGCGAAAGTGGCATCCTGTACTGACTTTAGCCTACTTGTTTATGTGATGGAAGTTCTGGACTGGTCCTATGGACATATTATAATGGTCCAATGCGAACGCTGCTCATGTTGTAAGCAGGAAGTTATATTTTGTTGCCTTGGCAACTCGCCGTGACAAGTGGCAACGCATGATGCCGTTTTCGAAACAATTAGTAGCACTACACACATGCAAATTTATGCAAACCATATGTGTGTTTAAAGAATCTTTTTATTTATTTTTTTGATAGGACAACCTAAAATATGTGTATCTTTTCGTTTTTTTGGTTAATTCAGGGTTTATTGGGATGACTTTGGAATAAACAGGGCTTTTAGTCATCTTGTTGATACCGTCTTGGCTCAATTTATTTGTTCCAATCATTAAACCTCAATATATCCAGAACTCTTTCAATAAATCCCAATTATTGGTTAATGAAAAGTATAAGCTACCGTTGATTATGGGTTGTCAAACTGATAATTGTGATCTTTGGGGAATAACGATGTGATCGAAGTGGGAATTGTATCTTCTTTTGCCGCAGCGGGTCTTTTTATGTCTTTCTACTCGACATTTGAACATGTTATATTTTCCATAAAAATGTCCCCATGAGCTCTCGCCGACTTGCTTAAAGGTTGGGTAGGTGATTCGCTTTTTTGGCCATTTTTGCAAAATTACTTGAAATCCTTATCTTAACCCGCTTACAGCCACTGAGTTAGAAGTACTGACATGAAAATTAAACAAGTCAATCATCTGTGGAACGGGCAGGGCTCAAAAAACTCCAGCCAATCATTTCCATTGCCACCGAGTTGCATTGGACAGTAAGTACGTCAATCAAACGGTCGTACTGCACTCCCCCTCCCCCGCGCCCCGCGCGCGACCCCTTCGTGCAGTACTCGTGACCCAGAGCTCGTGACCCAGAGCAAGCTCCTGTTTGTTGTTATCCTGCGGTAGCTACTGGAACTAGTTGATCCACAATTGGACCTAGCAGTAGAAGACAATTTCCATGGCAGACAAGACGCCACCATCCCCACCACCACCACCACCACCAGCAAAGAGAAGGAAAACTCTTTTTCAGAGAGTAATTGATAATAAAAACGCTGAAAGAGAAAAACTGAAATCAAGAATAATCCTAGGCGCTGCTTTCGAACGTTGGCGGCAACTGAAGGACGAGAAGGGTCTAAAAACCGATGCTTGTGTGGCAGTTGACCTAGTTTCAAAGTTTATACCGTTTATACTCGGTAATACCGGTGTGGAGACGAGTGTATTACTCGGTGTGAAAATGTCCACACCGCGGCAACCCTAGTGAAAACCAGGACTTCCAATACAATTATATGAAACAAACATACATTTTCTAAAAATAGATTTATGTGACCGTTTAATGTTTATAACATCTGGTGCAACCATAGCAGCGAGAACGTATTCTCAGCAGGGGGTGCTGGGAAAAAAATAACTCAGCCTGCACTAGACTCGCAACTCGTTACATTGATAAAAAAAAGATGTATAGCAGCGCAGCTCAATTACACCAGTGCATGCGCGCACAGTTGAAAATCGATCGTTCACATCCAGCTGCTCACAGAACAAGTTTAGCGCACCACCGCTACCCTCACACTTTTTCACATAACCTTTTTTCAGCACTAGGTCATATGAGCATTAAATAAATGCTGCGTCTCAAAATGCCTTGGACAGCAGCGAGGATGACTCGCTTTGCCACGGGCCGAAACAGTGCGGAGCGACCACAGCCAGAGCGAACACAGCGGGGCAGAGGAGTGTCAGGAATAGTCTTTGGTGTACACATCAGTACGGCCTATTTGCACTACTGTTTAGTGGCTTTGCAGTGTTTTATTCGATGCCTTTTTATTTTCGTATATTATTTCAATGAATACAATTTTTTTATTCATAAAAACCGGATCTGGTCTTCAAATCTTTTTTCCAAATATAGGTCGTCTTACAATGGGGTTTGTGTTTATATTCGGACCAATACGGTACAGCGGGCGCTCACATGACGTTAAGCATTTCCTGGTGTATAATGTGACGCTTCAGAACCTAAAATCCCGTTTCTCCCCGTTGACCCGACAACACATAACCGGCGTTTTCAGAAATCTCCACTTTGGCCGGAGTTTTTAGAAATGATCGTTTTCTGTGATAAGACAGGGCCTCGGACAGGGGGTGTTGCAGCACCCCCAGCACCCCTACTTCCCGCGGTACTGGGTGCAACTTACAGCTGAATGTAGTGCCACGTTGTTAAACGAAAACCTACGCTAGCCTGGCTCGCTCTCGCGCATCTCTGTTCGCGCTCGTGCATGATTGCGCGTCCAGGTACTTGGAATGGGTGGAGTCAGAGTCAGCGTTGATGGAGAGGGGGTAGGACCATTTGAGTTGTGTATTTTCAAAATCTGCTGGCGTTTCGCAAATCACCTACCCAACCTTTAACCGAAAACATTAGTTCTGGATTAGAAAAATAGTTGTACCTGTTAGTTAGACAGTCTTATATTCCTGTATGGGAAAATAAAAAAAAGAATAATAATGTCATTATTATTATATATTATACATTTTCGACCGATCTGACCAGATAGGTGTTTCCAGCGATCGGACTGGCTGGGACTTTCGAGCGATGGAGATCGATGGGTCACTGAAGGGATTAGGAGGGTCAGAGGAGACAGTGGGGGAGGCACTGGAGAAGACATTGGAGGAGGGACCTGAGGAGGCACTGGAGAAGACAGTGGAGGAGGGACTGGAGAAGAAAGTAGAGGGGGGACCTGAGGAGGCACTGGAGAAGACTGTGGAGGAAACAGTGGAGGAGGCAGTCGAAGCCTGTGGAGGAAGCAGTGGACACACAAACAAACATACACACTGTGGCTGAAAAAGGGGCTGATTTGAATCGATCCTTAACCCCCATGCCCTATGAGGCCCACTGTTCCTCAAGACTTTTTAGAAGTTTATATCCCTTTGCATAAACTTTTCCTGAAACTTGGCAGCCCTGTAAATGTCATAGCAAATAGATTGCCCAAACCTTTGATGGAACCATGAATATTATATGCCAAAATCAATAACAGCTTTGATCATTTAATGTTTAGTCATTTTCACATTGTCCAATGGTTTTGGGCGATTGGGGCCGTTTTTAAAGGCATTGTAATGTATATCCCTTGCATGTGTTATGCATAGGGGTTAGGGTTATAAATTGTGTATATGTTACTATTTTTTATGCAGTCATAACTACTAATGTAGTTATATATAGCTATAGGTTATGCGTCAGATGCTTAAAGGCCGAAGCTGATTTGACAGAAGCAAAAAGTAACAACAGTGATAATGGAAACAGTAAAACTAACATGTCATTTGTAGCGACCGTTAGCTAAATATTGGAAAATCATGAAGCTGCAGACATTGAAATGTTACCTGGCCGAATTATAGGCCTGTAGTAACCTCTTCGACAGACCTTCTATTTTTTTAAGTTGCCGATGACTAACTGTCTCCACCACTGCCAGTGTGGCATTCTTATGTGCAGTACCTCACAACAATATATTTACAACTGTTACTGAGTGGGTTGAATGATTTGAGCAGTGTTTTGGGACACCATCAACACACTCTCCCAGAACAACCTGGCACTTAGTTAAGGCTAGACCTCTAAATCCCCTCCTCACCAACCCTGATTAATCCATTGCAGAGTGGAAGTGCACTAATCAGTGGTTTACTGGCCATCGACTTGTCGGTCACAGTGGATAAGTCCAGTACAGCCCCCGGCCCCAATGATACGGATAGAGAGTCAGAGAGACAGGAAAAGGGCGAGGACAAAACAGCATAAAAAACAGACAATAGTGGATGGTTGGTTAGGAAAGGATGAAGGGTGCGATTGAAAAGTACAGGGAGATAGTGGAGGCATGGAACACACCCAAGTTAAGGCTCATAGTCTTGGCCTGGTAACCTGATGCACCAGATGGCTTCTTACACAGAACCATTCGAGAAGTCATCCTTGGAAAAATGTTTGGATACGGGCAGGCACTTTCAAAGAATACTTGGAAGGTTGGATGACCCATCTGTCTTATCATGTGTCATGTAGATAACAAAGTTCCTCAAAGGATGCCGATTGGCGCAAACCGCTGGGGGATCGAATAAAACACACATAAGTTGCCTGCCGTTATTGATTCTCGCGGGGTCGCATTCTGGCGAGTCTATTTGCCTCACAAGGTTACATGCCTGGCATATGCGATGCTGAATCAATGATAAATTATGCTGACCCAAGCAACTAAACTTGCTGTCCCAATCACCCAAAAATAGTATTTGTTTTTGAACCATGTTACAAAAAAAGAGTAGGCTACACATCCTAGGGATATGATAGAACCATATTACCTTATCATATGGTTATGTTGCATCCTAAGAGTCAAAGAAATGTATTGTGTCGTGCCTATCTCAGTCCCAGTCACCCTTAATTCACCCAATAAAATAAAACCATACTTTTGTAAATACAGTCAATTAAAAACTTTAATTGGATTTAGCCAACATTTATTTTAACAGACAAAAGATGTGACTTGTTCAAATAAAGGTTACAATTTAAATCAAAAACAGTTCAATGCTCTTTGGTCATAGGCTACCAACATGTGGACCATACTAGAGTTTGTGTTTGTGATCTTGACATGGAGTCATATTGCTGATACAAGACATTAACCCCATATAGCTTCTTGAATTAAATCAAACAAATCTCTGGTATTCAAACTAGTAAACAACACTAACCCAACGACAACTTACCTTCAAAGCAATAATCAACCGTTACATTCTTTGATTTCTTGTTAGATTGTCTTTTGCCTGCGAGTTTAACAGTGGACAAACAGTTCATCTGCGACATCCCTCAGGTCCTGGCCGAGCACACTGGGTGGGCTGCTGCACGTGATGCTGTTGTAGATGGTGACCGTTCGGTCTGGCTCCTCACCTTCTGCATGGGTCTCAACTTGCCGAGGGACCACCAACGGGCTTCTCAGACTGTAGTTTCGCAGGGGAAGAGCATTGCAGTCACATTTCCACTGGTTTCCTGACAGCAAAAGTTTCTCCATGTTCTCCGGGAAATCGGGAACCATGGCAGTCAGAGCATTGTCTCTCAGGTCAAGATACCGCACCTTGGGCAGAAGCTGCTTCGTGCCATCTTGCAAAATATGCCTGAAAAGGTTATTGGACAACAGCAGATACTCCAGATTCTTGAGGCCAAAGAATGCCGAGCTCATGAGCGTCTCCAGCTTATTGAAACTGATGTCTAGCCCCAGCAGCCCCACGAGGTCTGCAAAGCCATGGCGTTCGACTGTAGAGATGTTGTTGTGCTGCAAAAACAGACGTCGCAGCCCAGAGAGCCCCGTGAAAGACTGGGTCGTGACCCTCGACAGACAGCCTCTGTCCAGGTGGAGGCTGTGGAGCTTCGGCAGGCCTTTGAATATTTGGTCGGGCAGACTTTGGAAACAGCTCCCGGACAGGTTGATGACAGCCACGTGGGTGAGGCCGCTGAAAGCGTTGGCTTGCCCCTCCTGCACCTGGTTGTGCTCGAGCTCCAGGACCTCCAGGTGGCTGAGACCTTCAAAGATCCTGTCCCCAAGAACGCGGATTCGGTTGTGGCTGAGGCGCAGCTCTTCCAGATACTGCAGGTCGCGGAAGGTCCTGGGCCTGATCCCAGCTAGGGAGTTGTTGGCAATGCGCAGGACGTGGAGATTGTAGAGCCCCGAGAACGTGTCATCGTGGATAGCCGTGAGTCTGTTGTTGGTCAGATCCAACCATCGGAGGGCCTTCATTCCCACAAAGGCTCTCGGCATCACCGTGGCTATCTGGTTCTGAGCCAGGTAGAGCTTCTGTAGCTTGGAAAGTTTGGTGAACACGTTGGCCTTGATGACCTTGAGGAAATTCCCGGTGAGGTCCAACTCTTTTAGCTCGGTGAGACTTTGGAACAGCTGTGGCTGTATGTAGGCCAGTCTGTTCCCCGTCAGCACTAGTTCCCTCAGCCCATGCAGCTCCTGGAACACAGCCTCGGGCAGCACCGCGATGGAGTTCCAACCCAGGTTGAGGAGCCACATTTGGGACAAGCCGGCAAACAAGCGCTCCTCAACGCGCGACAGCTGGTTGTTGTGGAGACTGAGCGAGGCCAGGTTGGGGGTGTTCTGGAAGATGGTGCCAGGTAATGTCCTGAGACGGTTGCGTTCCAGGTGAATGTGAGCGAGCGCCCTCAGCCCTCGGAACACCTGAGGGTCAAGCGTGACCAGCTGGCCGTTCTGAAGATTCAAAAACTCCAGGTTGGAGAGGTGACTGAAGGAGCCCGCTGCGAGGGAGGGGAACAGGTTGCCGTCTAGCCAGAGGGAGAACGCCGACACGGGCATGTTGGCCGGGACCTGAGTGAAGTTCCGCGAACTGCAGTACATGTTGAGCTCCAGGCTGTAGTCATCGTGCAGACAGGTGCAGCCCTTGGAGCAGGGAATGGGCTCCTCTGTCAGCTTCTCGGCTCCTGGGTCAGGCTCTGGAGACACCAGAGATGTGCCCAGCAACCACAACACCAAGAGCACAGTAGATTGCATACCAGCTGGGGATAGAATTTAAGATAAAACTTTGTGAAGCCTTGCAATGAGATCCCACTATTTTTAAACATATTGAGTCATTCAGTCCTACCTTAAGATGAAGTGATCATGAATTAGGTTAGATGAGAAGAGAAATACTGGACAGCCGACCGTTGGGCAATTGTTTTTATGCAGAAAGGAAAAAATCCAGCCAGCCAGAACTTTTTTTTTGGCCAGACCCACTGAGTATTGGATTAACCCATTACTGTCTATAAAACTATGGTCGATTTTTCTCAGTGAATTGAGCACCCAAACATAATTGATGTTCTATTTTAAAGTCGTATAAAAATAAGTTTCATGACGCATAGAATGTATATGTTTTAATCACTATTTGATTTACATATTTTACAGAGCATGTCTGCATGGAATTAAATTTGGAATGCTGCGTTAAAACTGCATTTAAGTGCACAATAAATACAACCAGGATCACACTGTAATAGCCTACAAAGCTATCCGACAAATAGTATGTAGATAAAATGCAATGTACCTTGCACCTGGGACGTTTTGCAACACATAGATGGAACTGCGCAAGGTAAACACAACTATGAGAATGACATCGCAAAAAATAATGCAGTATAGCGTTACACCTCAAAATACGAGCAAGCCAAGCTTGGCCACTTTTGTGTTCATAATCAAGAAATTCTTCAAATACTTTTTGAATTTTTCACTCTAGTCATGTACTTACATAGTGTGTAGTCAGAAGCCTAATAAAACTGGTTTAAATGGCCTTGGCTGTTTACTGAAGCCCATGTCCTGTCACTGAGTACATTTACTGTAGTATTTGACCGATACACAATAAGATAAGATGAACTCAGTACACTTGGTAGGCCACTGAAATTCCATATATTTTGTTTGTTAATGGTTGACTAGTTGACTGCATCTTTGGCAGCAGAGGAAATGGCCTGTCGGCACTGACCAATGCAAACATTATAACGTCATCCTCAACAGTTTATTTACTTACGTAATCTGCTTTTATTTCTGCATTTTTCATATATTTTCGACTCTTTTTTTTTGTCGGATAGCTTTAAGACTTGCCCCAACTCTGAGCACCTTTAAAACAAGACTGAAGACTTTTATGTTTGCTATAGCTTTCTGCTAAATCTTAAATACATTGCACTTTCTAAAAAGCTTTTTTAACTTTGCCTTTATTTTCTATAAAATGCCTTTTTCTATTTTACCCATTTCTTTGCATTTGTTTTTCTTTTACTTATCTATTATTTTATTTTATTTTATGACAATGTTTATATGTGAAGCACTTTGAGTCTGCCTTGTGTATGAAAAGTGCTATATAAATAAAGTTGCCTTGCCTTGCCTTGCCTTTTCTACTACAAACAATCATACGCATATTGCAGCTATTATTTGTTTTCAAAGTGAGATTAGTAATTAGTAAACTGCAAAAAAAAAGCAGTACAGTTCATTTCAAGTGGTTGAGTTCCAAATCATGTGTTAAGTACAGAACGTTTGAATGTCTAACTGCTGAGGAATCCATCTATATTCATAGTAATACATAAAATAACATTACCCTTTTCCATGTTTTCAGATGATGACATCTGCTATGATTTATCCCTCATCCATACTTCTGAATCATTGGTGATGATGTTTTAAATCATGTTTGTATCTCCCCAATAGAGAGCACTGCTGGTCTATTCTAAGGAAGGTATTTGGACATTGACACTGGAGGGAATTTGACTACACCAAATATACTGTTGCATGCCGGCAATCTTCCAAGCCTTATCCACAGTCTTCACCATGCCGGATCTCATCAGTAAGACCATTGTTTAGAACACAAACAAGTTTTCTATCAATTGCCCCATGAAGAGAACTCAAAGAAACCGTAAACTGACAGCCTTCCACTGTAGCACAAACCAAAGCAAGGATCTTTCAACACTGCAGTACTTTATTCTCTGGGGGTATTTGAGGCTGGGGGTTATGAAGTGTAATCCACTCTGAACGTAGGTCTCTGAAGATCGTTGAGTTGTAAAGGCTCGAATCACCAAGGCTCCACAATAACAATGCACTACTATGAACTCGACAAGTGATGTGTCCTGAGCTCTTACAAGACCGAAATTCTAGTGACGTTCTTGATTCGTTTTTTGTACGATTATGACAAGCCCACTCGGGAAGGACAATGGAAAATAGGGCTCATTATTGACAACTTGTACATTGCACTATATTAATGTATAGTATAATACATAGGTGTTGTATACAATACGTATATTCTCTAACCAAGATGGTACAATGGTCCACTCAGAAGTCCCTTGAAGTGGAATGGTTTCAGATTAAGGTCCCCAGGTGTAGAGCTGGGTAGCAGACCGGGGGGAACCTCCTGGAAATGCAGATGAGATAGATTTACAATATGTAAAAGATAATATTCTCTCCACTTAGAGCTATATTATATGTTTGTTTAGTTGTAGGCTGTAGGGACGGATATATGATACCAGAGGAACATCTATAAAACAATACATCTTTCCCAAAGTTTATAAAAAAATTAAAGACTGTGATCTAAAATTGGATTTCAGATCAGATTTAAGATTCATACTCTTGCCGTTTGTGCATGCATAAGTTCCAGCACCATATTCCTGGCGCCATCATTTCTACACAGCCTTACTCCGTCTCTTATTTCTATGATGGCGCACGTTGCTTATTGGATTGAATGTACCCAGATGAGCCTTGCAATTTCTGGGTAGGATCTTGAAGGTTTAATTATCTTATTCTAAGTCGCTCAGTTTAAAAGTGTCAACCTTATAAACGCAATGTAATGTATACCTTGCCTGGTGTGTGTGTGTGTGTGTGTGTGTGTGTGTGTGTGTGTGTGTGTGTGTGTGTGTGTGTGTGTGTGTGTGTGTGTGTGTGTGTGTGCGTGCGTGCGTGTGTGTGTGTGTGAGTGAGTGTGTGTGTGTGTGTGTGTGTGTGTGTGTGTGTGTGTGTCTGTGCATGTGTGTGTGTGTCTCTGTGTGTGTGTGTGTAGAGTGGAGCAGAGTAAAGTGAACAACGTTGGAAGCAGGGAGTTTCTTTTCGTTTTCAAACACCCCAGCTCCTCAACGACGGCCACACAAAAGGCAGATGGAGGAGACGTACCGCTCCTCTGCTCGCAGTTAAGAGCTGGAGAGGAGGACTTTAATTGAACTAAAGTGTTTTCTTTGTCCCAGCAGAACTATGAAGTGAGAATAACGTCGCTTCTTCAACTGGAGCAGTGCATTGCGTAGGCTGAATTGGAAACCTTTGCCTCACTGTTTTTTTTTTTCTTCCACAAAGCATAATCGTTTGTCATCCAACACTTGATTCCCTCCCCGGTGGGATGTTCAGTTGTAACTTCACGACGTCCAGGACTCTTGAAACTGCATCCTTACTGCCATATTTCAAACAAGTAGCTTGTGCAGGGCTGGGGGGGGGGGGGGGGGGGGGGGGGGGAGTAGGAGTGCAACCGGCCCTCGAGCTGGGATAATGTAAGACCTTAACTTGGACTTAATTTAAATAGATCAATCCATTGTATGTCAGTACTCAGTATTCAGATCGGTGTGTTCAGCCATGGAACCCAGCCGAACTCCTTCTATATCACGGACAGGGGGGCTATTAATACCCAGTCTCATTCCCCTACTCATCTCACAGAGGGCTTTCAGAGGGAAGACAGGCCGGCGTTGGATTGGTCTTGACGTCCGGAAAGCACCAGAGCCCCAGCCAGTGGCTCGGGGTTATTGATTGTGATCGTTGTGACCGCAGAAAATCAACACAGCTGGTGATCCAATTAAGTTTCTTCGCTCCCTGTTCGGTTTGGAACAGGCTTGTGTGTGTGAGTGTGGGTGTGTGCGTGTGTGTGAGTTTCTATGGGTGTGGGTGTGTGTGTGTTAGTTTGTGTGTGTTGGTTTGTGTGTGTGGGTTTGTATGTGGTGTGTGTGTGTGTGTGTGTGTGTGTGTGTGTGTGTGTGTGTGTGTGTGTGTGTGTGTGTGTGTGTGTGTGTGTGTGTGTGTGTGTGTGTGTGGGTGTGTGTGTGTGTGTGTTTGTGTGTGTGTGTGTGTGTGTGCGTGTGGGTGGGTGTGTGTGTGTGGTTGTCTGAGAGGCATTAGTTGTCAGATCCTGATCCATTCCTAGAGGAAGTTCCTTCATAATAATCACAGATAATCCCCTAAAAGATTGGAAGATTGAAAGATTGGGGGGAGGACGGTCTACTGTTGGTTAGGACTGTTAGACTCCCTGCCAGAGGGCATTGGCTTCGAACCCTTATGTTTGCAGTCCACCTGGTGGTTACTTTGAGTAAGAGACCTAAACCCATTCTGTTATGCCCTTGATGACATCCAAAATGAAACACAGCAGACAAAAGTGTAAAATGGCAGAAGATCATTAACAGCTAACTCAAACTTGAACAGTGCATTCATGCATTTAGCGTTTGGCATAACTCAGCTCATGTTGTAACACTCTTCATTTGTCTGAAGCCCTTTTATTGTGAATTCATCAAGTCGGAGCAAAAGAATATTTGTCATTCAGGCACGTAAATTACAGGAAACCCTGCGGGACATTGAATACTATGTGAGTGTCATTATACTGTAATTTGGGCAGGGGCTGTCATGGCAGCCTGGCTTGCGATAAAAGGGAGAAAAGGGTGCGACTGACAGCAGAATGTTGATTATGCTATTATGGACTAAAAAGAAAGGGTTAAATAATGGGCTAACACACATTTGTTTAATTATTATTGCGTCCAAATGTCTGTTCATGCTGTGTTCAAATTTGACTCCTCAATAGAAGGCAGAACACATAGACTGCAAATGTGTATGAGCTTATAATTAAATATGAAGCCTTATTTGAATGTTTAATTATTTTTGTATTTTTTTAATTCTAAGAGGCTGTGATAATTCCACTAACATTCCTTGTGCATAGTAAACCTCCACGTTACCTTGCAGGCCAAGATGAAACACGAATCTCTCAACAAATTGAAATGCAAGGGAGTCGTTTCCATTTCAGACCACCCCCTGAACATTTCCCTAGCCCCCCGGGGAGCCTTTCCAGTCCAAACCGTGGCTGGTCAATTTTCCTGCCTAACTTTATCCAGGTCGATTCCACCCCCTATCCATTTCAACCACATTAACAGCTCTCCTTCTGAGGGAGAAGGACATCGCTATCTAGGCCAGCCGCCGCAGGTGCTTTCAGCCTGGCAAGGCCACTTGCTCCCATTTGATTTTCAAACATGATAGTAACACTTTAGGCTTGATTTTTTTTGGAGTTTGCTAAAGGTGAAGATTCCGACGGACTCCCACCGTTTTCACCCAGATAAATAAAACATGAAATAAAGTCATTTACCTCTTCCCCATTACTAGTACTTAAAAAACTATAAACTGAAAAAGATTGAACACAAATATGAAATTTCATTACAAATACAAATTTCGTACTAAACACCTGCCGATAAGGGTCAAACCTGTGCGATGAAGGTTGTTGCTGTGATGTTCATCTTTGGCCCTGCAGGGCTCCTGCTCCACATTTAACAAGAGTCGAGACACAGAAAGAAAGAGGAAGAAAGTAAGATAGCAGTCTGGGTCAATAACAAAAGGGAACACAGTGCCACTGGGACTAAGGGAGTACGTTCCTAACTGTTCTCCTTTCCTCAGACTTGTGAGTGTTCTGCATCTTTGACAAGGTGGAGTTTTTACTGGCCCAAGGACTCGCTCAGAGATGGTGAATAGGCCCACGACATCCATGAAATGAATGTCACGCTCAGCTGGCTGAGCACCGAGAAGGCCATCTGTTGGAATATTATCAAGTGCATCATGTTTTGATGCCTACATGGTCTGCAGTGTCACAAGTATGTTGTGCATTGGCTGGCTTGGCATATAACTGTTTAACTGCATTGTGTAACTGTGTCCTATATTGGTCAATAACCATGAATATCTGTAACACTGATAGGTATTAGCCTACTTAATGTCCATATTTGCTTAAACTGTATAACAATTTAAAATAAGGATAATCATTACCGTAAAATGTATTCAATATGAATGTGTAATCGATTGATTTGCAAAGTAGTCGTGTATGAAAAATAAGGGTCAGAATGTTGTTGGTAGCGGCTTGTAGAGTTTTTTGAACAGAATGTTGTATTTGTTGTTCTTGATAATGTAAGTAGCATTCATGTCATCCGATTATAAAAAAACATTGCAACGAATAAGGTGAGGCCCCAATCCATTCGTCTTGGAAAAAACATTAAAAGGTTTTTAAAAATAAAACTTACAACCATTATTCCGGGCCAATAATTGTCGTTGAGTACATTTTATCAGAGCCATAATTCTGACATCAAAAAGAGCTCATCATATTCGAACTGGATGCGGATAACTGTTTGTGTTTTTGCTTTTGGACGCGTGAGCACCCTTCACAGGCGACCGCAGAAAATGGCCGGGGGGCACACACACACTCAAACTGATTTTGTGTCCAATCCAAATTTGATCAGCTCCAGTCTGCCCCACGTTTGCCCTCTCTCCCAAACATAAATAAATATGCATATGCAAAACACACATACACAAACCCACACATATGTACGCACAAGCACACAAAGCCTGCTAAAAAATGACAGTGTTGATTGAACAACAATATACTCTATTTGATTAAACTGACAGCCGCTGTTTGGACAAAAGCAATGGACTTCACCACATGCTGGTGAGCATGTTCCACGGAAAGAGTGTGAGCATATTGTGCTCTTGGAAATCACAATGGGTCTCCCAAAGGGATTTTTTGCACAACGGAATTTGGAATTCCCATGTTCGCTGTCGTGTCCTTGAATCGTTTGGTCTTTTAACCAAAGTAACCCTCCTGGCATGTCATGATCTTTGATGACAACTCTACGATGCAATATTTATCTAAGGTAAAAAGGTATTCCACGTTTCTTTGTCATTCATTGGAGGTCACCCTCCAGTACACAATAGTATTGTACATTTCTGCAAACGAATCATTGATATCCATCCTTTGAGGCTTAAAACAGCTTTGGACCGAAGTGTATCCCAGTGTTGTACCAGCTGAGATCCAAAACCCCTAACGAGCCAATTAACCCCATTCTAACCATCAGAATCATAGCACTAATTAGTAAATGGGTTATATTTAAATCCAACAATAAGTCCTCTTTGGTCCTTTCACAGCCCAGTTTGGAAACTGCTGATAGATCTTTGGTACTGCCCACTGACTTCAGATTTATTGGCTGATGTTTAATTTGCTTTGAAATGACCAGATGACATATTTGAGTTTTTTGATCTCTGGGAGCTAAGTCAACATGACATTGACGGTAAACTCATTTCCACTGTCATACAAAAATATAACATTCATGCAGCATACACACACACACACAAAGCCAAACACTTACACACACACACACAAATACACAAACACACACACACACACACACACACACACACACACACACACACACACACACACGCGCACACACACACAAAGACAATCTCTTCTTCGCTTTCTGTATCTATCTTGTCCTCTTACACACACACACACACACACACACACACACACACACACACACACACACTCACAAATATGCATACACACACAACACACCACACACCTCACAGACAAACACTCACACACACACGCACACACACACGCACACACACACACAGTGGAAGGAGAGGGTGTGAGAGATGAGCCTTTAAGCTGGCAGTCCCAGTGGAGCTCTCTCTCTCTCTCCATTTGTCTGATCTCCAACTGAAAGGCGATCGTATCATCTCCTCACTAGCAGAGTCAGGGAAAGGGACAAACCAAGAGATCTGAGCTGCCGTGAAGCTCCTTCTTGAGCGATACAGAGACCAAAATAAACTATAAAGCTGAAAGCGACATAAAACTATAAGAATGACACACTTGAGTCAGGAGATATAAATATGGAGGGTTTGAACGTTTACTGTTACTTTGGGTTGTTATTGTCCTGTCTTCATCTCATCAGAGTAGACTAAAGCCCAATCCCATTTCTACCTCTTACCCCTCCCTCTTGTTTCGAAGGGGTAAAGGGAAGGGGTAAGGGGTAGAAATGGGATTGGGCCTAAAACACAGCCTGTTTGGTTTACAGTATTCAATTTTCCCCATGGATTTTAGTACAAGTTGTGTAACTTTTGTGGTGCCATAATCACCCATAACGTGTAATTCAACAGTGTAGACAAAATCATGTGTATTAGGGCCTGATGTAGTGAACATTAAGATTCTTGCCATTTTCTTTGTGAATATTGTCGACATAACCTCTATGTTAGACGGATGGTAAATGGAGACATAGAACATGTCACTTTCCTACTTTAATAAAAATAGAATGTTTAAAACAAACATTTAGCCTTAATGTTGTGTTGCCTTTTGCCTGCCTTGAAGAGCAAGGAGGGAGGCAAGGAGCAAGAGGGAGGGAGGGAGAGAGGGAGAGAGGGAGGGAGGGAGCAGGAGGGAGGGAGAGAGGAAGGGGGGCAGGGAGGGAAGGAGGCAGAGAGCAAGAGGGAGGGAGGCGAGGGACAGGTGAGTGGGAGGGAGTTTTAAGGAGTATAAGACTAACTTGTTAAAACTAAGAAACACCTAATGATTGCCATCCTATTTTTCCTAAATGACAGCCATTAAGTTACCACACATTGAGAAGTCAGTAGTGGGTGAGTATGCTAGCAAACAACTCCACACACTCACTGTACTACACTACACTACACTATAGCAACTACACTACAAGTGGGCTTAGAAAGACATTGTTGAAGTTGACGGATGGACTTTGTAATGGGAAAATTATATTTTCAAACAACTTCTCTGGAGCGTAAAGTGTTGGAGTTTTCACCAGCTCAGGTCGCAGATATGTCCTTCTGTTTGACTGAACTAGGTTATTGTGTTGCTGATTTTAATTTCCAGTGGGAGCGACTACAGTGGGAGGAAAATATCATTTGCTAATTAAAATCTCCCGTCTCTTGAGATTTTGAAGAAGGCTGCAATGCTTTCAGAAGATCGGTAAAGAAGAGATAATAAAGGAAAAAATGAATATGAGGTGACTAAACAAGGCTTTTGTAAACAAGCTTTAAGGTCATTTGCAGTGCAAATGCTCCAAGGAAACAAAAGACACAAAGTGAATCAACATCCATCTGATATACTCACATGGTTCACACAAGCTGGTTTGTCCACATGGTAATGTGTGAAGAAATTGTAAATTGCAGGTTCCCAGAAAATGTAGAGGATTAAACAAAAGTATTTTGGTGACATTCGGATCAGAATATCAGTGGTGATTCAAAGAACTCCTCTCTAACTCAGTTAATCATGAGGCACGTCTTTTTACCCATCACTTGTGTACTGCAGTCCAAACAAAAATGTGTGTGTGCGTTTGTGTGTGTGTGTGTGTGTGTGTGTGTGTGCGTGCGTGCGTGCGTGCGTGCGTGCGTGCGTGCGTGCGTGCGTGCGTGCGTGCGTGCGTGCGTGTGTGTGTGTGTGTGTCTGTGTCTGTGTCTGTGACTGTGTCTGTGTCTGTGTCTGTGTGTCTGTGTGTGCATGCGTGTGAGTGTGTGATCATGAGAGGTGGTCGGTAAACGAAACAAGCAAAGCCAAATGAGCACCGCACTCAAACAATTGCAAACAACACAATGTAATCAACCAAAGGCACAAACTAAGCTAACCCGCCCTGTGTGGCTTTTTGTGCATGCCTCTCCCCTCCCTTGAGTGTGTCTTCTATACCCTTGACCTTAAATAGCAAACACACAGTTCACATGTCCAGACACCACAGGCCCTTGGAGGCCCCTCTGGAGCCCACTCATGATTAGCACTTGGCTGGCTAGAGATCTAGCCAATCGATGCACTCCTTCACTTACGCAGGTCTTAGGGAGATAAGCCAGGGCTGGCTAGTGCTGCACGGAGACAGTGGCTTTAAGAGTGACAAAAGAGAAGATTCTAGAAGTCTACGGATCAATCTTTGCTATGACGACTAGTTTTATAAACCAGCAGAGGTTAGCTCATAGTTTGTACATGGGCAATAATCAACAGGATAAAGGGAAGGCTATGTATAGTTAGAGTAGAGGATATCAGTTTCTATTTTAGACAACATTTGTATACATTATTAATGATGTAATCATGCAGTAATTATCTGCATGTACTGCAGGAAACTGGAGAAAGTTCCTTTATTCAGCTGTCCATAGTAGCGGCCCAATGCTTCACAATATTGCTTTTTTAAATACAATATAGCCTAGCGGCATGGTTGAATCTTTGAATTGAATGGAAGTGGTGAACCCAAAGGTGATGGGGGGGGAAAACTAATAATAAGTTACTAATAAGTTATAGGAATACTCATTTGTAATTTGGAATCGGTATCTTCAATAGCATTGATTCAGTCAAGCATACAACGGTCAACACAAGCCTCTTAGAATATCCAGTCCTTGAATCGAGCTCCGTCTCGGATATAGGACGCTTTGGAGAGTCACCAAAGACACTAACGTCATATTGCATGCATCCGTTTGGCTGAGAAAAAAACTTCAATGACGCTCAGAAAAACAAAATGCGCAAAACTATATTCTACTTGTGTCCTTGCCAATGGTTCTGAATTTGGATGAGAAAAACAAAGGTGCCAACCGCTTATCTCTGCAACTGTGTGGGGTGTTGGCAAACAGTAATTTTCCTGAATTAACTGACTATATTCCTTTGTAGTATTTAATTAGCATCAGGGGAATTGGCTACCAATAGGATAATAAGTCTTTCTATAGGGAAATAAATATAACCAAATATGAATGTATATGATTGGTTTGGATGCAAACGCCTGCACAGTGATGGAGATTTTAGGTTTTAGGTTTTTTTGAAAGCCATATTTAGAGCCGACCCCCTGTGGTTTAGAGTCTTTGTTGTTCCTTTTCTCCTGGTTCTCCTCCTCTCCTCCATACATTTGCCCAAGTTCTCTCGAGATGGCAAATCAAAGGGATTTAGAAGTGCACTCCAAGTTTGTGTTGTGCTGAAATAATGCGTACATGTATCGTATGCCAAAGAACACATGGAAGTCTGTCAGTCTGGATTTACGCTAATTAGCTCAGTATGCAAAGCTGTCTTTATATTTCCCTATGGCTTTTTTAGTTTGTCGAGCAATTTGCTCCAAACTTTGTAGAAAACAGGGAACCATAACCAAACTCTGGCACATGGGCAAAAGAAGTATCCATATTCCTGTTTGTACCGCTTCCATTTCTGATTAGCATACAATAAATATAAGAGTGGATTGCACCGTTGTGGATTAAAGTTAAGCCTGATAAAATGTGTAACTCTTAATCCTACGGTACAGATGCTCTGCACGCCTGTTTGTCTCTACACACACCTTCATGCTCCGTCGTAAGTTAAACTGGGATATTGAACATATTCTTCAGCAGCTAAAATTCTAATAACTTTCTCTTCAAAGTAATTGTATCTGATTGGTTATGCATTTCACTGCTTAATGAAATGTATTTTCTAAGTGTTCTCTTGTGTATTTTCTTTAAGGTGTATGAAATTGTTAGATCTTGTAATTATTACAGTCCTAATAAAGCTATAGCACACAGCACATAAAAATGCTAATAATTTGATTGGGTTTCCAATGAGAAAAGAGGTGGGATTGAATGCCACTTTCTCTCCATCTGTACACTATACGTTCATCATCTTTGATCCTCATCTACCTCCCTTTTCTATTCATGTCCATTTGAGCATGGAGTAAAGAACGGTGGTCAATGGATTGCTGACATTTAAAGTGTGTAGCAGTCATTATATCCATGTGTGTTTTTTGTGTTATGTTGCTCGGACCCAACACAGAAAGGGATCATATATATTGGTTATTAATATGTTGTATTATATGTGTAGTTCTACTGCTAAGTTTCAAAAGAGATATGTCCAGCCATCTGTTCTCAATCTGGAAGTTTTATTAATTTTGAATAACAATACAAATATGGTTATTTATTATAAACAACACAATATAGTGTAAATATGAGAATCTCTTGATAAACCAGTAACATTACACTTTACTTGTGCTCTATAATATGTCTACCTATTTACTTGAGATAAAACAAAGTCATCCTTGGCTTGAGCATTCACCCCACTCGAATAAAAGTTTATTTTATTTAAGGAAGTTTGGTTGAGTGATTATTGGTTGGGTTACACAAACAGAATTGCGGCGTTAAGTAGACCATTGAGGAGTGTGGTTCTATGCACCAGTTTCTAAATCTTCGCATCCAGCAAAGCAAACGTCTGTGTCAATCGGCGGCCATTCTCTTCGGCTCCATAGCGACAATGTCTCCAAGTCAAAAATGTTCAAAGCCTTCCCAAAAGGCCATCCGACGTTCTTCCCTCGCCGTGTTTTACCGCCAAAAAACAGCCCCACTACCCTCTGCGTTGCCAAGCGGACAAAGAACCAAATCCTTTTAGACGGTCACTTCGGTCTTGCTGTTGGTGACAAAGTAGGGCTGCGGGGGCATGTTGTAGCGCATGTTGAGCAGCTCCTTCTCCGCGCTGTGCGAGTGTTTCTTTTGGGCGTGGGCGTACCGGTGTCCGGAGTGCCTCCCATCCCAGCCCTTCAGCACGTCTGGGTGGGCAGTGGACGGACTGCTGACGTTGCTGCTGGTGGTGGTGGTGGTGGTACCGTAGTGGGCTCCGAGGGAGGAGCAGGAGCTGTGGGTCTTGGAGCTCCGGCCCTTGTGTCCGGTCGGGGCGGACGTGCTGGTGGTGGAGGAGCGTTTGAGGGGGCTGTAGGGGTTACTGGGTTCTGGTTCCTCCATGTCCACCGGCTCCATGGGGAGGTTGCCCTTGGTGGCCCTCTCCAACAGGTGCCGATTGGTGTAATGGCTCTCGTTGCTCTTCTCCGCTTGAAAGGGTGAAGGATGAAGCATAATCGTTAATTGTCTTTTAAACCTGCAGTATGAATGTTTTTTCCCATTAGCAACCTCTGGTGGCTTGAGTTGTAGCTACAGTTTTAGCTCTTTAATTTTTTCTGAAAAGTGGGCCAGAATAAAACGATTACAGACAAATTCTCTGAATGGAGTGACTCATGGATGGGCGTGTTTCATTCTTGAGAAACGTAGTAGGCCTCACAGTATATATCTAGATACGATATTCAGATACGCGATGAAGTCAAAGCTGCAGTAGAAAAGTTGCATAGTGCCGTTTTTAGTCAATTTGAAAAAAGATATACATACAAAAACAGGTTTATAGTTGATTTTGTTCATTAGAAGCATGCTTTCCAAATATATGAATATACCTGTGTTAAGATTTCAAATTTCAATGCAGATTTTTTAATGATTGCCCTCATTATGTTAGTTATATGGACCACAGAATACAAGTGCTGCATTTCAAGTTGGTAAAGGTATGTGCAGCACAAATACATTTTGAAATCAGTCCCATGAATGAGCCAAATAAACAAATACAATGCGTACAATGCAGTTAAGGCCCACTGATTGTATCCCACAGAGCGTTCCCATCATCAGCCAAAGTAGTGGATGTAACGGTCCGATTGCATGATGTAACTGCAGCATGTCTTTCTTACCCACAGCCTTCAGGGTGGCGTACGAGCTCATGTCGGAGCCAGGCCGCTCCTCCTCATAGGGGCCGGCCCTCTGCCCCAGCGCTGGGTAGGGATGGGCCAGCAGCGCCGACCCTGGCTCCACGTTGTTAAACTCTGGAGGATGTGTTGGTTTTCAAGACAAACCTTCTGTTAGTAATTGGACTTTTACACCCAAGCATTGTTAACTATGTGATACCCTGATTGGTCAATAACATTCAATGGGGGGGGGGGGTTCATTCTTTTTCGACAGCTGTTAAAAACTGCCCTTTAACAGTTCTGAATCAAAGCACTACAAATCTGTCATTAAAAACAACAGTGCCATACAACTCTTGAACAGATGTTTCCTTGACAACGCAGAATCAATGTGCGCCGTGAAACAATACATAAATGTCAGCTGTCAATAAAGAACAATAGCGTTTACTATGAATAAAAGTAACCAATATCTGTATTATTATTGTGGAATAAGCAGAATAAAGCAGTCCGGGGAATCCAGTTTATGGAAAATAATGATTTATAATAATGAAATAATTTAGGATGGAAAAATAATGTTTCCTCATCTACTCTCACAAGCAGAGTATGAAACTAACGGGATACCCTTTCATGGTTTATTCCTTATGTAACACAAACTCAATTAAAGCAACTGACTTGTTAAGTATTCATGTAAAACTGAAATTTTGTGTTTTCAGGTCAGGATTCATTTATTTGGCATAATTAAGCACTCTGCATGATAAATTAGCATGGCCTTGTGTCAACTAGTGATGCTCACGCAATACTTTCTATCATCAAATGTTTGGTCCATTTCACAAAATCAACATCGCCCACAAGGCCACCGATAATTAATTGATATCATCAAATTCCTGGGATATACTCCCCTCTAAACGGATGAAAAGCACACAGAAATTGCGATAAAAGCATAATAATAAGGGATTCAAGTGTGTAGGGTCACTTTATGAGTGGTGAGTCTTCCAGGAAGACCCAAACTGGCTGGTCTGAAACACTGTACTTATCTTACAGTACACATCTGCTTAATTGAGGGGTGCACAGCAAATAGACTGCCACCCTGCCTGCGTATTGGCACGTCACCACACACAGATGTTCCCAGCCCTCTACCCACTGATTGGTTGAACTACAGGAGGCATGGGGGTTAAGGCACTAACAGTCTTTGTTTTTTTAACATTTAACTTTACGCTGTTATTAATGGAATTACGTCACCATGAGCAAACCTATTTTAAACAGCATTTGTTTGTAGCTTTTATATACTTGGTTATTTATAGTTGATCTCTTAGTTGTTCGTCCTGGCATGGGGGGACTTGAAGGCCTTTAAACATTGTGATGTTCTTATTTTATCCCGGTAGATCTTGTTTTAGTCTGTCACAGATTGGGAAGGCCTACTTCACTTGTGTCTTGCATTGAAAGACTAGTAGATGCAGAATTCAGCGCATAATGTACCCTGTTGAGAGTGCAGCATTGGTATGAATACATAGTAATCATATATTTTTAATCCTGGTGAAGAACGATTTCTACAACCAAATAGGCCTCAGATGTTTTTAGTCTGGAAAATATTAATTAAAATAATAATAATATTAACGCATAATAATAGATAATTAAGAACTCACTAATGGCAAAAAGTGCTGGAAAGGAGGGTTCGGCCGATCGTCGAACCTCAGATTGAAGAGGAACAATGCGGTTTTCGCCCCGGACGTGGAACTACGGACCAGCTCTTCACTCTCGCAAGGATCCTGGAGGGGGCCTGGGAGTATGCCCATCCGGTCTACATGTGTTTTGTGGATCTGGAGAAGGCGTATGACCGGGACCCCCGGGAGAAACTGTGGGAGGTGCTGCGGGAGTATGGGGTAAGGGGGTCTATCCTCAGGGCCATCCAATCTCTGTACTCCCAAAGCGAGAGCTGTGTTCGCGTTCTCGGCAGCCAGTCAGTTTCGTTCTCAGTGGGTGCTGGTCTCCGCCAGGGCTGCGCCTTGTCACCAATCCTGTTTGTGATATACATGGACAGGATATCGAGGCGTAGTCGTGGTGGGGAGGGGTTGCAGTTCGGTGGTCTGAGGATCTCGTCACTGCTTTTTGCAGATGATGTGGTCCTCATTGGATCATCGGCCTGTGACCTTCAGCACTCACTGGATCGGCTGGCGGCCGAGTGTCAAGCGGCTGGGATGAGGATCAGCACCGCTAAATCTGAGGCCATGACTCTTAGCAGGAAACCGGTGGATTGCTTACTCCGGGTAGGAAATGAGTCCTTAGCCAAAGTGAAGGAGTTCAAGTACCTCGGGGTCTTGTTCGCGAGAGAGGGTACTATGGAGCGTGAGATTGGCCGGAGAATCTGAGCAGCGGGGGCGGTATTGCGTTCGCTTTACCGCACCGTTGTTACGAAAAGAGAGCTGAGCCGCAAGGCAAAGCTCTCGATCTACCGGTCGATCTTCGTTCCTATCCTCACCTATGGTCACGAGGGCTGGGTGATGACCGAAAGGACGAGATCGCGGGTACAAGCGGCCGAGATGAGTTTTCTCAGAAGGGTGGCTGGCGTCTCCCTTAGGGATAGGGTGAGTAGCTCAGCCATCCGTGAGGAACTCGGATTAGAGCCGCTGCTCCTTTACTTAGAAAGGAGTCAGCTGAGGTGGTTCGGGCATCTGGTAAGGATGCCCACTGGGCGCCTCCCTTGGGAGGTGTTTCAGGCACGTCCAGTGGGGAGGAGACCTCGGGGAGGACCCAGGACTAGGTGGAGAGATTATATACTGGCCTGGGAACGCCTCGGGATCCCCCCCCGTCAGAGCTGGTCAATGTGGCCCGGGAAAGGGAAGTCTGGGGCCCCCTGCTTGAGCTGCTCCCCCCGCGACCCGACCCCGGATGACGATGAGATGAGATGAGATGAGATAATGGCAAAAATCCTGAATCACTGTGAGACGGATGAGTGAGTCCAACTTTTAGTTTTGCGGACTCTATTATCCCTTGGCCAGCAAGTCCATGATCAAAACAGTTGCTTAATAAAGAAATTAGGTTAATTAGGACACTATTTCCCTCTGGTCTTTGAGAAATGGAAGCGCTGTGCTAATTCACTTATAAGAAAGACCAACACAGTATTGATGATGGTTCATTAAAGAATTGCAAAGGAGGACGTTCAACAGATGCTTCCTCAGCCTGGAGCCCGAGGTTTATACAGTAACTTTACTTCTCTGCTTACCTGCTTACTATTCAGTTACTTTCCAGTTGCTTCAATGAAAAGCGAAAGTGATATTTTTCTAGATATTGGCCCAGAACAGGCATATAGGGATTAGGTATCTTTCTCAAGGACGCCCACATGTATACTATGGATATTGGGATTTAAACTCTGAACCTTTTGGCTGGGAGTCAAATACCCCCCATCCCCCCGCCTCCCTGTATACTTGATATACATATGAGGTTATTTGAGATTTGTAATACTAACTATGCAAAGAGTTTCTATAGTTTAACTTTGTGCATCTCAGGACAAAACACGTATGGAACTCAGTAACAATTTGTGGGTGATTACCCTTGGAATGATTGAATTTCTTACTAGATTCCTCCTCCCCTTACTCCTAGCACTCTGTCTGCTATGGCTAATCAAGCTCAGAGCGGTCAATACACAAGGATCAATACACCGTCTTGATCTCGCCTATGTTTAGCCATATATCTTGTTTTACTTGTTATATCACATCACGGAAAGCAATAATCTCAAATTCTGGTTCTGATCCAAGGAGCCTTTGTCCACTTAACCTTACCAAAGTTTATACTCATAGTTCTATAAATAGGAGGCTATACTGTACCATACTATACTATACTATACTATACTATACTATACTATACTATACTATACTTTACTCTACTATACTATACTATGCTTTGCTATACTATACTACTATATTGGTGAAGCAATAGCCTTACAAGGGTCTTGAAAGAAGACAGAGAAGAAAGAAAGAAAGAAAGAAAGAAAGAAAGAAAGAAAGAAAGAAAGAAAGAAAGAAAGAAAGAAAGAAAGAAAGAAAGAAAGAAAGAAGAAACTATTATGACGACAGCAGTCAGCTTGGTAGCAGACATCAAAATAAAGATAACTCACACCAATTAAAATGTATAATGAATCACATATTATTTAACGTTTGCAGGGTCTCACTTCAGCCATTGTCAAAGTCACATTTTTTCACCACCTGCCAACAGAAAGTAGGTCATTTGTAAGGTTAAAGACTCCCCCACCGTCTGTATCGAGAAATAAGTACGTTAACACACCAGACACAGATACCTCTCTGGATCTCATAAAAGATTTAAGAGAGTATTTTGGGATCTGCGTGCCCCAAAATAAATGGAGAAGGGCGTGCTTATTTACTGCCAGCCTACTTTCAAGTGAATTGTTTAATCTCCCTTTGTCTTTCCTGCTTTCTTTGTCTTGTTGTTTTTGGTCCCATACTTCTCTGTCACTGTGTAAAAGAGCCTTAATTAGTCTGTACGTCATGACAGATTGATGGTTTCTAAAGCTAAGTATACTTAGTTTAAATACTTTATTTTATTTGTCCTACTTGATCAGGATTTAAGGACAGAGAGAAGCAACAAATTGATCAATATTCAGAAGAAAACAAGGAAAAATGTTGTTCAATTCAAATGAGATCAAATGGATATCTCCAATTGTAGTCATTTGGTCAACAACTAATTAGGCCTTATAAGCCTTTTCAAAATCGATGTGTGACATTTGTGAGAATTTCCACACAGATGTTTGATGGATAGTTAAACTCATCTGATCTCAAATTAAAATTATTGTTTAAATATCCTATTTGTAAAATAAGTAGTGTTTGAAAACAGTGGGAAGTTTGATGCTGGGCAGCTACAAATATTGCGCTTTATGCATAGAAACACTCCAAGTCAATGCCAGTCAATGCACAGATGGTGGGTGGGACTGCTTGCCTTTCACAATCCCAATCATGGGCATGTACAAGCCGTGTCAGCCATGTCGAAACCATTCAATTGGTCTCCATACAGTGAATCCCATGGTCACACATTCACGTCAGCCCTGAGTGAGCACGTACAGTTGGCAACGTGTCCTATACGGCTACAGCAGGCTCATAGAGCAGCAGCAGCAGGGCAGCAGAATCTGTCTATCTGTGTCACTGTCGTGTTTCAGTGGAAGTGGAGGCATGGAGGCTATATTTGACACGACCAACACTGGCAGGAGAAACTAGAACATGCTCAGCTCGCAATCCGGTGGTGGTGGTTCATGATTGAAACCTAACTCTTGTGTCTTCACAAGTCAAGGCCAAAATGAGGTAATCTGTTGCTGATCTGTAGTAAAACATGAATGTATAGTTCCTGCATAGTAAAAACGATACAATTCCACACGATGAAGTCACAATGAGTGTGTACCCTGGAAAAAGCATGTTTTTTACATGTGATTAACATCTACACAGCAAACAGCGTTGCTGCTGGAGAATAGCAGCCTTCTAAGATCAGCAACATAATGAGTCGTTGGATATGGTAACGGTGACTCTTTCTGGGTTATTACCTGAACTGCTACTACTTATGCCTAACAAGCTGTTATGCTTGTCATCACGTGAGTGGAGTCGGTAATGAACTGGTAATTATTCTGAAAGAGGGCACAGCAGTAAAGAGAGCGCTTTTATGTTTAATTGCGTTCCTGTCTTATTAGCAAGCACTCTTCAGTTTAATTGAACGTCGTGTGATAACAGCACTTCAAACTTTCGAAAAAACAAAAACATGATTATTGTTGTGAAAATTGACCACAGTGTTCGGGTAATTATTCTTGTGTGAAAGTGTGATTATTGCTGCGCGTTAGAAGGAGTTGAGGATGTATTGAAAACAAGGTTTTTTTTGCAGTAAACTATTTGTTTCCGTTTCCAAGTGTATTGTCCCCATGTCATAGATCTTCATCTGTTCCACTCACAATTCTGACCTTAAAGTGGAAAATATGAAAATACATCAATTTCTCACCATTTACACATTGCGATATATATCAGGATTCGAGGAACGTAATACAAGCTTCTTCCACTCTTTCATTACATTGTGTGTTATGAACCGGTACTTACGGAGGTGGTTCACCGTGGTTCTTGTTGCTAAGTTCTCATAGTGCTGGCCGTAAAGGCCCATAACATCACTGGGGTCGGCTGGGGCCGGGTGGCGGATGACCTGGGCCAGGACCCTACGGGACACACAGCACACTCTGTGACCCCTGATCCAAACATAAACTTTATAATTCATCGATTATGGATTATTTGGGTTGTAATAAGAGGTTGAGTTTGACTTAACCAAGAAACACACTGTCGTGTACGCTTTATCTTGCCGTTTACATGGTGAATACACAAATTGCCGAAAGATTAATATGAGTATCTGGATTCTTTGCTATCGCCATACTTGAATTGTCAGGTTGACAATCGAAAAGGAATGGTAACATCCTACAGAAGGCGCTCTGTAGTAATCACCAATATTCAATTAGCATTAATTATGTTCGGCTGTATTTGGCCATGTTCATTTGAAAAAAAGAAAGAAAAAAAAGCCGGACAATGACCGACCTGTATATCATGATACCCTTTCGTATCGTGAGACAACTGCCGATTCTCATCCTTAAACATATCTGAGCTGAACCGTCAAATTCAAAGTCAATATCTCTTTTTCCTGTTTGCATGGGCAAACCCTTGAGTCAAACCAGTCCCGAACACATGTATATTACCACTTAGGTTTACTTGAAAAAGCAAATGCTAGCTGGCCATTTATCACATTCTGCCATATTTATCTTTATCTTTTTTATATTTATATTTATCTGAACAATCATGCATTGACGCTATGACCTGTCTGCTATACAAACAATTACTGCTGGAGAGACATAAAGGCAGGCGTGTTTGTGTGTGTGTGTGTGTGTGTGTGTGTTTGTGTGTGTGTGTGTGTGTGTGTGTGTGTGTGTGTGTGTGTGTGTGTGTGTGTGTGTGTGTGTGTGTGTGTGTGTGTGTGTGTGTGTGTGTGTGTGTGTGTGTGTGTGTGTTCGTGCGTGCGTGCGTATGTGCGTGCGTGCGTGCGTGTGCATGCGTGTGCGTGTGTCTATGTGTGTGACGAGGGGGGGGGGGGGGATTCACTACCGCTCCATAGGCCTCCCTACCTTTGCATATGATCTCTCGGTGGTCGACGGGTCTTCTCTATAGCAAGCCTTGTGAAAATCCCAGCGAGCGCCAATATAGCAACGAGCCCACATATGATGTACACAATCAAATTAGTTTTATCCTTTGAACTATCCTGTGTCACCGCCGGGTCAGCTTTCTTTGGCGGGGGTCTGCCAGTCATCATCCATGGAGGGGTGTCATAGTTTTTGCAAGTACTTTGGTCCAGTCTTGAGCTCTTGAACGCACAGCAGAACCTAAAGCCACAGGTCCCGCAGCAGTACAGGTAGCTCCCCGTCATGCACACAAACGGCGGGTCCCACTGGCCCATGACATCGTAATAACCGAGACACTTATCTTCCGTGTGTGGGCTCTCGGTCATCTCGTTTTCATCCTCCTTCGAGTCGTTAAACTCCGACTCCATGATCAGTCCGTCGAGGGTCTGTCCGCCGGGCTCGCCTTCGGCGTCGCACACGAAAACTTTCACCAGAAAGTAACCAAATAGCAATTCCGTTCCCCTCATGGTGTATCCTCGCCTATCTCTTCTCTTGGATCTGAATTAGAGCAGATGAAAAACGTTGAGGACGAAGATGAAGCAATCTAGAGAGTTGAAACACGGCCATCAGTGAGAAATAGCGTAAAGGTTCCCCGAACTTCTGCGCGCGCTCCTAATAAAAGACGCGAAATAGATAATTGGCGAAATACTTTTAATGAAACCATCACTGACTTCCTTGCTGATTGGGGGTTTGGCTGCTTCACTCTAGGCAATGAGGATGTTACAGAGCTGCTCAGGGAGAGTGGTAGACAGTGGAGACCCCAGTTATTGAGGGAGAGCCAATACAAGGATGCAGGAGAGAGAGAGAGAGCGCAAGAGAGGGGGGGGGAGAGAGAGCGAGAGAGAGAGAGAGAGAGAGAGAGAGAGAGAGAGAGAGAGAGAGAGAGAGAGAGAGAGAGAGAGAGAGAGAGAGAGAGAGAGAGAGAGAGAGAGAGAGAGAGAGAGAGAGAGAGAGAGAGAGAGAGAGAGAGAGAGAGAGAGAGAGAGAGACGCACACATACCCAGATACACAGACAGAAAGAGAAAGAGAATTAAATGCTCACGCACGCGTGAAAGAGATTGAGGCTATATTATCAACATAATTGACCCAGAAACATTACCAAAACAGTGGGCCTCTGTTTCTGCACACAACACACCTTTTCAGAAAGTATAACCCGTATACATACAAACGCATTAGTATACAACCTAAAATTATTTTTATTGAATTGTCAGATTTCAGTAAAACATTTCAAAGTAGAGTAGTGAAGTTGGGACAAGACCAACATTATCGTATTATATATGCTATATAGCATATATAACGCCAAATGGCTTTTATTTTATTGTTTGATTTAACCTGTATTGAGGAAATCTCATTTAGGTTTGGCACCTTTTGCAGATTCATAAACAACCCATGACATAGACAGGCAAATAACATGGACATAAACAATCAATAAAAACATTAGCTGTGATGATGTTCAATCGAATACAATCTTATACAATGGGCAATTGTTAGTTATAATATTTTGTAAATGACTTCATTTACAAAATATGCCTGCAGGGATAAAATTAAACCAACAGATATTGGAAAAATATGGTTTCACACAAACACATCAAATCCCACCACGTGGTCAAAGTTATAGAATATAGCCTATATATGTCCAGCTCTCCGATTTTTTTAACTGTCATGATATTGAGTGAAGGAACATAGAGAATGTCTACACTCACAATAACCCCAACAATTGTATTTTGAATTTAAAAAATGAACAAAAAACGTATTCAGATGTGATTCATGAAAATACAATTGTTGCATGTGAGATGGCATGGCGAAGCTTATAGCTCTTGTCCCTTTTATACAATTTTCTAAAAAACGGTGAAAATGTTATCATTAAGAAAGCGCAAGGGCTGCAGATGTGTAAAAGGTAAACTTTGTCAAAATGTTAGAAAGGTTTGTATTATATTTTTAATCTATCATGGTGATCAAAACTCTGTTAAATTCGCTATACTGTAACCCATACCCTGTGTGTTCACACCATGACTAATAACACACAATAAACACTATTTGAAAGACCCGGTCATGTAGCATTTGACTGAAAGATCAATTGTGTATTATATTTTTTTGTTAATTTGCCATACAGAAATGGATAAGCCCTCCATAAATGTTTTGTTTTGCAATCAAACTACCTAATGTTAGCATTCATGTTATGCAATGAACCATGTTGAACTTACATTGTAAAATGATAATTGTGCTGTTATTGTTTAGTGTTTTAAATAGGACACAGAACCTTGACAAGCATGGATTTGTTAAAAGCTGGCTGGCAGTGTATTTTTAGAAAAAAACGTGCTTTTATCTAAAATGATGATTAGCAAAATTAGGCTAGCCATCTGCCCACTTGAGAAATCAGACTTGTTTTTGTGTTTGATCTTCCTAACACTTGAAAGCTGTTTGTATTGACTCATGGCTGACACCAAAGTTGTGTTTTTCCTCTCTTCTCTTTAAAAGTTTGCCCCTGCAAATAGGTCTCACAGGACAGCACTTTCTTTCAAATTTTCTTTCAAGTCAAACATATTTCATAAGAAACATGCCGTAGCTAATCTTTTAATGTAAATTCTGGACTGGTCAATTGAAGCTAGAAAAGGCCAACATTGATTGTTCACGGTCAAATGTACCAAAACAAGGGCGTGTTTCATCAAGGTACACAATATGTACATGATTAAACAATATTGGTTGTCTGCAATGTAATAAATTCATTAAATTTCAAATATGAAATGCATTTAAATGAATAATATAAAAATGGCAGAATACAAGATACTTTTGGTTCATTTCAATGATCACAATAATTTAAAATTAATTGGAGAAAAATTCAGTCAGACACCTCAGACATAATTGCACTGTAAGGATATATTCTGTAAAGAGCTACGTCCCAATTGGCCCATTTTGGGGCACATGTTTGTGGCTTGTCGGTTAGCAGACAAGATATATTTTTATTTAGGATGCCAAAATTAGCATGCAAGATAGCACTATGTAGCAGTTGAAATTAATGATCAGGTTGGTCAAAGCATAGATTTTTCTGTGTGCTTCAAAGGTCCTAATCATGCATAACCATTAACAATTTTGTCCCCACAAATCACAGTATTCATGTGACGAAAAATAAAATCCATTTAACGAAAAATAACGGTCCGGGACTCTTTCGAGGCCCTGTAATTGGAATGAGTGTACTTTAAATCTTTTGGAAAGTACCTATTGGAGGGCAAGTCTGGTGCCAGCAGCCGCGGTAATTCCAGCTCCAATAACGTATCTTAAAGTTGCTGCAGTTAAAAAGCTTGTAGTGGATCTCAGGCCCGGGCTGACGAGTGACCGCCACCCGAGCCATTTACCAGGTCACTTTGACAGAACAGAAAGACATACTTTTTCTATCATTGTTATATCAGTAATATAGTCAGAAAAAGGTCTTACAAAATGTTACTGTCCCATTAAATGTTTAACTCTCTCTTAAGTATTTGACCCCTGACCTATTGTGATTACTCCATTACCTTAATGATAATGACAATGCAAAGATTTCCTGGGCCATAGACACTTCACAATGAGAGATAAAATGGGAGCATGGCAATGAATCATGTGCAATTCGGAATAATAACAATCATGTTTGGTAGGAGAAAGAAAACATAGAGAGAACATCTTGTGAGCAACCCATAATTTGAGATGTGAGGAATAAATGGATTCTTTTTTACAATTGTATTCACTTGAGGTTGAGAAAGTTCTGATTTTGTAAGAAGTGGTGACTGCTCAGTCTCTAACTATAAAAGTCATGGACCGGAAACCCATGAGATGGCATCCATGTGGCATTCTAAAAAAACACAACCTTTTCACCTTTGATAACTTTATTAATTTTAGTAATCTTAAATAGTTTTTGAAGTGTGTAAATAATCATGTGTGACCACTGTTGTCTGAATTGGCCATCAGACATCAGAGCTCTCGTCGGGCCTCCACGAGCCTCCATGAATGGTGATTGTCTTGTTCCCATGTACAAGACATCTTTCGGTCAGTCTGTTTTCTCTGCAAAGGGGGCAAAACTATGGAACCTCTTGCCCACTAGTCTAAAACTAGAGACTAACAGCAACACTTTTAACAGAGAACTTAAACAACGGCTCAAATCAAATCAACAGTGCTCACAAAATAATTTACAACTGGTTAATTGTCTGATCATGCTGCCTTTGCTTATGTATATTATAGGGTTAGTATTTCATTTTGTTTCTGTTTTGTTTATTTTATTTTTATTATTATTGTTTTTTGTTTGTTTGTTTGTTTGTTTGTTTTTTAAAAGCCTCCTGTGGACAGGTGTTGAAAACTAGAATTTATGCTAATACACTGAAAACAATGCATCTGGTTTCGTCCAATGATATTGTCATGTCCATGTTAAATAAAAATCTAATCTAATCTAACATCTTAGCCTCGAAGTCTTGAAATTGCTTTCTTTACTACATTCCTACTATGTATCCTAACCTCTCTCTCTCTCCCCCCCCCCCCCCTCTCTCTCTCTCTCTCTCTCTCTCTCTCTCTCTCTCTCCCTCTCTCTCCCTCCCTCTCTCTCTCCAAATAACATGGACAAAAGAAAACAATCACAAAAACGCTATCAGTGATGATGTATAATGGAAGAGACTGTAATACAGTGGGCAGTTGTTAGTTGTAATTCTCTCTCCCTCCGTATTCTGTGCAGAAGGAGAGAGAACAGTGCAGGGGCTGTTGTCATGGCAACAGAGAGAAAGCAGCCTGGTGACCATGAGCGAGGGAAGCCTGACCATATACAGCATTGTGCTCTGTGTCTTCATGACAGGGTTTACACCGCAGGAGATAACACCTCCAACAGAAAGACCCAGTTGAGGAGGCCATACTCTATCAATACTTGCATGGATGTTTCCTACATTTTGCTGCATCCTTTGATGATCATTCATCAGTCTTTTGTCATTTATTAATGCAGAGCATTTGGCTTTTTTCTACATTTGAGGCAGAAGTATAATGTTATTCATGAAATATTATATCATATTGGGCGTCTTTGAGTAAGGTTGATGCATGGTGAATAATATTATATAGTGTATGTGGCGGTTTTTTCTTGAATTACAATATAGTGGTATCTACTGCACTCCGAAAACTAAACTGGACCTGGAAGGTATCTTTTTAACAAGCTCTACTCCTTTTCCCAACGGGTACTGGTAGTTTTCTGTTTGTATAAAGACGTTGGGTAGGGCTCAGGGGATTTAAAGATTCTGGGATTTAGGATTTCAGAAAAACTATGTTTACAATTGTGAAAATATATCCATTTTACAAAGGCCCGTGAACTTGACTTGTCACTCTCTGTTACTTTAGCATTTATTATCATTGGGAATTTAAAAATGATTGTGTTCCTTCTATTTTGTCATAGCTCCTTTGATAAAAATAATATGTTGAATGTTAAATCATAAATACATTTGATCAATGCAAACAGATCGTTTTTAAATACATCAGAAAGAGAATGATAAACAATGATGTCCGTCTCGATCTCTATGAATCTCTGTGTTTGAATCAATTTGTAAGGAAAAAAATGAAAGAGTTTGTTTCTGTCTGCTCCAGGCTACCAACAAAAATTAAATCTAATACTGAAACATCGTATAATATTAACAGAAGAAACTCACTACTAATATCACACTACCATGGGGGAAAAGCCTTACCAAGGCAGACAGACATTAGTAGACGTGACATAATGCCTTCAAATCCCTTCCAGACCTCTCTCTCTCGACCTATATCTCCACCCGAGGAGGGGTGAGGCACTTCACACCAGCAAAGGTAGGGGTGGTCTCAACTGGGACTCACCCATCCCACCCAGCTAATTATACAGGGATGAAAGTTCCCCAACTCTTCTGAGAGGGGTAAATAAAACCCGCCCAATTAGAAGTGAGTGCTTCTCCATAGCCACTCTATCCGTCTGTCTGTCTTTCCGTCCATTCCCTTGTGTTGACACCTGCCTAGAAACAGTTTTCATTGGTCCTGCACCTAGATATGATACTGTATGCAGACATTCTTCTGAATTATTCAATGGCGCATCGATTTGTATGTTGTCATATTTATCAGGAGGCAATTGTTATGCAGCATCTTTCAATCTTTCTTGCCATTCTTTTCTTCTCTTTTAACAGTTAAGATTTTGTACAAACCACATTGCTGGTCAATGTTGGCAGCACAACACAATCAAAAGTAATCAACCAAAGTAATCTACTTCCAAAGGAATGGTGTCTGTAGATTGTTTTATTAGTAGTTCTCTATCAGTCAATAGGTCATGACTCAAAGCAATGAATCTCATCCCAAAAACTCTAAAGCAATGTACCTATGACAATAGCATTGTATCCACATTTTTTCCTATTTCATCGACATACAACGCAGAATCCCTAAATTTGCTCATATTTTTGGGTGTAATCAAGCATCTTCATAATATTCAGTGGGCACTTAACTTCCCTACCTTTTTTTGTGTGTTCTCATAATGTGATTTTTCCCGCCGGCTTATTGTTATGCTGATTCTGGAGAGCCCTTCTGTTTCTACCGGTACGGTCATGGAAAAGCAAATGTGGCCTCTGATTGGCTGTTCAAATACAATAGTGGTAACCTTATGGGGACATTATGCAGATCATAAACAGAGTGTAGGTGGCTACTAATTAAACCGATTCTTTCATCTCGACCTCACCGGAAGCTGTGTGTGTACTCCCCCTTGTGTTTTGCTGTTGCTTTTTTAACCTTGTTTCTGTTTTTTTGCTTTGTTTTGTTGTCGTCCGCATTGTTGTTTCATGTCCACTTGAAAGTTGAAACCACACGGTTCTTTTTTGGTGGCAGCGTATATATAGTACAGTCCAAAGAATAGTGAAAATAGCCTGTAAATGTGGAGCAGACAGCTCATATAATAAAAGCAACATTAGTGAGTCTGTACTGATGCATTTGAACCAAGCCACTGCCTTTGAATTGATTGGATCGGCAAGACTTTTGAACACGACTTAGCTGTTCGTACTGTTTAAAGAGTTTGAGCAGACCAGGTGACATGTCTATATGAGTAAGCAGGACATGATGCATTGATGTGTGCGTACAGGACCCGTGGTTTCTTTTTATGTACAAGGCTGCTGTTTAATATATGTGTCTGAAAACACATAATCCGGTTTACATTTCATATACAAATAATAATGTGTGTTTGATAGAGGTGTATTTGTTAAATATCGTTCTTCATGGATTGACATATCCGATGGCAGAAAGACATAAACTAGGATATGGGCATGGTCCCTTACTATTTGTTCCTTAATAAATAAAAGTCCCAGAAGCGAGTGGCCAGAGAGTCAGCAGAGAGGAGCAGAATGAGAACCAGCCATTTAGGAGAAGGAAATGTTTACACAGTAGACCAACTATGAGTGCGCAAACAAGAAAAACTAAATTTCATTGAATTATTTAGCAGACATTGCTACTTTGTACATTGTACTTGTAATGAGCGGTCGATATGACAGTATGTGCTTCTTTAAACATAAACAAGACTCTGGAGGTTTTGTTTTCTTCTTTAGGGAGTTGATGGGGTTGTGTGTCCTTCACAATGTGAGCAAAGGTCAGCTGATCTGGGGGTTCAGAGAATGGCGAGTGTTGGGGTTCAGATGTATGCTGCTGATCATGTTACTAGCAGTAAGGGGGGATGGGGGGGATGGGACCTCACTGGACCCCCATGAAGCCAGCAAGGAAAAGAACAGCCATTTATCTGAGTGACATCTGGCTGTTTGCCAGAGTCCCAGAGCCCAAATGATGCCCTTTTGAATGCAGAGGGCAACTCCTCTGTCAGAAATAGACTCTCTCTCTCTCTCTCTCTCTCTCTCTCTCTCTCTCTCTCTCTCTCTCTCTCTCTCTCTCTCTCTCTCTCTCTTTCTCTCTCGTGTGCTGTGTGTGTGTGTGTGTGTGTGTGTGTGTGTGTGTGTGTGTGTGTGTGTGTGTGTGTGTGTGTGTGTGTGTGTGTGTGTGTGTGTGTGTGTGTGTGTGTGTGTGTGTGTTTGTGTGTGTGACGTCAGTAAGTGAGTGGACGAGCGAGGAGAGCGAGCAATAGCGTGCTCGTCAGTTTAGTGAAGTAATGAACGAGTGAGTCGAGTTGTGTGTAAGAATAAAGTACCAAGCCTGTCAAGAATCGGTGGCCGCTTCATTCCAACCATATTCCGACCTATAAGCAGACCCACTGCCGGTCAAGGTGAAGGGTGTTGCCCCCGAGAGTGCATCGGGCCTGGAGGGAATGTCTCCCCTGTGCTCCTCAGTCTGGGAGGAGCACAAATTCAGACTCTGCTGGCCCACAACTAGATCGTCTCATCGTCAATATTCCAATTGAAAGGCAATGGTTTAAATTTTGTTCTATTTTTTGAACGAAATAGTACACTACATTTACCCTTTGATGCATTTATTGTTTTGACACAAACATAAGTAGAGCATTGTATCTGCACACACCCCTCCTGAAGCCTTTCTCTCTCTCTCCCTCCCTCTCTCTCTTTCTCTCTCTCTCGTTTTGTTCTGTGGAGCTCGATAATTGTGGAGCATGTTCGTTTCAGTTTTTGAGGAGGTCTGCTTAAAAAAATCGTAAATATTAACGTATATATAACTAGAGGGTGCACTGTACTGTGTGCGCACACTCTCTCTCTCTCGTCTGAAAAACGCTCCCATTCAAAATGCATTGGTTTACATTTCGTTCTGTGTAGCACGGAAACATCGGAGATAAAAAAAAAGTCTGATAATCGTGCTCTGGGACACGATTCAATAGATTAACGTTCGTGTGCATGAGCACGAAATCGCGTGATACCGGGTTGGGCATGTCCACTTCTCCCATTGTGTACTGCAGTTACCTTGGCCTCTCCCGCCAAAGTGAAAAACATCTGAGAACACCAGACCTTTCCTCCAATGCAACCAACCTAACAAGACTAAGGCTGAATCTGAATACTCATACTTGACTACTATATAGTATGCATTTTGTAGTACGCGAAAAATATAGCGGGTCCGAATACTCAGTACGCATTGTGTAGTACAGAAGACGTTTCCGAAGGCGTACTACCGCCAAAGTAAACCACGGACTTCACTACGCTATCCCACAATGCAACCAGAGTCTGGTAACGAACGAAGAAGAGATGGCTGACCCGACACCACCAGAAAGACGTCGTAGAAAGCGGCGAAAAAAAGAGACATTAAAAAGAGTAAAATAGTAAAGTAAGTAATTAAGTAAAAAGAGACATTTTTAATTTAATAGCAACGACTACAAGACGGAAAACAGTTAACTTATCAAGGTAATTTTGCCGGCATCTGAGGGGAGATACGTCATCTCCAAACATTCGGTGGAGTTTCGGCGATGTTCGGAAGCGTTCAGAGGTGTTCTACGCATAGCTGTAGACCGTACTACACTGTCAAGTGTAGTACCGTCAAGTAGTAGACACTGAACAGAAATAGTATGTACTAAGTATTCGGATTCAGCCTAGAGCATTCTGAACACTTCCACTGTTGTCGTTCCCATTTTAAATTGGCCATGAGGTTCTCTATAGAACCCCTCAGTTTTATTAGCACTTTTGTAATATGTTGTTGGCTTGACAGTTATTCAACATGATACATTTTTATCCATTTGGACCAACAAAAACATTAAAAGTGGACTTGTTAGTCCAGCTGGACTTTGTGAAGAGAGGCCAACAGATTGCGGATTATCAGCTTGAGTGTTGTGGTCACAGCAGTCTGCTGTGTTTTCCTCCTCCTGGTCTGCCACTCCCCCTGTCTGTCTCACCTCACACCTGGCCCTCATCTACAATCATGCTCACCTGGTCTTCATCCCCAATCAACCCCCTTCATAAACCCTTGGATTCCCTGCTGTCGGCGACAGATCGTACTATGCACTACCATGTTACTCAGATCACTCTCTCCAGCTCGCCCACCTCACTCTTCCCCCGCCTCCCTCTTCCACTACCTGCTTCCCACCTTGTTCATAAAGCCTTTTTGTTGTCCCTTCAACATCGTCTCTGCCTGCTTTTGGGTTCAGCAACGTCTAACATAACATTGAGCGCAGCTATGGAGATGGTGCCCAATTTACAACAGGAAAGAACTGAACTCAATATAGAATTAATTACAGAAATTGTCATCTATGCTGCTCAGTTTCTACGATTTGTTAGTCTATTTTAAATTTTGAAGCTGAGAAGCTGGTACTTGTTGACCAAAATTGGCCGCTAGATGGCAGAGGATGAGTGCTAAGTGAGCTCCTCATGTCCAAAAACATTATATATGTGTGTCTGTGTGTTTTTGTCTGTTTACTTATTAGAAATATAGATGTAGAAATACAGATTACAGGCCAGCATTTGTGATGTATCAGCCATTGTCATTTGTCCAACATTCTCACAATACTCATTCCTTTGTAAACCTTTTATTATGTAGATGTTGATGTTTAGAATGTTACTATTTATCTGGCTTCAAAGAAGAATATGAAAAAGATAACATGAAAGCAATATCTTTCCCATCTTCCCCCTCAAAGTGGAGCCTTTCTTGCTGAAGAAATTTGTCTTAAGCAGCACTTTACTGCTTAAATTACTGTTACCAACTTGTTATTGAGTTGTAGCCCTGGCAGTGTTGGATGTGTTGTTTCTGGCATAAGCTCTGATTATTGGCTCCATGAAATCTATTGCATCATGCAGATGTCCTTCATCAAACAAATAATGAAGGACATCTCCCCCTCCCCCCCCGCCCATCTCTCGCCAGCCCTCAACAGCGCATGAAACCAAGGGCGGCAGGTTCATAGCGTGCACTGCAGGGGCGGAGAATTGCCTTTAAGCCTTCAACATAACTTAAGCCGCACAATAAACCCTAAATGTTTATATTAATGTATGGCAATTGTATGCATTGCGTATTCTGAATATCTTTAATAAAATATGACAATCATCCCGCCTGTGCCCTGTTAATTTAATAACTAATTGTGAAATCCCAGGAAAATTCAGTTGCTTTCATAATAAATTGGTCAGTTTGCTAATTCACAGAATGAATAATTAGTACAGTATCCCCTATTGTGTTTACCAGTAACTCCTCAGTAGTTACTGAATAGCTGTCACTTAGGGTCCCAGTTAGGGCCCCAATTAGGGCCCCAGGTAGGGTCCCAGTCGTTCATCATTCGTTGCTCAGTAAGGAAAACAGTAGTCCCCAAGTCTGTTTACCAGTAACTCCCCAGTAGTTACTGAGTAACTGTCACTTAGGCCCCCGATAGGGCCCAGTTAGGGCCCTGGTTCTTCATCTTTCGTTACTCATTTGTTCCTCAGTAACTACCTACGTTTTTGTGTACCTTATTGTAAAGTATTACCCATTTATCTTTTGCAGGTTGAGCAAGACTTCATCTTGCAGTTTGGAGAAGATGTTGCTTCATAGTTTTTGGAATGGTTTGTTTGAACTCTATGTAATTATTATTATAAATGACCATTATATAGATGAAAAAAATCCAGTTTGTGGAGTTGAAAAATGGTTTAAAGGGGACATATTATGAAAACAACACTTTTCTTGGGATTTGGGGTGTTGTTTTGGGCCTCTCGTGCTCCCACACGCATACAAACTTTGAAAAAGATCTGTACTTGATTTTTTTGATTGAGATATACATTTCTGAAAGTACCTCGCCTACAGTTACCAACAAGCGAGTCCGTTTCGGCGCCCCCTGTAGGGGGCACACTTGAATATGACCTCCCACTTCCTCACTTCCCTCCAATCAGAGCATAGCCAAGATTTTGTGGACCAGCAGACAAGCCGCTCCGGTGGGGGGAACTCAGCGGCAGCCTGGAAGCACAGCCACTTTGGCGGCAGTCCGGAGGAGGAGACATGGAGGAGAAAGGGATAGTATTCCCGGAGCTTAGCGTCCGGACTGCCGCCTAGCTTCCCACGCCGGACTGCCGCCGAAGCTGGCAGCTCCAGCGGCTCAGCTCCCGGAGTACAATGCCTTTCTCCTCCATGTTGTGGTACATGGACTTCAGAGTCAAGGCCAAAGTTCCTTTCCCCCAATTCTTCTCAACTGTGTCCGAGATATCCCCCATTGCGAGTCTTTACTTGTTGTGGAAGAACCAGAGACGTCAGACGCAGTCTTTATGATTCATAATATCATCCGAGGTGCACATAGCTTTTGGCCGTGATATTAGATATAATATTATATAAATACCCATATTGAATATTATTATTATTATTATATTATAATAATAATAATAATATATTATTATTATCCCATTAATTCCCAAAGAATTAGTGGGACACAGAAATCAAGGGATATTTAGCATAGAAAACTAATTTGCGATTAATCGCGATTAATGTGAGTTAACTATGACATTAATGCGATTAATCACGATTAAATATTTTAATCGCTTGACAGCTCTAATAATTATCATTGAAATGTCAACAATATTAACCAGTTCTCTTGGCGCTTTTGACAAACTCTTTAAGGCACACTTTGTATTTGGTATCTTGTACAATAAGATGCTACAAAACATGTACACCTTTGTACAGACCACTGTGTACAACATAGACATAGGCAAAGTCCTGGGAGAGCCTACGAGAGGCAAAACATAACTTTTTGACCCAGCTTAAGAGTTTCAAAAATATCACTAAGATGTTGGCCAAAAAACATCAAAGATACGTGGCCGTGTTAAAGGTAGAATCAGTAACCAGCATGCTCTCAACATTGATATTTAACATCCTGGTGGGTTTAGAAACAGTTAATCTAATTCTACCTTTTTAAAATAGATTTGATCTTATTCGTATTTGTACGATTTTCTGTAAAAGCTTTCATCTTTGACTTGTTTTTGGGTACTCTGTGGAGTGTTTAACTAAATTTAAGTAGGGGCTACTGCAGTTTATCATTGACTTGCCCAAGCTTTGAATTGCATCTATTGTTAAGCCAATACATGGTAATGCATGCAGTAAATGAAGGGGAGAAGAATGCACCAGTCCTATGCACCATAGGACTGGGTATTTCAAAAATTAGGCCCTGTCAAATAATTGGTTCTTTCCCTTTAACATTGATTGTTATGGATTGCTGCCGTTTGTAGGATAATTTGCAATGTTTGAATTTTAGGAAGTGCAGATTGTTAAACATCTCTCTTAAAAACAATGTTTATTCATCTGAATGTACATTCTCTGTAAAACCAAGGGTTAACGATTCATTTATTTTTAATACATTTGTATTACTGTAAGACATGGATATATTGTTGTTTTGCTTTTCTCCTGCAGACATTCTTATTTTTGACTATTTTAAGTGTCTGCTGGACATGATAAGTAGTTAGGGAAAGTTATGTATTTTTTTGGGCATTTCCTGAAATAATTTATTACCAATAGCTTTTTTGACCATGTATTCGTATATGTGTCGAGTAACGAGTAAAGAATTAGTGGGACACAGAAATCAAGGGATATTTAGCATAGAAAACTAATTTGCGATTAATCGCGATTAATGTGAGTTAACTATGACATTAATGCGATTAATCACGATTAAATATTTTAATCGCTTGACAGCTCTAATAATTATCATTGAAATGTCAACAATATTAACCAGTTCTCTTGGCGCTTTTGACAAACTCTTTAAGGCACACTTTGTATTTGGTATCTTGTACAATAAGATGCTACAAAACATGTACACCTTTGTACAGACCACTGTGTACAACATAGACATAGGCAAAGTCCTGGGAGAGCCTACGAGAGGCAAAACATAACTTTTTGACCCAGCTTAAGAGTTTCAAAAATATCACTAAGATGTTGGCCAAAAAACATCAAAGATACGTGGCCGTGTTAAAGGTAGAATCAGTAACCAGCATGCTCTCAACATTGATATTTAACATCCTGGTGGGTTTAGAAACAGTTAATCTAATTCTACCTTTTTAAAATAGATTTGATCTTATTCGTATTTGTACGATTTTCTGTAAAAGCTTTCATCTTTGACTTGTTTTTGGGTACTCTGTGGAGTGTTTAACTAAATTTAAGTAGGGGCTACTGCAGTTTATCATTGACTTGCCCAAGCTTTGAATTGCATCTATTGTTAAGCCAATACATGGTAATGCATGCAGTAAATGAAGGGGAGAAGAATGCCCCAGTCCTATGCACCATAGGACTGGGTATTTCAAAAATTAGGCCCTGTCAAATAATTGGTTCTTTCCCTTTAACATTGATTGTTATGGATTGCTGCCGTTTGTAGGATAATTTGCAATGTTTGAATTTTAGGAAGTGCAGATTGTTAAACATCTCTCTTAAAAACAATGTTTATTCATCTGAATGTACATTCTCTGTAAAACCAAGGGTTAACGATTCATTTATTTTTAATACATTTGTATTACTGTAAGACATGGATATATTGTTGTTTTGCTTTTCTCCTGCAGACATTCTTATTTTTGACTATTTTAAGTGTCTGCTGGACATGATAAGTAGTTAGGGAAAGTTATGTATTTTTTTGGGCATTTCCTGAAATAATTTATTACCAATAGCTTTTTTGACCATGTATTCGTATATGTGTCGAGTAACATTTCCCAATTTATCCACGGCCAAATCCTCTGGGAATCGCCTTGAGAGCCAATCAAAGTCGGGGTGCCCAGAGGGCCTGGTTAAAAATAGTGAAAAAAATATATACCAAAAAGTGCTTTTGAGATGGCTAACTAGGGGTTTTTAGGGGTGCTGAATCTATTCCTTGCTTTTTACAGCAGCATCTGAGAGTGCCACAGTCACCTGCACAGTTGCAGCTGACTAACTTCAGAAGGTGGTCCGATGCAAAGGGATCTGTTGTAGGGACTGGCGCATAACCTTGTTTTCCTTGTTTCCATCCATACTCAAGGACGTCCAGTGATGGACTTTGTAGCAGTAGCCAATCTCTGGTCCGGAGATATGCCCGCAGAGAGTGCTGTGCTGCAGCTCCTGTAATAGGAGGCAGTTTCTCAGGCTTGATGCTCCCAGCTGCGGCCCGCTTGCTATCAAAGATATCAAATCTTCAGTCTTCCAAATCTTCCAATGGATTTCCGCGGAATATGATCTTGCACAGTTCATAGGCAGCTTTGGCATTGTCACTTATCTTGGCTCTGATGTCACTGAACACATCCATGGCCCGCTCTGAGCTTGCTGAGCAAAGTTGGTTTGCTAAACCCAGAAATTGCTGATACGGTATCACAGCCAGAGAAGCTATGTAGGAATATAAGGTATGACGGTACCTCTCCAGGAGTGCCTCTCGAATCTTTCCGACATCATAAGATGTATCTTTAGCTGTCGTGAGGAAGACCGGGTGGTTTGCCTTATGATGGACCAGCATAACCAGGACGAATTTGTCCTCAGCCCTCACCTCAACAGAGGACTCTGTTGCCTCATTTAGGGCTGCAGACACGATGGAGGCGTCAGCATCATCAGAACATAGTTGAACACTGATCCTACCTCTTTGGAAGGTCTCAGCAAGGAGCAGAATGAGCTGGGCCTTGTTGTTCTTGTTGTCAAGAAACTTTGTTCGTCGATTGTCAGGTGCACGATACAACTTCCGGCCTCTGTCTGGGTTATAGCCAAATATATTTATTTGAAAAAGTTTTATTTTGAAAAAAAAGAAAGACCTTTCAAACTATTCATGAGAACATAGAATACAGGTAACTTACAAGGGTATTTTTCAAGCATTACAACATTGATGCCCTTATTGCAGAGGATACAAACATCAAGGTAGACCAGGTGTGCTGATGGGATTTGGGATGTGGAGCTGCCAGCACTTGATGTACTTGGCCCAGACAGTATGTTGCGTCGTTTCATCCTGTATGATCGATTGTCCTGAGCATCTTGTCCCATGGATGGATGAAAGACAATTTTGGGAGCTTTTATTCATGCCACAAAATGTATCGGATTGAAATGATGAGTTGAAAGGAATGAATGACAGAAAGTGGCAACAACATTAGAGGTGAAGTCCTGACGGGACTTGCGATCGTAGATATCCCGCTGTTTCGGGTTTTCCTTTGTAGGCGCGTTGAGAGGAGGAGCGGGCGAATCCGTCAGTGTGCATATATCAGTGATACGCTGGTTTATCCAATAAGTTGTAGTGTACCCGGCCGCGCACCATTGGCATTTAGCCTATGCGCGCTTGTCTCTGTGTGCGTGTGCGTGTGTGAACGAGAATGACAGGGAGAAAGAGTGCAATGCGGATATGAATGAAGAGAACGATATTTATGTTTCAAAATGGCGTAAAAATAAATAAATAAATAAATAAAAGCAACATACATTTTTTGGTGCTCGATGTCGATTCTGTGGCTCTGCGCCAAATATTGTTCTATGTATGGGAAACACTGCTGTAGTAGGCTATGCCATGCGTTCAAATAATAATAATGACAATAATCAACTCGAGCAAAGTAGGCTATATCCCAGCCTTCCAAGACATAATCTCGGTTTAGGGTAGGCCTAAATGATTTGGGAAAGAACAGCTGATGCAGCGGTAATAAGTTTTATTTCAATCAATGCATCTGCAAACACCGTAGGGCAAACACATATTTTCTTGACACAGACATTGTGTACAAGCCCATAATTTTAGGATTGATGAGTATTTGACAGTGAGAAATCGTTTTACCGCGAGTGAGTGTTAAAAAAGAATGAATGAAAGCGGGCGCGAGTGTGAGAAAAATATGGACGGGGGTAGTTCACCGGCTCTGGATGGTTCAAAAGCAAGAGAGCGACGCCTCGCGCGAGAGAGCCGCGTTATTACTCCGATGCCCAAATTAATTAAATAGCCGTTTCTCTTTTTCCGACGGCAACAACCATAAACATTTAAAACAATTTTTTTTTTTTTTAGAAGTAGTGTAAAAAACATTTGATATTAAGCAGACCCAGACCTAGTACTGAAGTGAAATGAAAATTTAGAGGAATTAGGTAGGTGGGCGGTGCCAGGCTAGGTATAGCACTCATCAGGGGTTAATTCTGATGAACACAATAGTAGCGTTCATTAGAAAAACCCTAGGGTCAAATGTTACTAATAACACTCATCAGTGTTATTTTCATCAAAGTGTATAACTTCAGTAACACTTTTCAGTGTTGTATTGTCACAAATATTATCTCTATCAGAGTGTAGTAACTCTCAAAATTGAACGATACGGCAAATGTTACTTTTTGCTTTGTAGAAAGAGAACGTATCTGGAATAGTGTTACAATTTTGCTGCGTGTGTATATATCTCTCTCTCTTGTGTGTGTGTCTCTATATCTCTCTCGTGTGTTTGTGTGTGTGTGTGTGTGTGTGTGTGTGTGTGTGTGTGTGTGTGTGTGTGTGTGTGTGTGTGTGTGTGTGTGTGTGTGTGTGTGTGTGTGTGTGTGTGTGTGTGTTTGCGTCTGTCTGTCTGTCTGTCTGTCTGTCTGTCTGTCTGTCTGTCTGTCTGTCTGTATGTCTGTCTGTCTGTCTGTCTGTCTGTCTGTCTGTCTGTCTGTCTGTCTGTCTGTCTGTCTGTCTGTCTGTCTGTCTATCTGTCTGCCGCTGCAGTTGTAAGATTGGTTAGTCTGTTTAAAAATTGTTGACCAATATTGGCCGCTAGATGGCCGAGGATGAGTGCTCAGTGAGCTCCTCCTGTCCAAAAACATTATTTTTTGTCTGTTTGGTTATTAGAAATATAGTATAATATATATGTAGAAATACAGATTACAGGCTAGCATTTGTGATGTATCAGCCATTGTCGGTTGTCAAACATATACTCACAATTCTCACTCCTTTGTTAACCTGTTATTATTTAGATGCTTAGAATGTTACTATTTATCTGGTTTCAAAGAAGAATATGAAAACGATAACATGACAGCATTATATTTCCCATGTTCACCCTCAAAGTGGAGCCTTTCTTGCTGAAGATATGTGTCTTAAAGCATAATTTTACTGCTTAAATTACTGTTACCTACTTGTTATTGAGTTGTAGCCCTGTAGTTAGCTCCCCCTGAAAAGTGCTGAGCCTCTTCAAAGCCCCCCCTCCCAAAAACCCCAGTAATATTGGGATAACAAATTTATGGAAAAAAATATTGTTTTAATAATAATGAGCAGCCCGGTATACACAGAGCAGCCCAGGAATGACCAGACAGGTGCCCATGTTATCAGAGTTTGCAACTCTTGTGGCCCATACACCACACGAGCCTGAGAGTATCGTGGATAAAACCCACAATCTAATACTCTAACAAATGACGAGAGGTCGAGAAGGACTAGGTTTGAATGATCAAGGCTTTATTGTCACCACAGATACTAACAACATCACCTGAGTTTGTTTGCAAAAGAACTGAGCTATTCGGCTCGGGATCTCAGCGGTAACTAAAGCTGTGATTTTCTAGACTAATCAGAGCTTCTAATCTATTGGGCCTACCCCACACACAAGGAGTAGGACCCTACCCCCCCCCCCCCCCCCCACTACCATTTAACTTTACTTCCCACATGGAAAGATACATTCATACATTTAAGCATTAGATACAAAGAGTTACATATTAAACATTAGTTACATGAATTTTACATATTATGCATTGCAGTTATATGAAGTGAGGTCTTTGAATAAAATCCATTCATCGCCTTGTTTATTAACCTTTTCTTAAATCACCATGACTTACCACATGGGTTTAAGAGATGAGCCCTGTGAAAGGAATATTATATAAGTAATATATATATAAGTAATATATATATATTTGTAATAGTTAATGCCACTTTGTTTGTCTGTGGCATATACAGTCATAATCCTAAAGCTGGTAGTGTCTGATTTTAACCGGGGTATGAATTAGTTACCTTAATTCTAATTCAAGCCTACAGAATACACATTCTAAGACCACAGACAAGGAACCATAGGGGGTCTCTGTAAGAGGTCATTAACATGGGGCTTCGGGGGTTCATCGGAATGCAAGCATTTCTTTTGTCACAGGAAGGCCAAGTATTTTAACATTTGGCACCTTTGTGAATATAAATTATATTATGTTCTTATATAATTTATACTTAAAGTTAAAAGCGCATTTCACCGGTGGAGGCATGAAAATGTATTGAAATTGGGTCCTCTATGTAGTCGAATAATAAAATTAAATTCTAATTTGGTGCCGTCTTGACCGAGAAAAGGCAGAAAGTGACTTTTTGGCGCTTGTGGATTGAAGACAACAACTCCCACGGATGCACCACGATGCACAGCTTCGCTGGCCACTCCCGCTGATCTAGATCAGTGGGTCCCACCCCCTAGTACTTGTAGTCTTACGAGAATCCTCCCCTCTTACGCTTCCTATTTACTTCTACGCAAAAATCGTCATATTGCGTCATCTTAAAGGCCCACTATGCAACTTTTTTTGCCAAAATTACATTAATTATGCAGGTTGAGAGTTATTCCGATTGTTCTGCAACCATTTCTGGGTCGTTTGGTGGGTGTGTCATTGCCCCATTTCGCCTCTCCAAGGAAAAAGCGCATAGCAACTCGCTCTGTTCGGACCAACACATCCGGATGTGACGCAGCGGAAGTATCCAATCGCGCCTCGAAAATGTAGTCAGATTGTAGTTTCGAAAATGCTTGACGGCACAGACACACCCCCAAACATGGCACCGGCTAGATATAAACAGCCAGTTGCGAGGCAATTGTTGCATTCATCATGGATCAATCGACTGATAAGGGACCCAAGAGGCGACTGTCGGTGGAACAAAAGAAGAATAAAAAGAAGTTGGACCAGAAAAGAGACCAGAAACGAGTGAAAGGGGAACTATGCAACTTTTTTGGCTTGATTTACCTTAATATAACAGGCTAAGAGTCATTGCGATGGTTCTATTATACATTTTTGTTCGATTGTTCGTTGTTTCGACTCCCCCTTGCGCATCTTGGCGGAGAAAGGGAATAGGTTTCCCGCCGCCCACTCTCGCGAGAGTCTCAGGTCTCGCGAAGTAACGAATTGCTATACGGCACAGACCCCCAAACATGGAACCGGCTCGATATAAACATATAAACAAAAGTAACTAGAAGAACAGAGAAACCCAATGTCGGAGGAACAGAAGAAGATAAAAGGGAGACTGACCAACAGAGAGGCCAGACACGAGTAAACGTTGGGCAAGCTTTTCAGGAATAGCGTGAACTGAAAGAAAAAGACTGCAAATCAGACGCCGACTTGGCCGTGTTGCTTTTGAAATAGAAAGTACCCTTTGGTGAACTTTGTCTTTGTGGTATTCTTGATGTTGATAGTCTCTGTACAAATGTTTTTGCTGAACCATTTTGTTGTGAGCCCTGTAAAAATGTGCTTTCTCGACCGTTTTGTTGTGAGCCCTGTATGTTTCCTTTCCTTTGTTTCCATGGGTGTTTTGCTGTTCGTCTGTCTCGTCCCCCAGATACAGGCTGAATCCCCAAATCCAGGTTCTTGTTTATTTAGATTATTATGTTGGGCAACACACTTACACTGATTGTTCTGTTCAACCTAAAATAAAACAATTATAATCCAGGGTATAAATTCTCCCAGTCAACTATAAAAAAGGATGGATTTATGTTTATTGCAATACAAATACACAGTTTTAAAAATGTATAACCTTGTCTACACTTCATGATCATCTACTTTGGACATGGCTCCACGCATTCGCCGGCTTCTTTGAAAACAAATGCACATGGCTAGCGTAGAAGTGCATGGGGAAGGGTCGTCAACAAGTTTTTACGACAGTGATGTAAAATATCTACTACGAAGCTGTAGGGGTTGCTGTGTAGAGAAAAGTGTGTGCCAAACCAAGAAAACAGCGAAGAAATGCCCGATCTTGCATAGTGGGCCTTTTAATTACTCTACACCAGCATTATACTTAGAGACAACACCCAAGAGCGTTTCTGGTACACCCCGAAAAATGTACTTAGTGCCTATTCAACACCAAACTGTATACAATTCTACTCTGGTAATCAAAACTCTTAACACTTTGGCATTTGCTGTGTGTGAATTATGAAAAAAAAGAGAGACATGGTGCAATCTGCACTTGTCTTCCTAAAATTAAAACAGAACAAAAAAAAAAGCTTCTTTTTTTTCACTTTTTCAGAGCAGAAAGCGACATTGTGCTGATTCAACCAGGCGGAACGATCATCAAAACAACTTTAGGCGCGAACTTCGAGGCTGAGCGCGCCAAGCAGTTGAGAGGAGCAATGCAAAAGAACACGAAGAAGAGCGTAGTGGGAGATTTTCTTTATTTATTTTTTTAAAAATAAAAAATGTAAAAAGTTTTTACTAAAAGGGCTAGTAAAGATTCCTTTGCGGGCCGGGTCCGGCCCGGGGGCCGCCAATTGAATAGCCCTGACCTACAGCATTCATTTAACATCTGGGATCTCAAATAAAAAAATTAGGGCACATGTTGCTGGTGACTATCTACATGGATGCTTAAAAAACAACAGCCGACAGCAATATTGCTAAAAATATTACAAATAGTGCAATGGGATAAACATGAAGACAACGTTAGCCACCATTAGCTATAGCCCGTGGACACTCACCAAGACACCTGCCCAATTCTCCACCGATTCTCCTCCCACCACAACTCTATCTCTCTCCTCTGTCCATTGACCCTTCCCATTACCTCTGCCTGATCTCTCTCTCGCCTAGGCGGCTCATAATTGTATGGCAATGGCCCATCGTAAGAGCTGACATTAGCCCCTACTGCAATCTCTTCACTGTCTGACTCCATTACGAAGATATGATGTTTACCTGTCGTTGCGTCACTTTTAAGTAATTTACTCACAATTTCTTTCAAAAACTTTTTAAGTGCACATTTATGATTTATTCTTTCACGCAAATCGAGTTCCTACATTATTTATCTACACGTTCATCACAGGGGTCTTCAAGTTGAAATATGGGCTTTAATAAGACAGAAGTGACTGCTGCCACCTTGTGGCTTTGATGTAAAACTGATGTTCAATATTAGTAAAACCATAATAACATGAATAGTATCAACAACGCTATGTATGTGCCCTGTGTAAAATCCCGACAGCAGGCAACATTGAGTCAGTACATTTTTTAATTCACAAATGTGCAATAAAAAGGTTCCATAGGCCTATATAGAATAGTGGAAAATAATGGAACCCGCCTCACCCTCAAAGCTGGGGTCACTCCCCTCCCAGCCACACCTCAAACAGCAACGTTGCACACAGCCTCTTCAGCCTCCTGCTATCTGGGAGACGGTACCGCAGCCTCCAGGCCGGCTCCACAAGACTGGTAATCAGTTTTTGTCTACCAGGCTGTCAGGAAGCTCAACCCTCTCCCCTCTCTTCCTTCCCTTCCCTCTGCCCCAACGAACTCTGAACTCTGAAACCCCCTCCCATTTGCCTCCAAGAACCCTGGACCATTTACTTTATTTAGATATACCGTTTTGTAACACAATTTCGATTCCTCGATTACACATATTTTGGAATTGACAATAAAGCTGACCACATTTCAGGATTGTTCCATATATCAAAAGGACAACCTGTGTGTGTGTGTGTGTGTGTGTGTGTGTGTGTGTGTGTGTGTGTGTGTGTGTGTGTGTGTGTGTGTGTGTGTGTGTGTGTGTGTGTGTGTGTGTGTGTGTGTGTGTGTGTGTGTGTGTGTCGTTTGTGCCTGATGGAAAACCTAGAGGTGTGTAGATGTGCTTGTGAAATGCTCTTTTCAAACCAAGCTCTATTCAAACACTAGAGGCTTCATTTATAGTGACCTAAATACTGAGACAGCATTGGTCCATATTAACCTCAAGGTTCTCCCTCTGGAATACTTGAGATGTTTGATTGGCTCAGCCGTCACACGTATGGAATAACAACACATGGCAATCCTTTAAAGCATTCACACGCTGAACCTTTCACTCATTAATAGTACAAATATATTTAATAATAACTTAAGGCTTTTGTCTTTTACACACAACTTGTGCCCAGATACACACTACTTCGGTCATTATTTATAAAGGACTACTTGTAGAGCTTACTTCGCCACTACTTTGGCTAATGTAATTGTTGGACAGCGATGAGGTACAAACATCTGCCCACATGAGGGGGCAAAGTGTATGTGTAATTGGAACCCACACCTACCATGAAGTCTGACTAAGCAAACATTTACCTTTTTGAGAAGCTGGGAAAGTGGGCTGAAAGTGCACTAGATGGCAGTGTTGTGTATATATTTATACAGGTCACTTACAGTTTAGTTTAGTTTAGAAGTTCATCTTCAGACCTATTTATCAGTTTTGATATTTTTTATTTTTAAGTAGCCTATGTTATAATTAAATGAACTAGGCTGTGTCTCCAAGTTTACGTTGGTCTTAAAGACTTCTTATATTCCTTTTGAAAAGCACTTTCAGTCTCTATAGAACATGTTAGTCGGCCATTGGTTCCAAAATAGTGAACCAACTACAATATGGCATTGTTTGCTCGTGAATAATTGACATAATTACCTAGTAGGTAATAGGCCTACCTACCTGTGAAATTATGTCACCTGGCTTCGAATGACGTCATATGGAGCCAGACGTAACTCCTATGATTTACCGGCGTGAATGACCATTAATTATATAAATACATGGTAAGTGGCGCAGTAAACTTTGGTAGAAGTCGAGCGAGGACTAAGGGAAAACGTATCTACTTGTGAAATCACGTAATTGCATTGCATCCCCGGTTTCCTCCTGCGAAATGACTTGTTATTATTTGTGTTCTGGATTCAACTCAAACGTTTCCGCGTGAGACATGAGAATGAGGATCAACAACCTCATATAATTTAAAATTTGATGCTAAGCTTCGATTACATAATTCTGACGCAGGACGTAGCCTATAATATAAACCATGTTTCCTCCCGAATTTTACTAGAGGAACATGTCAAGTGTGAACCACACGAAAAAACTGGTTGCTGTGTAGGCTCGCATGTCATGGGTACCCCCTGTTTCCGGTGTGTCCCTTGTTAGCTCATTTATAAAGATATAGTGAGGCGAAAGTTTTAGCAGCTCCCTTACAACTGTCACAGGCAGAGCTGTGTGACGTTGGTAAGATTCCCTTCACGCCGGACGGCAACCTTTAACCCGCGTGGCCTGTGATGCACATGCAGTGTGGGTGTGGGATGCAGACGGTACCCCTGCGGGGCTGAGTAAATATGGCACCCATTCCAGGCATTTCTGTGAACGATGGAGGAAGGAAATGTCTGCAATCAGCCTAACTTGTTTCCCATAGTGCAAGCAGGAAGTAAATCAATCCGTGGTATATGACAACTATGTGGATAGAAGGACCAGAAGGAAACAGAAAGAAAGAAACTGAACTTGTTGCCTACATGGATATGGCATGTAGTGGAAATTAGTGGCAGGTAGCAGGCATTTGCTTTGTCCTAAAAAAGGATAAATCTGACAAGCACGTGCTTGCCTACTATTGTGCCACAATGTTTGCTTGTTCATCGATTTTGTCATTTTTCTTCCTGATGTGTTGAAATTGTGAGGCGACAACGTTAGACTCTATACTGGTCACTTCTATTTTGAAAATCCTCAGAGTATGGGCAATTATACTAGCCAACGCATGAGATTTATGGCTGTGTTCCCGGCTTTTGTTTTCACAGCCAACTGTTCTGTCTGTCTGCTGTGAGGCCTGGAAACTTAAGTTACAACTGTTATGCTTACCTGTTAATCTCTGACTGATGCTATTCGTGTATTTTTTGTTTTGCCCCAGCGGGACGTGGTCAGACTGACTGAAGGAAAGAGAAGTTTGACAATCGGTAGGTCACATTTTCATCATCGTATAAAAGAACAAAAGAAAACATTTAAAGCAATTGCCTTGCTGGGATTATCTCGAAATTTCTATCCAACATATTCACGTTAAGGATGACCTTTAGCAAACATGCCAATTTGATTGATCTTGTAAAAGGAGTCATAGCTAGGGTTTGGAAGTGTGTTTAAGAGGGTTCTGGAGCTTTGAGTTAGTCAGTTACGGCAATATAAGATATCAATTAACTGTCTGATTCGTTGAGAAGATTTTCCTGCATCACAAGTGCCATAGTAAGACAGCCAGGAGGCAATCAGACAGACAAACAATCCTCAACTGCGAACAGTAGGCCCATCACAGGTAGAGAGGAGAACGGCAGTCTTTAGGGTACAAATTTCAACCAGAGAGAAGCACGATTTGAAGATCATCATTCTCCAGCCTATCATAAATAATAAGCAAACATTCCAGTAATGGCATACATAAATTATGTCCTTTTTGAAACCGTGAGTCAAGTTGCCTCAAATCCTCTGGAAAGCACAGACATTCTACGGGGTTTGAAGTTGAATAAAAGTTGACGATCTAGATTAGAAGGTAGTTTACAATTGTTTCCACGCCTAATATAAGTTATGTGTGTTGTTGAGCAGCAGAGAAGCTTCCTCTCATAGTGTCAAGTCAACCCCTCTTTCTCATGAATGAAGACCCTCAAACCGTGAGCTCTCTTCATCAAGTGTTACAGCTGGTCGTAAAACCAACCACATCTCTCCATCTGTAAAAGTCTGTTTTTATTGTGCTTTTGTACATCAATCGTCACCAAATAGCAGCGGACTAAAACTTGCACAATAAGGCCTGAACAATTCTGTGTTATTATGTGTTCATGTACCAGAGACTTGGAATACATCACCAAGCCTCAGCCCGCTCCAAGTCCATGCTTGTTTATTCACCTCCCTGCCACGCAATCCAATGGACCAGCTCCGTCAAAATGGTGGAGGGGGTTAGAATGCCACCATCCAGTGCATGTCATTCTTCTAATAACATGCCAGCCTCACCAACCACTGCCCACCACGGCTCGGTTTATAATCCCTTTAAGTGTATTTTAAGGAAATATCAACAGAGGAATAAGTTCACATATACATTGGGCACGTTAGAGTTTTCTATACTGAAGAGGAGGAAAAAGGTCTATCCCTTCGCGTCAGCGTGGCCACTTGCAAGGTGATTGGATTACGCTAAAGGCAACACAGCTCAGCGTTTCCCCCAAACCACTGCAGACGCGGCCCTGGAAGACGAGTGTATCCGATGTCACTGAAAAATGATGGGGTTTAATGTCCTTGCCATCGTTTTCTCTTTTTTTCCCCTTTTTTCTCTTCTGGAGCGGCTAAAATAATGACTGCGTGACAGGCCCTAAGACGTTTCATATCCTAGTGTCAAAAACGCATTTGGTCCATTTGATGTTGTATTAGCTTATAAAATAGCAGTCCATTTACCGTAACTAGGGTTTTTTTTCCATCGGATTCAGGAAGTAGGTAAAGTGGAGGAAAATGGATTAGAGGGTATTGAGGAGGGAACGGTCTTGCTGAATTCCCTCCTTGAACATGAAGCTGCAAACTCCTTTACTGACCCACTTTATTACTATTCTCCCGCTCAATTGCTTCTTATATTACACCCTGAAACATGCTACATTATCACATAACTGTCACTTAAAAGTTGCGAATTAGCCTCCATATCATATTAATAATATTTCACAAAAAAGAAGGGGACCATAAGTACTGCTGTACTGTCCCGTTCAAACTCATTTTCTTTCTCGCTTCGTGCGCAGCCTTTTTTTTTTTGTTCCTAATCCCTTCCTTCCTTCCTCCCTCCCTTTCCTTCCTTTCCTCCCTCCCTTCCTCCTTTTCAACACAGTTATCTCTACACCATAGAGTGCAGTCTCCTAACCCCTAACCCTGCTCCGCTCTGCTCCACTCCGGCAGCGGCAGCAGCAGCAGCCATCCTGAAAACACTCTCTCTCCCCCTCTCTGGCTCCCAAAGCTGCGTCGCAGCAGTGTGCCAATAGAGCAAACACAAGAGGTTATTTTGGGCTGTGGCCGCCCCCTCCTCCTCCTCCTGCTCTACAGCCCCCCTGCCGAGTGCAGCGCTGGCTGGGTCCGAACACAGAGAGAGAGAGAGAGGGGGAGGGGGGGAGGGGGGCTGGAGTTGTTACGTGTGAAGGTCTTAGTAATGGTCCCCATAGGGTTTATTAGACATAGGGGAAAGTCACGGTGGTTGCAATCAGGGCATTTCAGCGGGGAAGTGTGAGGCACTTTTTTTACATTCCCCGACTATAACTGCATCGCACTGTTTTCTTATGTGTTCCCGGTGGCGGTGACATGGATAACAACAGCTAAGGCATAGATTTATGCTCCTTCTCTGAGGGGGGGGGCTTAAATTGTTGACGTTTGAATTGTTGTGTTTTTCATTACCCAGTTCCTTTCGAACTGCCTTTTATATACTGCTGTGAGTTGGCCTGTTTGATGGCTGTCATTGCTATACAAAAAAAAATGTCACTATTAAAAGTGTTGGGATATCACTTCGACAAGGCTGCTCAAGCCATGGGTTGAATTTCAACAACTGACTCAAATACGATGAATCCCAAATGAAACAACATTAGAAGTGCATAGCGGCTTTCAATAGGGCATTTAGGGCTGAACAATAGGCTAACGTTGTCAAGTGCTACCAAACAGGGATTACATTATCATTTTTGGCAGCACATGTCAGTTGCAGTCCATTACACTGCAGTGTATGCTGGAATACAAGCCATATGAACGGCCAGACCGCTTTACAGTAAGCCAAGTAGACCAATTACAATCAAATGCATGTGTGCATCACATCTGTGGCCATCAGTCTGTTTACATGTTGGTTTACATTAGACGACATGTGTTTGTGCGCATGTGCGTGCATGCAAGCGTGTTTATGTGTGCGTGCGTGCGTTTTGCTAATAAGACAGGGCTGTTCTTAAGGCATTAGCCTTTGCAGGGTCCCCCTCCCATGGCAGCTGTGTGAAGCATAGCTTCAAAGAGCCCCTAGGCCAGCAGGGACTTCCAACTGGCTTTCCCACCATCTGCAGAGCCCTGCTTAGCTCAGATAGGCTTGGGAGGCCGCTGAATCAGGAACCAGGAGCACAGTCTTGAGGGTATGAGCAGCTCCCCTTTGCAAAAATTTGTAGCAGGCAATTTCAGTGCAAAACCACACGCAACCCTTTTCAGATTAAGCAGTAGGTATACATTGCATTTGTTTAAGGAGCCATGTTTGAAAGGGTTTATCAAGAACATTGTTTTGGCTGTGCGATTTCCGCATTATTAGCATTTTCTATAGGATGGCCTTGTCTCATCTCTTCAGAAACTTCTCGGTCAACTATTTTCTCTAATAAAATAAAAAAATATTAATAAATGTGTGAGTAGCAGAGCCTCACAAATATGATAAGTGACAGAGTGAAAGCAATCGGAATATAAATCGGCCTCTTATAAATATTTAAAACAAAGCCTCTGTTCTTTGTTAAAAGTACTTTTCGATTTTATGAGCATACCATTGTGGAACCCAATTGATTATGTACCAATTCTATGTTAAAACAATCCCCAAAAACTGCATGCCAGTGCAATTCCAAAAAGCATGTCATTCCATTGATGTATAACCTCCCAACCAATGTCCTTGAACCTCCTGCCTAATACTTGGGAAAAGCTGTACTTCTGTTTTGTATTTATAATAATTATTCATTGGGCTGTCATGATGTTCTCCAATGGCACGTCTTGCTTGGATACAGCAGCCAGTGGCTCGTCAGCCAAAATTCGTCAATCACTTTGACTGTCTTAACCGCCTTTAAGAATATACGCCATTGTTGTGGGTCGAGCGGCGTCCAATCCACACACATCCCAAATTCTGCAGCATGACGACTTCAACCACATTTGTGTGCCTTAGGCAGAATGGAAGATAAATCTGGGGGACTAAACCCCAATGGAAATGGGGAGAGGGTTTAGGGTCTTGGTTTAAAAAAAGACTAAAACACAAGTAAGCTTAGCGGAGCTGATCACGATTTAGGGATTCAGAATCGAATGGTCTTTTCTTTTCACTGGGCTAAATCTGGAGACGTTCATAGAGTCTGCAAGGAATCCAACTTTGCTGTTAAGATGTTGAGTTTGACCTTATACTTCCAGCCAAGGATACTTCACAAAAATGTGGGTAACTGTTTGTGCTTTTCTGTTCCATGCACGTGTTCGATGCAAAGCCCTTTCGGTATTCTGAAACATTCTCTAAAGGGCAAAATAAAAAACTTGTTGATTTTGGCTGCTGGGGAAAACTATCTGCAATAAAGAATCTGATTGGGTTGATGTGATTGCGGTCAAGCTCTCACTGTTTAACTTTTCGCCGAGTTGACACTGTGACTTTTCAGCGGTCATTTTCACTCTGTTCTCCTCCAACATAAACATTGAGTCTCAGACGTCTTTGAAGACAAACAACACAGGAAGCAAACCAGGAAGGAAAAGTATGATGTATTTTGTTTACAGCACATGCTGGCATATGATTTGGTGAGCCTCCCTGTCCCTCAGAGGGGGAAACGTATATATTGAGTTCATAGAATGAGCACTGTTTGTATTTCATAGATTTATATAAAGTTACACCAAAATTTGCAAATAGAGAATTACTGGCAAAGCCTGAACACCTATTGATTCTGTAAGGTTATTAGTAGGCTATTGACTCCATGCAATATCTATTTACCCTTCGAAAGATGCACACATTTTTTAATTTTATCTTATTGTGATTTACTTTTATGCAAAAGCATGCAATCGTTTCAAAAGGTAGGTCGAGACCTCCTTAATAAGTAAAACAATAGTCATGAGTAAACATGATTGAATTGCTATTTCAAACATTCTAAATATTTTCCTAACTTTTACATTAAACCTCTAAATAATGACTATCAAGCACACCTCAATGTAGGCGGCTTAAAAGTGACATAACAGCAAACTGAAAAGGGTCTTTGGAATTATACATGGAAAATAAATAAACCACAGGCTACAAGCATTACAGTTGGCTGACATTTATGGAGTCTGGTTACAAATATTCTGCTCTACATAACTGTATGGTGAATTCATTAAAAAAGAACCAACCGTTCTTTATGGTGAGTAATTGTTGTATATACTATTTAGAATATATTTATAGCAATATTTCCACTATGTTATTATCACGTTTGTTAGGGTATGGGTTTAGGTAGCACAAGATTTTGAACGTTTGTTACTGTACGACAACAAATATGTGCGCATTGCATTCGCACATATCATGGTGCTATCCATAGTGGCTGAGTGACTTCATAGTGAATCGCTTCCTATGTTAAGTCTCTGTCTTCTGTTCAGGCTGTGCAGCCATTACCGAAAACTATTCATTGCTTATCTATGTTGTACGCTCATACAATGTACTCCTTTCTAAGCCCGATCTGACTCTTCATGAAGATTCATAAAGAGATCTGGAATCAAACAGCATGGATGAGGTGCAACAACTGCGTTAAGCAGCTTGGCTTTCATAGAGAGGGTAGTTGGATGAGTGCAGGATGAGTAAGACGTCGTGGGTGAGGTTTTCTCAGAATCCATGAACCTACTAAGGGGGAATTCCGCCCTAATCTAATCCGCTATTAGTAGAAAGGTCTCTTTCCAACATATTAAGCGGAACTTGGAATCTTCACAAAGCCCTATTAATACCACCTCTTCTACTGCTTACTACCAGACAACTACAACATTCACATCTACTACCACTGCTACAACAGCAACTACTACTACTTTAACTTCTAGTTCTTTTCTCTACTACTGCTACAACTATAACCACTACTGCATCAAAAACAACTACTACAACCAATAGTAGTAATACTTCCACTACTTTTACGAACACCGCTACTATTACCCTTAATACTTTGACTACAACTACCTACCACTACTACTAGAACTAATACTAGCAAAACTTCTGCTACTTTCAGTGTGCAGGACTGGAGTGTTGAGCACCCACCCTTGTCACTGCCGTAAGCGCCTTAGCATGTTTTGGCCAGAGATTGCTATCAGGCGTCTGGTCTAAATGTCTCGCATGACTCATCATTTGCAGCCATTTTCTTATCACCTTCCGCGTATCACCAGTGGTTTTGCAATGAGCTAAGCCTCTCTTGAACTCTACACTCACACTCACTGACTTATCGTTTATCATATTATATAAAATGGTTGTTTATTTTACATATTAACATGTTTCGCTCTGTTTTGCACGATAATATTCATTATGTAATATTCAGTGATATATTCAGTGATATTGTATTCTCGTAACATACCGCAATATGAGGTTTGAACTGATCAAGCGTACGCTTGATCAATAATAACCATTGACCATTATTTACAATGGTATTGGTGAGGCTTCACATAGAAGGGGCCCCATCAGCCAAACATTAGACAGGATTTGGTTGGTTGTGAGGACCACCGCCTCAACTTGGGTTAAGGGCACCAACCCTCAAGCCAAGTTCATGTCCATCACCACTCTAACAGCGTAGGCATTAAAATAGGGAACCTAAACCGCACCCTTCTGAAGTGACCGAAAACAAAACATTTACCCTGCTGGTTTATACATGCAACATCTATTTCAGACCAAGGCCACTCTCACACTGGCAAAACAAACCCTGAGTTCCCAATTTGTTTGTGGAAAGAAGTGAGGAATGAGATGGGAATTATATAGCGCTGTGCCAGGACACATAACCAAAGTTTAAGTAGTTGCTTAAGTCATTAGTGAATTAGGAGGACGGGAAGGAGGGCTTTGTTTACCATCCCTTTGTGGACCATCGTAGTATTTTTTTGTAGTACCACTACCATGCACACAGTTACTTGGATGCATATCAGTGGAATAAAGGCATTCTGTTATCGTCGTTTATGGAACATTAAGGAAAACATCTCGCATCTCTATCTGATTTGGTTCTCACAAGGCAAGCCAGGATCTGCAGCACTTTCCCAGGCATGTCAGTCTCTGAGATGCAGTAATCCTGGACATGCAACTGACCAGGTCACTATCACACATCACACTGCCAAAGTATTCCGGAATCCCCTCTCAGGAGAGGAGCTTGATACAGTATGGATGTCGCTAGATTGCATTGATCAAACATGTGTCATTACATTTTCAACCCTCATGTTTGTTCTGACAATTTGGGAACTAAAACTAAAACCGATTTTGTTTGATTTAAATGTCGTGTGCCAGATGGCTGTACAGTATGGATTGAACATCTAAAGCATCTATATGGTGCCAGCATAGTCTAGTCAGTGGTAAAAATGTTTGGCTCCCTGCTGAATGGTCCTTGACACAAACTCTAGTGTGGAAAAACCTTGAGGAATGTTTAAACATGTTCATGCCCTACCTGCTCTTTCATCACGTGTATCTGAAATGCACTGTGTCCAAAAAGTGTCTGCTAAATTACTAAATATCAAAATATGCACATTCAGGCCTTGTGGCTGTCAATGGTTTCCAGTGATGTATGTCTGCATGACATTTCCCTAAAAACAAGCTGTGTGATGGTTATGTAATAAATCTAGATTTGCCATTTAAATATTTGTAGCAGTTGAATTTCTAGACGAAAGTCAAATCCATCATATCATATCATTCCACTCCTGCATTATTCCCAAAAGGAAACATGGGATTCAGTTTGCATTCTTGGAATAGGTGCCAGGATTAAGATATAACAAAAAAACACGTAAACTGCCAACTCCGAACTCAAGTGGTAGGTCATTCAAGAAGATCGCTCACCTGCCACAAACCTTCCCAAAGGTGACCAGTCAAGTGGAATAAGCTGCTTCTTGAATTATCAAAAAGAATGAAAAAAACATATAAATATTTCTTTAATTATGTCATGACAGTACTTGAAAGTATCATTCTGAAAAAGCTGTCAATTATGCGTTGTCTGCTGATAATGGATAACAAAGTATTCGGTTGGAGAAAAGCCCATTCCAAATACCAATGCGGACAGTTCTGTAAATTATTCAGTTTCAATACAAAAGCGCCTCTTCCTTATCCACACCAACAGTACAAATTACCTTTTATTAGGAGTCAAATAGTTTGGACACACATGAGACGCAGTCTTCTCCCTATTATATGTTATCTGTTAATATAATCTGCCTAATCTAACCTGCAATAAAACATTGTGTCTGTCTCTAAGAGCAGCCCGGCCTACCAAAAATGTGACTTGCATTTCAACCTTGCACCTTATCTATTCACAGCCTTTACAAAACAAACTATTTTTTGTAAAGTTTGTTTTGGGCATTGTTCTACAAAGCAGCCCAGTATGACACATATCCATATCACAGTCATTAGTGTCATTTCCGGTTACCTCATTTCCTGTAAGTGCTTTTCTATTGTCTGCTGAGCAAAGCGGTTTATACAAAGCTCTACATATGTTCCTACTCTGATCACTTTAGGCTGTTACGGGGATTATTAATAGCTTAATATACAGAAAGTAAAACCTGCACATAATTAAAGTTTATGAGTCCTATTATTAAGAGTTGGTTCCAATACTTTTATGTTTCTAAAGTAGGCTTTCATGTTCTGGTATCATACAGATATACGACTCAAAATTACAACCAGCCTGTTTTTCCTTTTACAACGTGTCAGTGTGACCTCCTCTTGATGAACAACAGCAAGCTAGAGGTTCTCGATGTACAAACATTTCCTCAGGTCATGTTGGTATTGTTTCTTGAAGAGCACCGGGACGAACCCCCGGCATGCTGAACTTGGGAGGGTTAACACTCGCCTCTGCGCTCCCTCCTCCTTGATGACTACAGGCTGGAGCCACAGCGGCTGTGTGCAGCGCGCACGTTTCCACCAGTCATACACACACACACAGAGCCGGAGAGAGATATAGAGACGGATTGGGAGAGAGAGAGAGAAAGGGGAGATAACTGCGTACAAACTTCTGTGACTCCTAACCGGGACCTTTTCCTGTTTCTTTTTTATCAGCGATACTTTGTTAAGTTTTCTTTTTCCTTTCTTACCGGCATCGCGTCGATCCATGGGACTGCAGGTCTGGCCGCCAAGCAAACCGCCACCGTCCTCCATGGCCTGCCTTGACGTGGAGACCCCCACCGTCTGCAGGGGTAAATACAAATCAGGTGCTCTGTCTCTGGCAGTCCCTCTTCCTCTGGCTCTCTCTCTGTCTCTGGCTGTCTCTTTGACTCTGGCTGTCTCTCTGACTCTCTGGCTCTCTGTCTCTTTCTCTCTGTCTCTGTCTCTTTCTCTCTGTCACTCTGTTTCTCTCTCTCTCTCTTTCTTTCTGTCTCTCTGTTTCTCTCTCTGTCTTTCTCTCTGTTTCTCTCTCTGTCTCTTTCTCTCTGTCTCTTTCTCTCTGTCTCTGTTTCTCTCTCTCTGTCTCTTTCTCTCTGTCACTCTGTTTCTCTCTCTCTGTCTCTTTCTTTCTGTCTCTCTGTTTCTCTCTCTGTCTTTCTCTCTGTTTCTCTCTCTGTTCTTTCTCTGTCTCTTTCTCTCTGTCTCTGTTTCTCTCTCTCTGTCTCTTTCTCTCTGTCTCTTTCTCTCTCTCTCTGTTTCTCTCTCTGTCTCTTTCTCTGTCTCTTTCTCTCTCTCTGTCTCTTTCTCTCTGTCTCTGTTTCTCTCTCTGTCTCTTTCTCTCTGTCTCTGTTTCTCTTTTTCTCTCTCTCTGTCTCTCTGTTTCTGTCTCTCCCTCTCTCCGTCTCTGTCCCTCAGTCTGTAAGTCTTTCCTCCTTGAACATAAGCGAACACCGCTCACTGTTTTTATGGAGTGATAAGTGCTAGTGTGCGAGTACAACAGATGGACATAAAAAACGTGTGTAGGAAGCTGATCCCGGCTACCCGAGGCAGGAGATGACATGGCAAAAGTTTTGCCTCATGGTGATCACAGCTATACAGCATCCTTTCCATGGCAGAGATGGAGTGGGTACTCTGAAGATGTTGAGGATGGGTGGGTGTGTGTGTGTGTGTGTGTGTGTGTATTTTGTTGTTGTTTTTGATGACGTATTGTAAATGGACCATGTTGAAATGCACAAACGATTTTTTATGGTTTGTTTGTTGCTATAAACCTGCACACTTTTTCATAACTTTTGTTTTTTATCTTGTATTGTGTCAAAGAGAGTTTTAACATAATTGTATATGTTTATATATAGCTATATATATATATATATATACACACACACACACACACACACACACACACACACACACACACACACACACACACACACACACACACACACACACACACACACACACACACACAGCGAGTAGGGTAAGAATTACATTCATTAAATACGATTTCTACTGTTTTGAAAGTTTGTTTGACAGTTACAAACTTTCCATTGAGGAAGCACTTACAGCCTGCATAGCATCTGCATTGAGCGTACTACATATATTACATTTAACAGGAGGCTCTCTTTGTCCCCAGTCTCCTTGCAGTTGGAGCTCCGTGCTTAACAAAATGTGCTTTTATATCTGTATTTATAAGTGCAGCCAACACAGCCCCCCATATCAGGCTCCACAACCACATATCTTTACTTTGTCTGGACTGTCTCTAAAACAAACAGAAGAACATTTCAATAGACGAGTGCGAGGGAACACGTCCGTCTGAATCCGAAAGCTAAAGAGCATGTAAATAAAAGGTCAGAGCTGCAGAGATAAGAGGCCTGGGAGCTGCTTGCTGAGCACATGGGCTAACAGATTAGAAATGAGAGGTAGAGAGGAGACACGATGGGTCCGTGGACCTCGCTGTGTTTCTAGTATCACTTGTTAATGCTCGTCAACCGAGCTTGAGACTGGGTGGCCTCCCTGGCCGCACCTTTTAGGTCAGGCAGGGTTCACCCTGAGCACACTACAGTATACGCACTACCCCTTTACACCTGAGTCACCCGGCGTCCATATTGGGGAAAACCTTCTAGAATCTTTCGTAACCACGACGACTCTATTCACGACGGGGTTCCATTTCCCCATCCGGGTAGCGTTGAGAATGCATTGCGATTGAGTCGTCATGGTCTCCCCAAAGATCCCAGACGTTTTTTTCCACACCGAGGAACTAATATGTCCGCCAGGTGAGGTGACTGGGGTCCGTAGACACCCAGTGGGCCCAGCGTGAGAAGCCCAGGGCCTCAGGAGTTAGGCGTACCCCCTCAGGCCATGACTCAGGGCCACTCATCGAGGGTCGGCTGTTGAACCCGATCGCTCTACAGTGATTGACTCCAGAGCGCGAGTCAGCAGGATGTGAATCCTGAGCGCTGAAACAATGATTATCCCCTTTGTTTTTCCTAGTCTGTCTTCTTGTGGCCCTCCATAACATGCTGCCGGTCTGGACACTTGTTTAATAGGAAACATGCTGGACTGGACCGGGGGGGGGGGCTGAGGTTCCCGCTGATGCATTATAGGGTTGTGGGAGCCCTGGTGACCTTCTTTCCTCTACAGACCCCCGATTAACCCCCCCCTCGCAACCCGCCCCTCCCTTCAGCTTCGTGGTCCTCCGGTCCACTGTTGCCCACCAGAGGAAGGCCAATGAGAGTGGTCCCCTACGCTGGAGATTGCGAGCCCCCCAGTGCCCTCCCCATCCTCCTTCCCCTCCCCTCCACCACCCCCACATTTCATGGTTCCCAGGCCTTGTTCTCACAGCTGCCCAGTTTATTTTAGCTGGAGTGAGTCACAGAGGCCTGTACAGACGCAGTCCCCCTCCCAGGGGACACTTGAGTGGGTGTGTGTGTGTGTGTGTTTGTGTTTGCGTGTGTGTGTGTGTGTGTGTGTGTGTGTGTGTGTGTGAGTAAGTGAACGGGCCGTGTGTGTTTGTCTACATTGTGTGTGTGTGTGTGTGTGTGTGTGTGTGTGTGAACGGGCCGTGTGTGTTTGTGTTTTGTGTACTGTGTGTGTGTGTGTGTGTGTGTGTGTGTGTGTGTGTGAACGGGCCGTGTGTGTTTGTCTACAGTGTGTGTGTGTGTGTGTGTGTGTGTGTGTGTGTGTGTGTGAGTAAGTGAACGGGCCGTGTGTGTTTGTCTACATTGTGTGTGTGTGTGTGTGTGTGTGTGAACGGGCCGTGTGTGTTTGTGTGTGTGTGCGTGTGTGTGTGTGTGTGTGTGTGTGTTTGTCTACAGTGTGTGTGTGTGTGTGTGTGTGTGAGTGAACGGGCCGTGTGTGTTTGTGTTTTGTGTACTGTGTGTGAGTGAACGGGCCATGTGTATGTGTGTGTGAGTGTGATTTTGTGTATGGGTGTGTATTTTTTTGTGTGTTTACGGTGTGTGTGTTTGTGTTTCAGTGCACATGGGTATGTGCATTGTTTCTGTTTGTGATGTTGCTCTTTAAGACATTTGAAGTCCACCTAAAGCAGGCATCAACTGCACTTCAGCACCATGTTGACTGTGTGTGTGTGTGTGTGTGTGTGTGTGTGTGTGTGTGTGTGTGTGTGTGTGTGTGTGTGTGTGTGTGTGTGTGTGTGTGTGTGTGTGTGTGTGTGTGTGTGTGTGTGTGTGTGTGTGTGTGTGCGTGCGCAAGGTATTCACACCCGCCTTGTTCATTTATTGGCATGAGCCGTCACTTCCTTCTTCAAACATTCCCGCTTTCTTTTTTATGTTTTCCTTCCTGCGTCGACCAGTGTTATCGTCTTGGAAAACATGGCCACACTCTGGTGTTTGTAAATGTTTAAATGGGGGGGGCGTTAAGACAATTTATAGCGAGTTCAGTCAACAACACCTTGGAAGTACATGTCGGTCTGCCGTCCCATGCTCTGACAGCGCCCACATCAAACCCTCAATCTTTCCACGCTCTTTATTAAGACACATCAATGATTGGTGAGACTATTCGATATAGTCTCGTATTAACAGAACACACAGGGCTCTCTGAGCTTTCTGTGGTTGGAACGATACACAGATTATAAAATGAAGTCATCTTTGCTCATGAATTTGTTTATTCTATAATTGTTCAGTATTATTATTATTTTGCATCATGCCATTAGCTGGCCAATGGGCACTGGCTCCATGCTGATAAAGTCTTGGAGAATGATGATCACACACATACTCATGATCTGTCTGTGTCTGTGTCTGTGTCTCTGTCTCTCTCACTCTCTGTGTGTGTTTCTTTCTCTTTGTGTCTCTCTCTGTGTGTGCCTCTCTCTGACTCTGTGTGTGTCTCTCTCTGACTCTCTTTGTGTGTCTCTCTGACTCTCTGTGTGTGTCTCTCTCTTTGTGGCTCTCTGTGTCTCTCTCTTTGTGTCTCTCTCTGACTCTGTGTGTGTCTCTCTCTCTGTGTCTCTCTCTTTGTCTCTATCTATGTGTCTCTCTCTTTGTGTCTCTCTCTCTGTGTCTCTCTCTTTGTGTCTCTCTCTCTGTGTCTCTATCTCTGTCTCTTTATCTCTTCCTCTCTCTCTGTCTCTGTGTCTCTCTCTTTGTGTCTCTCTCTTCCTCTCTCTGTGTCTCTCTCTTTGTGTCTCTATCTCTGTGTCTCTCTCTTTGTGTCTCTCTCTTCCTCTCTCTCCGTTTCTCTGTGTCTCTCTCCCACAGTCCTGCAGCTCTGCCTGCAGCAGAGACGTAGCCGGGAGCAGCTTGTGGAACAGGGCATCATGCCACGTGAGTATGTGGCACCTCGCTGGCCTCCATCATTGTCGTAAATATAACGCATCACCAAAACACAAAATAAAGCCATCATCATACACTTGTGTGTGTGCAAGTGTGTGTACATCATGGTCGTCGCACGCAGTACCTTTTTAATACATTATCCAATGTTAATCAGGAGTAGTATAACGCTGCCGAGGATAATGACAAGTCGCAGGCATAACCGGTAGTTACAGACACTGCACTGGCGTAATAACCAGAGGCCGAGCGGGAACATAAGTGGCGGTGGCGGTTAGGGTCCGCTGCCTCACAGCAGAGAACCGGTCCTGCCTGGCTTCTCAGACCCCTCTGGGGCCTTAGAGTGCAGAGCTACTTTCTGCCTCTTTCTGTCTGTCTGACTGACTGACTGACTGACTGACTCTCTCTCTGTCCCTCTCTCTGTCTGACTCTCTGTCTCTCTCTCTCTCTCTCCCCCCCTCCCTCCCTTCCATCCCCTCCCCGGGATCATGTGGGTTTCCTTTGGGTGCTCAGGTTTCCGAAGCGCCCCCACGGCGTCCCAGACCTCCACAGACATGCATGTTAGGCTAATCACCGGGAGAGCAGAGTGCTGCTACGAAAAGAGCCCTTCTACTTACAATCTCATGCTGTCAGGGACCGAGGGAGCGAACTCAGCTCAAAGACACTCTAGGTTAGCTTAGTACCACGGCGCTATAAGTGTATTAGTAGGATTCTCTGTTTTCAGTATCGGCTTGTTCTAAGCCTGGCAGAGGAAACTGAACAGTTTGTTTCGGCCGTGCTGGGGGGTGAGACTGTTGTTTGTTTGAGTCATGCTCCAGATGACGACATGAGTCATTCTCTCGGGTCAGTTAACCCCTCTCTGTGGCTTGGCTTTACCACTCGACCCTCCCAGGACAGCACACACACGCACAGGCACGCACGCATAGGCACGCACACACACAACCACTTACACACACACGCACAGGCACGCACGCATAGGCACGCACACACACAAGCACGTACACACACACCGGTTATGGTAGGTATTTAGCAGGGTTTTGGGTGATGAGCAAGAATGTTTTGCTTTGTTCCTCTGACATTCCATACTCCTCAATACTGACCAGCACCCCCCTCCCCCTCCCCCTCCCCCACCCCCAGCCCCCTCCAAGGAAATTAGTTCTAAAAGCTAATGGAGCGTATAATGGCCAATTTGGCTAGTCTGGGAACCCGGTCTAACAGTTTCACTCAAACTCAAGCATTTACACTGTAAACTAAAATGGACACTCGTAAATAAACTGTACAAACACAAATAACTAGATGGCTGTACACCTGTGCTGCAGTTTTACTTTACTGCTAACGGTCTACTTTAATGTTCATACGCACAACTGGCTTTTGAATAAACGGTTACGTTACTAAATCCTCATAATAATAAATGGCCACAATCCCAAAGCTGACCCCAAGGAAATGGCGGGGTGGCTGCTATTATTTCACAATAAACATTTGCAAGACGGGAAACGACCCAGGAAGTTCAAAACATCTAAATCATCGAATGCCATTAAAGTAACAACGGATGGTCTGGGCCAGTGTGAAAATATTACGACATAACTTATAGGGAACGGCGAACGTAACTTTTATGAACTTCTTCCCGGTAGCGCTGAAGATGCCTGCCGCCTTCCACGACCAGATCCGGCACCTGGAGAGAGCCAGGGTGAGAGGGGCAAACGTTGGACTGAATAAAGTACAGGCTGGCAGAACCACACGTTAACCCTTTACTCCTCGTACCTGCTTTAACTCCGCAGACAGGGAACTTCTTGAAGCACAAGATCTGCAACAGGCCGGAGCGATCGGAGCTCGTCCGCATGCACATCCTGCAAGGTAATCAGAGCGCACTTATTGCGACACACACTCATCGTCCCCGTCTGCGTTTTTTTTTTGTATTTGTATTTTCAGACAGATAAACACAAAGTTGATTTCCGATTGTCTGCACCTTGTGTGGTCGTACCGGACTTCGTGTGATTCATCAGAGCCACCTCAAGAGATTTTAGGAGGATCATGAGAAAAGCTGATTGCTCAGTGTGTGTGTGTGTGTGTGTGTGTGTGTGTGTGTGTGTGTGTGTGTGTGTGTGTGTGTGTGTGTGTGAGCGCATGTTTGTCTGTCTGTGTGTGTGTGTTTGGACGCCTGTACCTGTGTGTGTGTGCGCGTATGTGTGTCTGTCTGTGTGTGTTTGTGTGCGTGCGTGTGTGTGTGTGTGTGTGTGTGTGTGTGTGAGCGCATGTTTGTCTGTCTGTGTGTGTGTGTGTGTTTGGACGCCTGTACCTGTGTGTGCACGTATGTGTGTCTGTCTGTGTGTGTTTGTGCGTCTGTGTTTGTGTGCGTGCGTGTGTGTGTGTGTGTGTGTGTGTTTGTGCGTCTGTGTTTGTGTGCGTGCGTGTGTGTGTGTTTGTGCGTCTGTGTTTGTGTGTTTGTGCGTCTGTGTGTGTTTGCACAGAGACCCAGGCTGTGCCCTCCCTGCAGGCCACCCAGCTGAGACTGAAGCGGGCCAGGCTGGCCGACGACCTGAACGAGAAGCTGGCCCAGCGGCCCGGTCCCATGGAGCTGGTGGTGAAGAACATCCTGCCCGTCGTCGACGCCGTTGCTAAGGACGATCCCCCTGGTACAGAGACACTGCCATCACGCACCACTGTTATCACGCACCACTGTTATTCTAGAAATGTATGTCCCTATTATCCAAAGATGACGAGGCACTCTGATTACCCTTTCCACCAACATGGAGTGGGTGCCTTTCCTGGTTCGCAAACCTCCAATTTGTACCATTTGGAGCATTTCAAACAAAAATGATCTGGTTCGGAACCCAAAAGTTGGTTCCCGGGCTGGATCCCCCCCAAACTATTGCTTGACCTTACGTGCGAACCGTGATGACATCAGGTGGAGTGTTATGTTCTACAGGTGTATGTGTACACGTGTGCAAACACGCACACACCAGAGAGGAAGAAAAAAAAGAGCATGCTACTACTGTTTACTTCTTGTGTGCATAGTGCGGCGCCCTCCATTGACGACGCAGGATCCAAGAACCGCGAACGGAACCGGTTCAAGAACCAAAGCTCATTGGGTGGAATGGGGCTATAACAGTGCAGTATAAAAACAAGACTACCTCAGTTAAATAACCAAACACAAAATAAGCAGGACAATAAGGACACTCAGAGTTCCACAGCAAGAGAGGAAACGGGGGAACGAACGGGTCAGATGGGTTACAGACCGAGTCCCGTTGGTGGTGGATGAGTGGAGGGGAGAGAGCTCCTTGGGGGAGCAGAATAGCTGATCCCTTGGGAAGCACATTCATGTGGTTTCCCCCATCAAAAGATCGGATGGTAGGAGAGTTGGAGGCAAAGTGAGTCAACATATGACATCTGAACATATGAGGCCTACATCTAATTGGGCCTGAGAACGGTATAGAGCTCAATCAGGTCTATAAATTCATGCTACAGACTATGCTAATCTGGGTCTGGTCTGACAATAAAGTTCACTTTGACTTTGTCAAAAAAAAAAAAAAAAAGCACGTACAGTTTATACCTCTTTCTTCCGCAGCTCTTCGCTGCTACAACGAGTAAAACAAGAACTCATCGCCCTATTGTTACTGAAATTCTATAATAATGTCTTCCTGATGTTAAGAAATGACTAGTCATACACTAGATATCCAAAACAAACCGACAAAGGTACAGTCGTCACACACTGTTTTAAAAATGAATACTCTTTTTGTTTTCTGTGTTGTTGTGATTGTTCCCATAGCCGACCAGGGGAATGACCCTAAAATACAGGATGTGTACGAGTTTGACGAGAACAGTACTGACTCCCGACCGGCTGCAGTTTCCGCAGAGCAAACCCCTAAACAAACACCACAACAAGCCACAACAACCACGTCCGTCCCGCCGAGAGAAGCCGCAAGGACAGAGTCTAGTCCACCTCCTGCCTGCCAAAACCACACCCTGTCGGTAAGCCATCAACACCGGGGAAGAACAGAGGAAAGCCTTTGTTGTATACGCCATTATTGACTCCTGACTCGCACATTGACTAGCACATTGTGCTGTAGCACATATTTTATACATGCATCGTCCTTTTGTCTCAGGTACTACTAAGCTATGTTCAATCACTCATGGTATGCATAGCAGACCTGCCACACACACTCACACACACACACACACACACACACACACACACACACACACACACACACACACACACACACGCGTCACGCAGATTATTTCCTATTTCACAATTTATTCCTTTTAATTTAACAGGGAACAAAAGATCAGACAAACACAGCTGGTTGACTGAAGTGGTTTCACTAAATGTTTCCTTGTTCTTCCCTCGTTCCCCCCCCCCCCCGCCGGTTTGAGATGATAATGATTAACAAGCCAGCGTGCGTTTCCCCTCCCGCTGAATCCGTCATGTGTTCCGTCTCCGTGGTCTGTGGATCCTCTCAGACCGGCTCTCCGCTCACCCCGAAGCCCTCCCCGGAGTCACCCGGCCACGGGTGCACCACGTCGGAGCAGCAGCCCGGCAAGCATCTGGCTGTCCTGCCGCCCCTCACCCCCGCGGCCCCTCCTGTTCGAGGGCCCATCCTCGTCAAGGTGGACCTGGGATTCATTAATGTTATGGGGGGGGGGGGGGGGGGTAGGGTTGGATGGTTAGAAAGAGAACCTGGCCGGAGGTATTATTGCTGGATATGATTTGTATTATGTAAAATCCCGTCTCAGTTGCAATCGAAACAACGTCGGTTTCGTTTTGGTTCAAATCCCTCAAAAATCACTCATCACTCATTACTGTTCGCCTCCAGCTGATATTATAGTCCCCGTCTTGAGTGTTTGAATGTCTAAAAGAGGAGGACAGATGATCTGTGTTTTGTCAGACTGAAAACTCCATTAGTTCAAGAGTTTAAAATCAGCACTTAGCCAAAGTAGTGCAAAGAAAGGTAGCAGAAGGAGTTTAACTACTAAAACAGCTGCGCATATTCTTTTGAATGGGGGTCAAATAACGTACATCATAAGTGTGTGTGAAATATCCCGCTTAAAAAGCAAAAAGCGAGGAGTGAAAAAATTGTCACCCTCAGGGGCTTGAGGGGTCTTTTCACCACGGAATAGGATAGTGGAATGATTTTAGCTTGTTTGGCTTTAGCTATGGCCATGCATAACCCCATTTGAATGAACAAGGCATTTTCATGTGCCGGCTTAGATTCCAGGTTGTAAAACAATAAGGACCACATTACATCCACTTCCTACTCCACATTTCCACATCCTGACTTTCTCTCTTGGTGTTTTGGCAATGTCCCCCCTGTTTAGTTGAAACGGTAATACTGTGTTTACGGGACTCACAGCGAGTTGCCTCAGAAAACTGGCTAGAGATCACACAGAACCTTCCCTCATCCTCCAGTTGGTCCTTCACTTGTTACTATTACGCTGTTCAGCACGCACTTCAATCCAGGGCCACTTGCAGTGATTATGAGATGCATGGCATTAATGAAAAAGTAGACATGAGGTATCCTGCTCAGGAACGCTGCGCACGTAGCTACGCAAGTACACTGCAGACATCGGGGATTTGAACCCAGAACATTTTGGACCGGTGACTCCGACTTTTCCTGCCCGCTGTAACGGTTCGTCCGCCCCCCTCCGCATGTGTTCCCCCCCGGTGCTCCCCGCAGCAAAGCCAGCCCAGACCCAGCGCCGCCGAGAAGAACCGGGGCAAAAAGGGCAACAAAGACCCCAAGCCGCGAGTGAAGAAGCTCAAGTACCACCAGTACGTGCCCCCCGACCAGAAGCAGGACGCCGGCCACGAAACGCCCCTGGACTCGGCCTACGTGCGTCTCCTGCAGCAGCAGCAGCAGTTCCTGCAGCTCCAGATCCTGAACCAGCAGCAGCAGCAGCAGCAGCAGCAGCAGCGAAGCTACGTCTGCCAAGCAGGCCCGCAGCCTGCCACATTGAGGTACCTTCATCCCAACCTCCGAAAACTCTTTGCAAGGCCAAGGATTTAGCCTGGGCAGCCGCACAAGCGTATGATTATTATTATTATTATTATCATTACTATTATTATTGGAATTGGCTGATCAATTTGGGTCTCCAAAATTTCAGTTTCTCTAACGTGAACGGTACTTCCAACGGATTCCTTTCTCCAAACCCCGTTGAAAACGGGTTTTTTGGACTTGAACATAATCGTGTTGCGGATGTTTCCAACACAGCTGTGGCCTCTCTGTGATACACACAGCATATGTTTCCAGTCTGCCGTCATTGAGGGTTAAAAGACTGTACAAGACTGCCTTTGGTGTTTGTGTGTACTCCCACATGTTTTCCTGTTTATTTACATCAGAGTGGGGTCGTGAAGGCGAATGTCACTAACCTTTCAACTGCGCATGCTGCCTTTATCACTATAGCGATGGCTCGGCGCATTCCACCCGGACTCCGCCCCCTAGCATGTCAGATCACTTACCCTACAATGTGGATGAGATGAAGGTGACATTATGACCGGCCCTTTTTGATGGAACGATTCGCTAATTAAAGAAATAAACATCCATTAAGACATGGCTATCTTCTTTAAAACCAAAAGGTGGCCGAGCTGAAGGCGGAACTGAAGCTGAGGGGTCTCCTCGTCTCCGGCACCAAGAACGACCTCGTCGAGAGGCTCCGCATGCATCACGACAGGTCAAAGGGCAGCCCGTCGGTTGCCGTCGCCTTGGATAGGGTCTCACCTGGCGCCGCCACCACCGCCGCCGCCAATGCTAGGGTACCAAAGTGTGAAAACCCTCCCAGGTCCCCTCCCCCAGTGTCCCCGGTGGCCTTCAAGGTGTCCAGGATGGGCCTGGAGGAAAGCGGCGGAACGGACTCGGAGACCCGCCCGGCTCTTCCCGCCGGCTCCCCGGGGAAGGAGGCGGCGGGCCCCCTTGGGGGGTTGTGCCGGGGCCTGGAGAAGGACCAGCGGCTCCACGAGAAGGAGCGTCAGATCGAGGAGCTGATGAGGCAGCTAGAGCGGGAGCAGAAGCTGGTGGAGGAGCTGAAGCTGCAGCTGGAGGTGGAAAAGCGGGGGGGCCCCCAGGAGGAGAGCGCGGTGGCACCGAGGCAACGCCACAGCCCCTCGCGCCCCGTTCGGGTGAAACAGGAGTTCTGCGGTTCTCCGGACAGGAGCACTCCGGAGCGGAGCCCAGAGCAGAGTCCCCCAAGGCAGTTCTTCTTGGAACATCAACGGTTGCCTCCGACTCAAACCCTGCAGCCGGGGGGGACTCGACTGCAGCATCAGGCTGTATCCGCGGCAACGGTCAAGCTGCCGGACAACAGACAGCACACAGCTGTGACCGGTGGGGCCCCAGACAAAAGCCAGACTCAAGAACTGATGCCACAGAAACATGAAGCCTCTGGTTCCTTGCAACAGCAGTGTCACAGCCCCAGCCCGAGGACACAGGTGAGAAAGGACATCTTTGAGCTTTTGCATACCTGTTTTTCCAAAAAGTTTATGATTTGGATGAAGCTAAAATTAACTCTCGGAAGGGGGGTTCATCTTTTATGCTATGATTAAACAGCATGTATTGAAAGGGATATACTGGGCGAAATCGCTAAAGCAAATCACGGCACAGAGCCATTCTTACAGTGCATTTTTATTTTGCGACATATTTTGCCACAATAAGGTACAAAATACCCATGTGGCCTGATACTGTCTATATCCAACAGGGATATATTATATAGAGGGTTTGGAATGACAAAAGCCCAGTTTAGGCATGTACCCGGAGTAAAGACGGAAATTTGGGTGGGCCAATATGAACTGAAACATCCTCTTCTAGCACTTATCTTCACTAAATGCTTGCACACCTCTAAGAGGGTGTTTAATTGTGCCTGTTAGCACACTTTCACCTTACAGTTTTTGCTGATGTTTCCACAGCAGAGTCCACTGAGCACCTCCCCAGGCCTTGGCTCCCAGCCGAGGGCCACACAGAGCCAAGCCGCAGAAGACACAGCTCAACAATTACTCAACACTGCCCCTGTGAGTCGATGCTCTGCAAGTACTGTCAGCGTCCATCCCGACCAATGCATTCACATTTAGTAATGAAGCCGATTGTATGCTTTGGATGCAGACTTTCATAAAGTTTCTCTTGAGAAATGTATGTATGTCCACACATCGTACAATACATAATTTGACATAGATGTGGCCATGGAGTAGGTATCAAACGGGGGGGGTGTCAGACGTTAACCATCATCATTGAATGTTCAATGTTTTCAGAATCATCTACAGCCAACCATGGCCTTGATGTCCAAATTTAAAGACCCACCACGCTATGAGGACGCTGTCAAACAGACCCGCTGCAGGCAAACCGCTATGCAGGTAAAGCAAACGATATTTTTTTTTTTTCAATAATTTCTTTATCGTCATCGAACATTTACTCAAAATTGTTACATTGCAGGTCCCCACCACTCTCAGCCAACACATGGATGACCTGTTTGACGTCTTGATTGAAAGTGGAGGTAAAAAACGACAATATGTTTAGTCGATTCAAGGTGATATTATGCCACCAGGTGTGAGTGGGATTAGCCATTACAAGCCGTTTTGAAAATGTGCCTTTCTGACATCTAGTGTCCACCTAGATGTCTACTGGATAGGTCTACAAGCCTATTCAATGGACTGTAGCAAACGTTGCTCATCTATCCATCATACATCTAGATGGCCACGCCCACCTATGACATCAGAAGAGGCAGATTTTCAAAAACGGCTTGCAACGGCTAATCACACTCATGCCTGGTGGTATAATATCACCTTTAAATATGTTACCAGTCAATTTGACACTCACACATGTGTCACTCCTCTTTGTTCACCTATTTCTAGAAATCACCCCCTTCATCAGACACGATCCCTCGTGCCCGGACAAGCTCACCCCAGTGACGGCCAACGTCACCACCCTGCCCATCAACACGGTGTTGTCCCGCCCCCCGGCTCAGATCCAAGTGGCGCAGCCCCCGGACGCCGCCGCCCTCAACCCCTCGTCCAGCTTGATGGCCTTGGTAACCATGGAGACGATGATAGAAGGCACGCTGCACAAACAGCTGCTGGAACATCCGCTGGTCAGTAACATGGAGCTGGACTTCAGTGACGACAACAACACGCTCCCCTCGGCCGGCCAAATGCACAACGCCCATCTGGACACCATGGACTGGTTGGAACTCACCACCTTACCGACGCACGGCCACGAGGACGCAGGCACTCACCTGGGAATGTCCCCTGAATCAGGGGTCTTCTCCTCCGACTTCCTGGAATCCCCGGAATTTCAGTTGAACTGGGAATAAGGCCACTTTGTTGTTGTTCCTGGTCACGTCCTGGTTATTTATGAAAAAAGTTTGTACTTTTCCAGTGTGTAGCTTTGTTTTCCCGAGCATTCATGCTAACTCTAACTGGCTATTTGTTTCTAGCTTCAAGCTAGCTTTACCCAGGTTTGTCTTTAAGGTGTAGTAAGCAGTTGTATTATTCCATGGGATGGTAATACAATTGGGTGTTTGAACTTTGAACAATTATTTCAGAATTGTCAGCTGAAATGCTGGGTTTGAAATGACTAGTACTTACAAGTATTTTGACTTGTTCTCTTCTACATTTCAGAGCAAAGATTTTTCTTTTGCCTTTTGTATTATTGGGAGGCTTTTTTATACCTGCTCAACCATCAAATTTGTTATTGTTTTTCTGCTAAGAATAGCAGGAAACTATTAAGCCAACCTAAACTGGATAACTTCATATTCGGGTTGTGAATGTGACTTCACACTACGTGGAAAGATATACAGTATTTTTACTTTTTATAAATTTTTCATAACGACATACATGCATACTTACATTTCATATTGTAGAGCTTTTTTTTTTTGTAGAAAGTTCAGTGAAATACTTTTATGACTATTATGTACAAAATGTTTTTACATGCATTACATTTTTGACTTCTGCTCCAGTAGTTTTTCCACCACCTCTCAACTTTGACCTATACCACCTGGTATCCAACCATTGTCATCTTTATATTTTACTGTGTTTCCTCTAATGTCTAAATAATCCTTCCGGTATTGTAAAAAAAAAAAAAAAAATGGTACAAAATGGGGTTAATGCACTCTTCAGCGGATGTGTGCTGAAGTTTTGTTTTTGTCAAAATGCAGTCTGCACTAGCAGCACTACGGCTATCTGAATATACACGATACAGAAACTAATAAAGACAAAAAATGTTAATTTCCAAACATATGTAAACATGTCCCTCATATTTACTTGCATTTAAAAACTGCTTTTAAAATAAGCTGAAAATAAATAAAATTGAGATCTAAATAAGAATCCCTTATAAACACTTAACTAATTAATAATAATACATTTTACGTCTTTCAAGTCACCAAAGGTCCCCTAAGTGTTATTGGTATCATTAATTATTAATGTCCCATTGCCACTATCAAATTTAAATTGACACTCTAACATTAATATTTATTTAGATTAAGTTATTCAGAGAATAAAGGCATCACTCAATGGGAGCATAGTTATTAGTGACAATTTCTGAATGTTCTTTATTTTGCCGAATGGATTCTCTAGGTTCGATTTGATTAAATCAGCTTTTGATTTGTCTTAACTGAATAGTTGTGTTATAGAGACATCTACTGTCTCAAACTACAAACAGAATTTCACTAAATTAAATTACAAAAATAATTCCAACAAAATGGCAAGTGCAAATACAGAAATTTGGGTGGGCCAATTTGACCTGAAATATCCTCTTCTAGCATGTATCTGCACTAAATGCTTGCACACTTCTAAGCGGGTGTTTAATTGGGCCTGTTAGGCAAGGGAAGGCAAGGCAAATTTATTTATATAGCACTTTTCATACACAAGGCAGACTCAAAGTGCTTCACATATAGCACCTTTTACCTTACCTTTTTGCTGATGTGAATTAAATAAAACTAATTATTGTAATGCATCAGCCCCAATTATGAATGTTCAGCTCCCTAGTTATTGCCTCAAATCATGACTTCTAAATGTTCATGAAAGCCATTATATCATATGTTTGACTGGCCAATTCATACACTCTTTTGAAAAGGACTGTGTGCTGGAATCTTTAATTTGTTAATGGTATGTTTGCTTTACACTTTCTCTGCTGTAGATATGATTTTTTGGTAAATAGCAACAATATATGTGATCTTTATTAAATGTACATAACTAAAATGATCATGCAAAATCTGACTTAATTTGTCATCCTTATAATAATTGAGTAATGCTAATTCATGACTTATCACAGAAAGGCCACTGGCTGCCATATGATAAACTAACCAGCATTAAACCTTAAATCATTTTAGTCAAGTCAACTCAAATTTTTTGAAATACTAAAGGGGATCATTTTAAAGAATAATTGTACAAAAATGTATGTTTTTATAAAATGTATGGTTTATTCATATTCAAATACAAGTAATCAAGAAATCTAATATAAAAAATATATTGCATGAATATAGGCTCTCATAGAGATCAACAAATAGATGTACATTTGCTGTAAAAGTATTAACACTATGATGTTATTACATGTTAATGCCCCAAAAAAGGGACTGTTTAACATAAAGGTTTACCAAAAGTCAGTCAACATGTTTTCTCGTACAGCATTTGATTAAAGTCTGCAAGCTGTACTTGCTATTTACCACACCTTCCAATGTTAGGTCTCACCGGTGCAATTATTCAACAGGCTACTTTTTCTTGAGCTTCTTCATGAACGTTACTTCATCTCTGTTCCTGACTCCGTAGCTAAAGAAAGAAATGCAGACAAAAGACAATTATGATCATAGTCAAAAGTTTGACATTTGAGAGTATCAGATAACTTCTACACTTACTCTTTTAGTCTTGTGTTGTCATCTTCCATCTTTTCCCCTTGGAATACTAAAGCATAAGTCCTCCAGACATATCTCCTGTAAAATAAGATAAAAACAATGTCAGTCACTTCGGAATGGCAACATATCAATTAAAAAACACAATGACCCTTGTCGGCTATTTGTTATTGGATGGAGTGCATACCAGCTAACGTATTTCACCCCTCCCTCACGCTGCTGCTTGAGCTCCATGAACCTCTGGATGGCTTTCTTAAGATCCAGCACACTGGCATTCTGTACCACCACTATAGCTAATAGGAAGAAACGTATTTTTTTAAACAAAGCAAGTAGCTGTTGAGCTCTACAGATGATGAATATGCAAGATTGATGTGCTACGCTGTCTGTAGGGCAATATGATGTCTAAAGTCATGACAGGATACAACATAAGTTGTTTTGTATTGAAACTTACGCATGGTCTCTCCATCTGCTTTTAAAACCTTGACAGTCATCGCCTGGCCATATTCCAAAGCGATTTGCGAATTAATCTCCTCCAATGTCACCTTACAATGGAGATAACATATTTGTTAACAAACCTAAGAAAACGAATGCAATGTTATCTGTCATGTTTGTAGCTTACCTGTATTGGAAGATCACAAAGTAGAGGATCCTGCACAAGAAGAGCAAGACCCTCTTCGAAAATATCCAAGATCTCTGAGTGGGGGAGTGCTTCCTCGTCTTCCTCTTCATCATCTATTAATTCCGTCGTCTCCACCTCTTCTTCTATCTCTTCATCTTTTACAGAAGGTATAACATCTCCAGGGGTTTCATCCTGCTCCATCATCGTCTTGCATTAGACTTTCACCACAGGTCCTATTGTGAACGGTTGAGATTTCATTCACTAGAACAAAATAAAAACTGTTTAGGCTACAAATTGTAATGTGTGTTATGTTTGTTCAGCTCTACGACCAAAACAAAAAAGTGTTTAACAGAAATAAAGCCATACTACATAAATCTATGCATTGAATCAGATTCAGGAATACAACAACCAGTCCACGGTAGAGGAGTGTCCTTTAAAAATATCATTCCGGAGGGAAACAAACTATAGCTCATGGGGACACGACATTTTTACTTGTATCCCACGTTGTTGTTCGCTGTAAAGTTAAACAATATTCTAAGTATATCACGTCCAATAAATATATACATATATGTATGCATTTATATTTATGTACTTTATTGTTTTACTACGTTATCAGTATGTTGTCTTCATAATTCATTGTTTCATAACGAGCATGAAACAAAGTTGCACCCTATCGGACACTTCCGCCACGCTTCCGCCTCTCGGTTGACGTCCAGACTTACATGCCGAAGTTATTAAAACATATATTTAAAAGCATTTGGGGCGTTGTTCTGGCCAACATTAGCAACCCTTGTATTCAAATGAGTTAAACTGTCATTGTCTAGCTGTTCTTGGAAGACACCATTTGCAAAATGCTCCTTTTTTGTCCCACATGTGGGAATGTTTTGATCGTCGAGGAGGGACAGAAGTGCCTGAGGTTCGCCTGCAACACATGCCCCTACGTACACAATATCACAAGAAAGGTAAACTTTGTCAAATTGCCATCCCGTTATTGTCAAATATTCAAATATTTCAGTCAAGTATTTGCTTTATAATTCACAGTGAACCGTCAAGTTTACAAAGTGTAATTGTATTTTACTTTTTTGGTAATGTCAACATTGAAAAGCCATAGCCTAAATGTGTGCGTTGGACATATTTTTCCATCGAAGGTCAACAACAGGAATTATCCTAAACTTAAAGAAGTCGACGATGTTCTTGGTGGCGCCGCAGCTTGGGAAAATGTGGACTCTACTCCTGGTAAGTGCCTCATCCATCGTGGCCACCCTTTTTACGCCCAAGCCCCCATTGGTTTATAGTATGCACATTTGTAAGTATGGATCAGACAAGAACAACATAGATACGAGTTATACGTACATAACGCCTCTCAGTTCAACACAATAAAGCGGTGATGTAATTAGAACGAATGAACTTTTGGTAGGGAACTCTTTGAATCCTTTTTCATATATGGTGTACTATCTTTCCTCCCAGAAACCTGTCCGAGGTGCGGGCATCTTCGGGCATACTTCATGCAGATTCAGACCAGATCGGCAGATGAACCTATGACAACATTCTACAAATGCTGCAATATCGATTGTGGCCATCGGTGGAGAGATTGATCTGCTTGCATTGTTTGGCACAACTGATGTAAAAACCTTTGACTATGGACTTTTCCACAACCCATTCACCCGCTTTATTTTGTGTTATTTATACTCTAATATTGATTTTGGGATGTCATGGACATGCCTTTTGAAAATAAAAGGAAGTACCAGCTTTAATGTTCAGATTTTTTATTGATAAAATAGTACCTGTAGCAGTCAAACAGCTTGATTTCAGTTATCCACATCACAGAGATAAATGCAGTTATCCACAAAATACAAGACATACAGTGCTTTTTATTTAAAGTACAGTGCAATCCCTCGGATGAAAATGCTATTCTATCGCAGCTCGCCTGAAATCACATGTTATTGAAAAGCATACTAAACTAGGGATTACCAGTAGTCATTTAAATTGGGCAGCCATGTTCTCATCGATTAGAAATGGACATTCTATGGCTGATAGTATTTCATTTTTTTTAAGTAGTTGTCTGTACTGTTGCCACATTACTTTATCAAAGCCTACACGTCGTTAATGTGTTAGTATGGCAGTTAAAACGTGCAACAATGCAATTGATTCATGTTACTTCTGTAGGCTTACAGACCCATAATAGCACTGTCCCCCACCCTCCCCATATTCAGGGACAGGTTTATATAATTTCTCATTTAATCATTGTAGACTTATCTAGTTAAGCTGTTAATGTTTCTGAAGCAACATCCTAATGAGAACGATTGAACATTGGATAGGTGCATATCTTGAACAGTGTTAGCATGACAGAATGCTCCGCAGGCAGACTTGGGCCGAGCACACACTATAACGGTAATGGCATGTAGTGTCTCCTGTAATACAATGTAATGAAACCGTATGATCGGACGAAATGTCTGTTAGCTGTATGTACATGGTTATTTTTCATCCACTTCTGAACAATGGAAACAATTCTCAGCCAAACGCTAGTTAATATCAGATGTTATTTTTTGTTACTACTGCATTCAAAGCCGTCTATAAAAGGCATAGCACATCACTGATTTCCTTCATCAACCGAGAAGATTTTTGTCAATTAAAAAAAGGTATGTGTTGGCAAACATTTTAAAAATGTGCGACATGTAGATTTTCACTGAGAGCCTTAACACTTTATAAAATGACATTAGAAATAACACCAATTTGAAAATGAAGGGGGTTATAAGTGTAAACAGCGTTATCTGAAGAGTTATCTCAACTGACATTCAATATTGAAAAGCAATGCAAGTCACATATCCATGCCATGAAATCAACCACCGCGTAAATCGTATTACCAAGACGGATATAAATGTTTTAGTGTTAGTTCACTGACATTCAAAAAACTATACATGTTTTATTGCACAGGAAAGACTAGGTGAATTAGAACAAAAATATACAGACACCAACTCTTCAAAATGACATGTTCAAATGATAAACATGTCTAAAATAAATACAACGCATTACTGACCCTGCGTTGGTGAATTCAATATAAATGTGCCTTCTTGGCGAGATTCACAGATACTTTGAACTAAATAAAGTGACAATTTTCACAGCTTCCCTCCAGCTGAGGCTTCTATCCTTACATATTTCTTCATAAATGCATATTGCGAGTCTTCTCCTAACCATGGACAATTCTGTACAACACACTTCTGTAACGTTTTTTTTTTTTTTTCCTGGTGGATGTTATGCCTCATAGGTTTGGTTACCCAGTTTAAGATGTGTACAGTGGAAACGTCATGTCTATACATGGAGAGTCTAGTAATGAGACTGTGTGTGTGTGTGTGTGTGTGTGTGTGTGTGTGTGTGTGTGTGTGTGTGTGTGTGTGTGTGTGTGTGTGTGTGTGTGTGTGTGTGTGTGTGGTGTCTATATTCATGTGTGCATATGCATGTGTGTATATATATATATATGTATATATATTTTTTTTTTTATACATATACATATATATGCACACATCACACAATAAAGACAAGGCCAACTAATAACCAAACTACAGTTAGGGGGGGTTAAAGGAAGTACAGGACACAGCGATAGGCCGGAGAAATAAGCCCGTACCGACCAATAGGAGCCGTGCGTTTTTTCGGTGCATATTGGTATGTCTGCAGCATGCAGCTGTTGGTGGTTAGCAGACACGCTTGTATGTGTAGATGTAGCCCTTGCAGTAAGGACATGTGTGTGTCACGTCCTTGAGATCATCGATCAGACAGGGAATCAGGCAGCAGCCAAGATCACACCTAGGGGTAGGAAACATTTATCATTGACACAAGAGAGAAGACGACTCACTGAAGTCGCTTGAACACAGATGTTTTACCAGCAAATATCATTTGGATACATACAAAAATAGTTTTTGGGGCTCGTTTTTTTAGGAGCAGTGGACCATGTCATCTTAATCCCTTACACTGGAATCCGAAATGGATGTTATTGATTAACGGTCATCCATCCAACCGGGTGTTTTTCTTGTCATTACATTTAAAATAAACATGGAACTCAACTGGAAACATTTGAAATCGAATATGCTGCAGTTAAAATAGCACTTAAACATTAAAAGGTTATATATTGAATAGCTAATGTAAAAAGGGAAAAATGATTCCCCAATTGAGTAGCCTATTTACTAATTGGTAAACCCTGTGCATAATGGATGAGGCCAATCTAGATTGAATTACTTAAGTTAATTTCCTTGTTTATAAAGTAAGTAGACTAGCAACACAGCGAATCGAAAAAAATTCGATCCACCATTTATAATTGAATGTAATACCTCCGGTCATATCTCAACCAAGGTCCATCCTGAGCCCAATCTTAATGGCCGACTGCGCAAGGGCCCCCTTAACCATATCTCGGACCCATCGTTCCATCTATGTTAAAGCAAAACCTCTGGGGGGAGACCTTTTAGATATAATGTAAAGTCTGATTTGTGAGACTCCCCAATAGCCAACACCGCAATGTCCATTAGAGCACTTGGTGTGGTGTGCTTATATATTCTTGTTATGTTTTTTAGGCCTTTAGTTTGTATATGCTCTTTAGTTGCGTGGCTTAATCCCAAAGGGCTTCTTGCATTATGAATGTGCATCTATGTATTTGTCAAGTAACAATTCTGTTACGATTAGAACTCTGGAAACTAAAACAGGAAAGATCTACAGTGTTTAGTGAAGCTACCTTAGGAGATAAGGTAGGATACAATAATCTCAGACACAAGAACGCGTTTTTTATTGAGTGTTAGCCTAAATATTGAACAATTTCAGGGGCATATTTGCTGGTGAGAAATGTTGTATATTTGGTATACTTACTTAGTATAATATATACTGACAGAACACACAGTTATATTTAGCATTGAGGTATCACGACTGATCTCCTTTGCTTCCAGCGAAGCACTTCTATTCTGGCGTAGATGGCATTGAACCAAAGTCTTTTGAGTCTTATATTTGTAGCTCGTGCGGATGGGGCCTTGCATCTTTTGTCCCGCGAATCGTCTTTTTTACGCACAATTAGCCTGGATCCTTCAACACTCATGCAAGCTAATTTCCCATCATGACTTTAACCAAAGGGTTGGATCACTTACCCCACAAAGAAGCAGAACAGGCAGAAGAGGGTGTTCATTAGGCCGACATCGTGGGTGATGCGGGTGATGATGGCCTGCTGGCAGTGTGGACACACCGTCTGCACCGGGGACGTCTGGAACATCTCCCCCTGCAGGACGGTGACGGTGGTAGCCGCACCAGGGGGCGACAGAACGGTGGCCGTGTGACCGGCCATGTGACTTGGACCCGGGCCAAACTGGCCTGGCATGGGCTGAGGAAAGTGACCGGGTGGGTAGAAGACTCCTGCATGGGAAGAACAAAACAGCCACTTCATATCATATTCTCACGCATTGCCTGGTCAAAACACACACAGAGGCAGGCAGAGAAGGCAGGGGGTACCTGGCGGGGGCATGGGCATGGGCATGGGCATGGGGCCTTCACCGGGGCCGAGAGGGTGCATGTAGCCAGGCTGCGAGGCCTCATAGGGGGGAGGCCCATAGTCCGGGGGCAGGTTTGCTCCCTGCTGTGGAGCCGCCGCCATCGGAGCTGCTTCAGAGATGGAAGACACGTACAAGGAAGTAGTGATGAACATGTAGGCACGCGGAATAAAGGACTATTCAATCCAACGTCGAAATGAAACTAGATTATAGACATCGTGTGGTTTAAGGGGGTCAAAGTCCATCAGCACTGTTTTATGTTATAACACCACACATGTTAGATGGTAAAATAACCAAATTACCAGTAACAACAGGTATCCCATTCTTCTCTTCAATGATTGGGGCGCTTGGGCCTCCGGGGTAGGGAGGTGGGGGGTCACTGGACATGTCGGATCGCTGAATGGAGCAAGGACTGGAGATGAAAGCCGACGCACAACTGTCCTGGGACACACTCACCCTGGGCAGAACAAAGATTGACTGTGAAATATATGAGAATAGTATGTCATAGAAAAACTACGGTATCGCTTCCTTGTTCCTTCATATAAACTAAGGCAAGGGTTTATAAAAGATGTGGGGGAGGCTACTACAGAGTATAGGGTTGTACAGTTTGTATTTGGTTAGGTTGAATGCACATTTCCAACCCAACCAGGATAGTTTCATTCTAACTTAAATAATTTACCAAAATTGCACAACAGAAACGCCCCAATATATGATTATATTGCAAATGTCAAAGGTAACATTTGTACTAAAAAAAGAAACACCAGACTAGGCAGACTAGACACCAAATATAGAAACTATAAACAATTGATATTTAAGGTCGCACTTAAGACTATGGAGTTGCTTTTGTGCATTGATTAACCAGCAGGATAACTAACTATAACGTTGACCCTCGATAGCTCACTGCCACAGTTCAGCGCCAGTACGCAAATGCGTTACGCAATGGTGTCTATCTGTAGCGTCTTAAGTGGTTAATCTGTCTCTGTGGTTGGCCGCAGTTATACAGTAGCAAACGTTTAAGAGAGCAAGATATAGCTACATAAGAGACACAGAGAGATGGATAGATAAACATATGGATGGATGGATTCATGGATACATGGATATAAGGTTAGCTAGAGGGGTAGAGAGATGGATAGAGGTAGATGGAGATGGAGAGATAGATCGATAGATAAGGCTAACAGCTGCTTGTCCTCACGTTATATGTGTGATGGTGAGATCACCAACACATGCCTTCGTGTTGAGTCTAAATCAGTGTCCTTCAGTGAGCCATCCCACCAGTAAATGAACCACGCGAAAGGCGAACGTCGTGTGTCATTCAAGTATAGAAATAACGGTTGAAGTTTAAGTAATTAATATTTATAATATTTAGAAAAGGATATTTGCTTATCAATGGCAACCAACATCGAGCTAGCTTGTGAAGACGATCGTCAGGCATGACAGTACCTACCTAGCAGACTACGTTTGTCTACAGACATATAAATATCTCACTGGGTCAAACGCACATGCCATTGTATATTTTTTTTTATCAGAATGACAACTTACAGATTGAAGATTCACCTCCCGCAAAGGGTGGCAAAAACCGCGGTCTACCCGAAAGTTAGGGGGCTGTGTAGCCTGGCGTTAGCTAGAAGCTAGATCTTTCTGGAGTAAACATCCGTGGAGAGGGGCTTTACACCTGACGTCATCCTGATCTACTCAGCGGATTTACCCAGCAGAAGAGCGCACCACCGTGTCCTATGATGTTATGTATTATTCTATGTTGATCAGCACATATCTGTTATGGGTGCGTTTGGATAATAAAAAAAATCCAAACTCTTCACCGTTACCTCCGCCAGCAAAGAGAAAATCTCATTAGGAGCACTGAAGATTACGCTGTACTTTACTATATATAGCCTAGTTTATAACATCGGACTAACTGTGAAATACACATCCTTAATCATGGGCTCCACATCACGGTCTTACACGCTCCAAATATCATTTTACCAAAAGATATATGGACGATATATAATTTGATATGAAGATCATCGAATATCTGTATATTTCGAAAATATGTGCATGTTAATGTATTCTATTCAATTTAATCTGTAATTAATAAATAATAATACAAAAAAAATATATGTAGCCTACATTTTTTCAATCTTAAAATAATGGACAGGAACTCCATATCATTCTGTACATTCAACTGTATGCCAGGTAGCTAATGATTGATGATGAGGAAAAAAAATCCACCTGGTGCTGATAGTGGTACAAACAATATTGTGGTTGCGTGTGTGTGTGTGTGTGTGTGTGTGTGTGTGTGTGTGTGTGTGTGTGTGTGTGTGTGTGTGTGTGTGTGTGTGTGTGTGTGTGTGTGTGTGTGTGTGTGTGTGTGTGTGTGTGTGTGTGTGTGTGTGCCACCAACATTTGTTTGTGGCAAACTGCCCAAAAAAATTGTTTCAAGAAGGTATGTATTATGAGAATATAGGCTTATTGTATTGCAATACATTCAAGAGAATATAGGCTTATTGTAGTGCAATATCTTCAATTAGGAGTGTTATGATAATACAGGCTTATTGTAGTGCAATACCATCAAGCAGGTATGTTAGGATAATATAGACTTATAGTAGTGCAATACCTTTAATTAGGTATGTTATGATAATATAGGCTTATTGTAGTGCAATACCTTCAAGCAAGTATGTTATGAGAATATAGGCTTATTGTAGTGCAATGCATTTAATTAGGTAGGTTAGGATAACAAAGGCTTTTTGTAGTGCAATACCTTCAAGAAGGCATGTTATGAGAATATAGGATTATTGTAGTGCAATAACTTTAATAAGGTATGTTATGAGAATAGGGGCTTTTTGTAGTGCAATACTTTAATTAGGTATGTTATGATAATATAGGCTTATTGTAGTGCAATACCTTCAAGCAAGTATGTTATGAGAATATAGGCTTATTGTAGTGCAATACATTTAATTAGGTAGGTTAGGATAACAAAGGCTTTTTGTAGTGCAATACCTTCAAGAAGGCATGTTATGAGAATATAGGATTATTGTAGTGCAATAACTTTATTAAGGTATGTTATGAGAATATGGGCTTATGTAGTGCAATACCGTCAAGAAGTTATGTCATAAGAATATAGGCTTACTGTAATGCAATAGTTCTCTGGCATGGGCAAACAATCACCATAAAAAAGTATCCACTACACAGAAGGGCAGTGTGCCGAAAACATCGCACGCCCTGAATGTGGAATCTGTCTGCGTCGGGACAGCCAATCAGATCCACTTCTTGTTACGGTAGCTCAGCCTTGGCATAACAACAGCCAGCTTGCGTGTACTGCGATCTCCTGAGCGTCATCTGATGTCAAAGTGATCGCTTAAAATGTTTGATTATCATTAACATTGTTTGTACAGGGTTCTGTGCTAACGTGGCATCCGTGCGTACCAGCGACATTGTTAATCGGGGGGGGGCAAACGTAACGGTGATCACTGAGCTAAAGCGTTACTGGCGTTAGCTGCGAAGCTAGCTAATTGTAGTTAGCGAAGAAGATGGGGTCCATCCTGAGTCGTAGAATCGCCGGAGTTGAGGATATAGATATCCAAGCCAATTCGGCATACCGATTTCCACCTAAATCAGGTAGGTAATGAACCGACCGTGTTGCTTAAAAGAAAGCTGTCCTGGCATACCTATCATGTTGCGTTAACGCTGACATTTTTGTTTGTGATCTGTGACGGAAATGAGCCCATGGACTCCACAATAACAGTACAAGGGGAGAGAATCAGTTCATGCAAGTTGTTTATTTGTGTTCGTGTCCTGGGTATCCATTCGGTTAGGATATTTGTTATTGTTGATGAAGTAATCCCATGGGGTTTTCATTATCTTCTATGGAGACACCATGGAAGCATCGCAGTGTGTGACAAAGGTGCTGTATGGTATAGTATAGAAACATGATATACGGGTACAATCCTGACTGCACGAATCCTCAAATTCGGAGATATGACCAATGTCACTGCCTATGCAGATTATAAGTCCTTCAATTAATAACAAGGACTTTCAACAAAGTAACGATGTCTGTCTATTAGAGACTAATGATTGGCGTAGTGAACAACGTTCTCAATAAGAGACAACCAACTACACTGTATCGGTATTTCTTGTTCAGCATCAATAAAGAAAAAGCAGAAAGTGGTTGTTTCTCCTCTCACATTTTGGGTCTTTAAATAGGAATTCAAATTTTGCTTTGATCATATTATGTTGTCATATTTATATAGCCATTTGGTTTACTTGATGCATGACATGCATGGCACATTTAAATTGTATTTGTTTTACTATTGCCTCCAGGGAATTATTTTGCCAGCCATTTCTTCATGGGAGGGGAGAAATTCGACACACCACATCCAGAAGGCTACCTTTTTGGAGAGAACATGGACCTCAATTTCCTTGGAAACAGGCCTGTGCAGGTGAGACGTCGTTTTGAAATTGGGCTTCTCTTTAAAATCACCCTGTGGTTCTCCCCATTCTATGAGTCATTTCTATACTTTCTATACTCGGAAAGGGAAACTTTCCGAGTGATGCGGCAAACTAGCTGTTTGCCCCTATCAAATCATCTACCAATCTGGTTATGCAAGTGGTTATTTATTCATTTTAAAGATGTAGACTCCCTTGAATGTGGTTCTCTTGTTGTTTTGGTTAGGGCTACTGATGTCCTGAAGCATGTTTTTGTCACGCTTTTCCCTGCCTATTTATTTTGTATTTGTTATAACATGAAATGTCTGTGCTGTTGCCCCCTGTGGCTCTCCTTGCCTTTATGAGAGCCGTGTCTGTGGAGTCAATCTGTACGTCCTGTTTGGACTACGTCCTGTTCCTTCTCGAGGGATTAATTAAGTTAATCATTCAATCAATCTTGTTCAATCAGGCTTGTCTATCCTGTTTTATATATATTAAAAGCATAGATTTTCTTCTCCTCAGTTTCCATACGTTACCCCAGCTCCTCATGAGCCGGTGAAAACTCTACGCAGTCTGGTCAACATCAGGAAGGATTCTCTGCGTTTAGTCAGGTAAAGATAAAACGACCTTTTTACCCAAGTAAAATGTAATTTTCTTTTCAACCAACATCAACCCGGGTTATTCAATGGCTCGTCCTCACGTGGTACGATATCCATCATGTCGGACACTGCTTACAGGTACAAAGATGATGCGGATTCGCCCACGGAGGAGGAGGCAAAGCCCAAGGTGCTTTATGGCGTGGAGTTCACCTTCGACGCTGATGCCCGTGTCGCCATCACGCTGTACTGCCAGGCCTTTGAGGAGTTCTCCAACGGGATGGCCGCGTAAGAGTTTTGCTTAAAAAGCAACTACTTTTATTCGCCTACAAAAATGTCCTGTACACAGTATAGTTTCATTTTCGAGTTCCTTTTATTTGCGTGGTATATTGTGTGAACATTTAGATATTTTCTAGAAACTTGAAAAGGTTCTTGCAGAGATCGTTTTTTGTAATGAAACAAAAACTTTGAATGATGGGTGACAGAAAAACAAAGCTAACTATTGAGTTATTATGAGGTAATCTTATTCATTTGTTTGATTTTACCTGCAGGTACAACCCAAAGAGTCCGCTTCTGGTGTCCGAAACTGTACACTACAAACGAGGCGTGAGCCAGCAGTTCTCCATGCCGTCTTTCAAAATAGACTTCAGCGATTGGAAAGAAGAAGATGTAATTGTTTGCCTAATGTACCCAACCTGGTTGCGATAGATGCTCTAGATCCGCAAATACACATGAATATCTTGACTATATATATGCACACATAGTTCCTGTCCAACTGCCTTATCTTTTCACGTAACCGAAAGCAACATTTATATTTTTTTCCCAACAATGTTATACCCTATTTAATCTTGAAATGTTTTTTGTGAATTTTCCACAGCTGAACTTTGACCTAGACCGGGGTGTATTTCCAATGGTCATCCAGGCAGTGGTGGATGAAGGGGATGGTAAGAAGTGAGAATAGTACAAGTAATGCATTTAAATAACAGGATTTCATGTCAAGTATTAGTATACAATTCTTACACTATAATATTGAGGTTCTTTTGCTTTATGGAAACATTAATCTATTCCTATGTTATTCTTTCAAGATTGCTTGGGCCATGCCCATGTACTCCTTGCTGCGTTTGAAAGAGTAAGTGTACTCTATTTATAAATTCAGAAAAAATGAATTCCTTGTAACTATCAATTGAACAACATTTCAATGTTCCCTGACCTCAAATCCATTTATCTTTCAGCATGTTGATGGCAGCTTCTCTGTCAAGCCCCTGAAACAGAAGCAAATTGTGGGTTTGTTTAATCAGCTTGGTTAATTAGTTATGTTTGCATTTAGTCTAATCATGTCATTCATTTGTACGAATATATGTCAGACAAGTGAATACAAATGAAACAAAGCCTAAATTAGGCCAGAAATCAAATGCGGCCAATCCTGCTTGTCGCTTTTGAAAAACCCTAGTATTACCATTATTATAAATGTGTGTCAACGCTCACGGGAGCTAACTGCTAATTAAGAAGCACTCCTTTGCACCTTATAATCTATGATTGGAAGTTGGTTCTTGTCAGCTGAAAGTACTTAGATACCGTTGATGTTGTCTGAACATGAAATATACTGCAATGTTATTTTTAACCACGGCAGGTTAAAGCTGTATTGGGCTACAAATGTATACTTACGATTGCATTCATTGTCATACTCAATGCCAACGATAACACACTGATTAATCATCGCACATGACAGGTCGACCGTGTGAGCTACCTGCTCCAGGAGATCTACGGCATTGAGAACAAGAATAACCAGGAAACAAAGGTGTGCAGTCTATTCCATATCGTCCAATGATCTAAAGTAACGGTTCAGTCATGCGTTTGTTTGGTGCTTGGGTTGTCGGCACATCACCGTCTCCTTCGTTCCCCCCCCCCTCCCCCTCCCCCTCAGCCGTCAGACGACGAGAACAGCGACAACAGCAACGAGTGCGTGGTGTGTCTCTCGGATCTGCGCGACACACTCATCCTGCCCTGCAGGCACCTTTGTCTGTGCAACTCCTGCGCCGACACGCTCCGTTACCAGGCCAACAACTGTCCGATATGCCGACTGCGTGAGTGTGGCGGACGGCAAGAGGCGGTCGAGCATTCTGAAAGCTTGTTTACTGAAACGCCGGTCCCCTTTATGTTGGTTTCTGTGTGATTGCAGATAATTACGTTCAGTGGCTCAGTGAACTGTAGCCCTATTATTCATCCAGTTCTTACTAACGGGGAAGTCCCGGTATTACTTAATACAAAGCATTATGGGCGTTGAAACTTTTAACTGGAGTGAACTGAAGCGATGTTTCCGATGTGTGGGTTCTCCCAGCGTTCCGAGCCTTGCTGCAGATCCGAGCGGTGCGGAAGAAACCCGGAGCACTGTCGCCCGTTTCCTTCAGCCCCGTGCTGGCCCAGACGATGGACCACGACGAGCACTCCGTATGTGGATCTGAGTTCTGGTTCACACCGGACGCATTTCTCAAATAGCCTCCACATTTACATCACAAGCCATTTCAGTCGCTATTAAGATCGGATGTTGGAGGAATTTATATTAATTTAAATAGGGAATCATATTGGTTTGAAAATTTAAAATGATCGGAATATTTATCTTAATGCTCAAAATATTTAACTTGATACTGTCATTAAATTTGTGTGTGTGTGTGTGTGTGTGTGTGTGTGTGTGTGTGTGTGTGTGTGTGTGTGTGTGTGTGTGTGTGTGTGTGTGTGTGTGTGTGTGTGTGTGTGTGTGTGTGTGTGTGTGTGTGTTAGCAGAGCTCCGACTCGGTGCCCCCGGGCTTCGAGCCCATCTCCCTGCTGGAGGCGCTGAACGGCCTGCGGTCCATCTCGCCCGCCAACCCGTCCGCCCCGCTCTACGACGACATCAACTTCTCCGGCGGCGGCGGCGAAAGCCGAGCCCTCAGCTCCCCGGAGCATCTCAGCGACGGCGGCAGTCTGCAGAAGAGCAAAGTCAGCAAGTCCCCAGACAGGTAGGTAATCCACAGCAGCCGCCGCCGCCACAGTCGTCACGTTTCCAGACATGTAATCCCCCCCCCCAACCACCCATCCCATGCACGCACCGGGTCACAGCGGGGACCCTGTCCTTCTCTTCTTCAGCTGCTCTTGGCTTGGAGTCTGAGACGGCGTTGGCTAGACTACTTTACTGTTGCGACTCAGAGGCTTTTAGTGCATACAGATGGATGACATTGGGGATCCAATTAGTCCTTGCAGCTGGGAGCCAAACTCCCACACCACACCCTAGCCACGGCACCATCCTGAATACATTTTTTAAGTTGTATTATCTCTGTCATAAGTATAAGCTCTTGGGTAACGCACAACAATTATCGAGTTCTGTTCATATCTTTGCCATGAGAGCATAAACAAATGCTATGAAAGTGTATAACTGAATTAATTTATGACAATGGATCAATTATATATACTGTAATGTTGCTTAAAAGCTGTACAATTGATGATGTACGATTCATACAAAATATATTGATAATTTCCACATCAGTGGATTACAGGACAGAGTAGTAAGGATGCAGGAGGACTCTAAGCAATCCGTCCTCTAGTAGAATTCCCCCTTGAGTGGGAAAAATCGTTTTTAGTAAGAACCCTCTACGCCGGAAACCATCTTTGTTCGCTGAGTCATGAACACTTTCCTCTCCCTCCAGCAGCACCTTGAGGTCCCCGTCCTCTCCCATCCAAGAGGAGGACGAGGAGAAGCTGTCGGAGATGTCCGACGCTCAGCCCAACCCGCTGCTGTCCAGCAGTCCCGCTCCCACCGAGGCGAGTCTCCACCCTATGACCCTTCCTCTGGCCGGCTTCGCTTTCACCCGGTCGGAACGGTGCTAATTTCTGATGTCCTTTTGTTTCCAGGCCACGGGCGTGGAGGATGTGGCCGAGTCGCTGTCCCCGGACGACGGTGAGTTGTGGATTTGGTTTGCCCACGGAGAATCGATTCCCCCCGTTAGGTCCGTGTATTTACCCTCGACGTAGGCCCTTGTCCCGTACCCTTGAATATTCTTCCGTCGTCCAAGTGGAGTGTGGCTACGGTGTGAAATACGGTTATGGATTCGTCGTATTTTTAGTCTTGAATTTATGAAATGAGGAAACTGATGCATTGAATTGGCACAGAAAATGAGGCATTCAATACAAACACGAAGGGTAGAGTCTATAAAATAATAAAAATCTGGTGTCCGCTAAATCCTCATGTACTTAAAATTATTATTTTTGCCGAGTGGCCTTAGTATTGATCAGTTATTTAGATGTTCTAAGACTATAGTCTTAGACTATAATCCCGTAAAACTATAATTTATCCAACCCAGAAGCTCCATATTGCCCAGCCTGCCTCTCCATGCACTCAAGCAGTCTAAATGATTCCCTTCGGCAGCTGTCCCACGTCTCCTCCTACTGTATGTTTCAAACTGACACTAATGGTGACCCCCCCTTCCTTACCCTCTCCTTTCACTGCTGGGGACTGCAGAGGAGGAGGAAGAGGAGGAAGAGGAGGAGGAGCGGCCTCACTCCCGAGAGGAGATCCTCGAGGACTGCATCAGCGAACACAGTAGCCTGACCAAGACGGAGAGCGACCCGCCCGGAGACCTCTCCCTGCCAGGTAACATCAGCTCTGCAGAAGGTCGTCATAGAGCGAGGAGAGACAGACGAAAGTCAAGCTCAGATTCACCCTTATTAAAAGATAGGAACTCCTAAGGGGAGAAATGAAGATTGAAGAAATGGGAAAACCTAGTTGGCAGCAGTGCCCTCTGCTGGCTAAATGCGGAAGGATTCAAACAGCCTGCTGTTGGACAATTTCTATTGTACCTTATGGTATAATAAGTAACATTACAATGTGAAAATATCTAAAAACAACGAGAACTGTGTAACATTAACATTAACATGAAATTGGTTCCAACAAGTTTCAAACCTAGAGAAATCCTTAGTATGATTCATGGTAACGACCTGTTGCATTTGGTTGTGTGTCACTAGCGTCATACGCCCCCTGACTTCCGGGAAACATTTGAAAAAGTAATCCAGATCCGATATTTCAATATCGATCTATTTTACCAAGATGCCCTACTTTAACAAGCGGTTCTTTCCAGCCCCCAATTTATGCAGTGTTTCCCCACAAATAAACTTTACTTGGGCGGTTCATTATTCGTAACAATTATTTTATCTGTCCGCGATCTACAGGGTTTCCCATACATTGAAAAAAAATATGCATATTGAAAACGTGTCTCTACTGGATAACTGTCTTAATATTTTCCCCCAAAGTCTCTTCCACTGTTTCCCTGTGTAGTTAATACCTGTATGGCTGATGTCTCTTGTGTACCATGTCTCTGCTCCCAGGTTACTCTCTAACAACGCATGCAAAAGTCACGGTGTACTCTACTGTGCAGACATTTGCTGCAAAATTCACATCCTATTGTCAGCTTCCAGCAGCAGACAACCTCCAATGGTTTGGCCTAACACCTGCAAGTTAGTCCCGTAACAACGTCCGCGCCCATCTCTACGCTGGTTCCTTCCGACAGTGTCTGATGTTGCTTTAATACCTTTGTCTTCATGGGCCGGCGACTCAATGCTGGGAGTTTTAAATTGCTCTCTTCTATACGAGATTTCCCCCCAACTGGGCTTTTGAATCCAACCTGTGTGATTATTCTAACCCTGTGCCTCTATTCCTTGCCATCCTGATCCAATCTCTCTTCTATACGAGATTTCCCCCCTACTGGGCTTTTGAATCCAACCTGTGTGCTTTTCTAACCCTGTATCTCTATTCCTTGCCATCTTCTCCCTCTTCTCGCTCTATCTATCTTTCCCTGTGGGTCTCTCACCCTGACCTCGGGCAGCCATAGGTCCTGATGCCTGCTCCATTGGTATGGAGGAGTAGCTGTGGTATGTAGGCCTTTCCTGTTCTCTGCTGCTTTTTTCTCTCTCTCTCTCTCTCCTGGTTGGCTGGTGTACCGATCCTATAGTTTATTCTTTTCGTTTTTTCGGATACTATGATTTATTCATTCAGCGGGAAAAATAAACTCTATTTATTTTTCTTTTGGTTTCCTAAACAAAGTTCTCACCCTTTCCCATTATGTGGCTTGTGTGCCATGGTTGCACTGGGTTCTCGCTCTCACTATGCTTTTGATTTTTGTGTCGGTGTTCGGTTCAGTGGGTCACCTACGTTCGTATCTATAACGCGTTCACGCACACGCTGCTTTACCACCGTTACTCACCCATGGACCCCCCCCCCCCCCCGCCTTCCTCCCCCCCCCCCCCCAGGTTCGTCCGAGTCCACGGAGAGCCTGAAGAGCCAGAGCACGAACTGCTCCAGCCAGCCGCTCCTCTCGTCTCCCAGGAACAGCTTCCACTTGGAGGACGAGCACCACTGAGGCCAGACACGGCCCTCCCCTCCGTACATCACACACAGCACAGTCTCGCTTTTTAACCATTTACCAGACCGCTCGTATTAATCGACCTCTCAATAACTACACCAGTTATCTTTTTTATAGGATCTTTGTGTTGGGTTATTTTTGTATTATCAACGACTCTGATGTCTGAAGGATGACACAGGGAAGGAGCAGATCTTTTTTTTTCTTTCTTTTTTTTTTTCCTGTATCTTTCGAACTGACACCTGGAAGGAATTAGTAATTCCTGCGTTGTACCTCTCCGGTGTAAAATATCAATAGGCCCTTTTCTTGCTTTAGCTGCCATCCTGACTGTCAGATGTTCAGCCGTCTTGGAGGTTTGTTGTTTTCTAGTCATGTGGAACCCAGAGATATGTCGCCACTTTCCATGGTGGTGGTTAAGCACACTTATTTTAACTCTGCTTCACATTAAATCCAGAAACAGAAATAAACCCAAAATGACTTCGGGTGTTTTGCATTTGCCTTTAAATATGTTGACCGATGCACCCATTGAAAAAAAAAAAAAGTCTAAAAGTCGTTGACCAGAATTCAGCGAGCATACCGGTTGTCCATACAGAACCAATCTGAAATCTTTTGTAATGCACTCCTTGTTGTATATGCCGTGTTAAGAATTGTTTTGTTTTTATTTTGAATGATGTGATGTATTCATGTATGTCTTTGTATCATACTGTATCTTTACTAGAATCCTGTGTAGTCATTTACTAAACTGTATTCTTGCATATTGTGTAGGGATAAGGAAAATTATATATACTGGTATCATCGTATTGGGAAGTAGGCTCAGCACCTTGTACATACTCCTTTAAGGTTCAAATCGATAAGAGCTATAAAGTTCATGAGGTCATTCTCAAAGCTAAACACAAAGATTCAAACAATAGGTCACTAAAAACCTACAACTAGCATATATACCAGTGCTATGTGTATGCTAACTGTAAATGGCACAATAAGCGGGCTTGTAGATCTGACATTTGGAGTCTCCATTGTGATGCCAGCATCAGCTTCTGTGATGTCGCTGCAGGGTTAACTCAAGCCTTACTTCAACCTTTTCCTGTGTGTGTGTTTGCGTGAGTGTGTGTGTGTGAGTGTGTGCGTATCACCATGCATATGTAAAGATTTGTGTGCCTTGAGTTGGTAAGGCTGATTGTGGCATTGGGTATTGGGGTTCTTTGGACTGATTTCTTAAACTGTCCATGTCAGTTTCTTTTCTTTAGGTTTGCCATTCAATTTGTTAAGAAGCCCCAGTTTTCTATTTTCCCATCTCGATGCAATATGAAAGTTACTTTTGCAACATTAACAATGCACCAGTTACTGTTTTGTCTCCATGTATCCATGTTATGCATTTTAATCCCAACATGTGCGCCGTGTGTGTGTGGTTTGATTGACAAGCACACTCATCCAATGCAACTTAAGCAACCAATCATTTAGCATTGGGCTAACTCACGCATGTAAACTCTCAGAACCGCTTTAGCCTCTTACCGCTTTTATGAAACAACATGCTCCTCTATCCTCTTATGTGCCATTTCCATCCTGATACTGTGCCTTCCTCTTCCCACCACTATTGACCTGGTATCCAGGGTAACAGCAGTACGTGGTGTGTGGCTCTGCATAACCAATACCTGTCTTTTCATAAATGTATAGCTGCATGTGTATAACAATAAAGTCTGATTCAAAACGAATTCAATGATTGTGTTGGTAACTGTTAGTAAAGTCATCTGTTTGTTTAATTATGCATCCATCTGTCTGTGTGTTTGTCTCCGGTTGTTCATCAGTCACGTTTTAATATAAAATCCCTCTGCTAATTATTTACCAATCCTTAAGTCCAGGGGTTGTCAAACTTGCTTTGTCAGGTCAAAATAACTCAGACCTGTGGAATCACATAAACGTTTGTCCTGGGCCATCATATAATTATTTGCCCTTGGCCATCATATTCTGATTGTCATGGGACATCTTACAATAGTTTGTACTGGGCCATCATAATAATGTCTGTCCTGATCCATCATATGAATGTTTTTCCTTGGACATCATATTCATGGTCATCTTTGGCCTTTATCTGTGGTCATTGAGCTTTCCCCCTGCACTACATACAATTACCCCCCCCCCCCTCGCCCTCCAACTTTGAGAAACACTGCTCTGGTGACGTCTGTTGGTAGTAGATCCCTATTTAGGGTTCAGGTACTCTATGTGGTCCAGACTTAGTGTCTATTTTCCGCTCTACCGTTATAAACCACTAGCCTTTTCAATTAGATGTAGCAGTTAAATAATGGATTCAGGCCTATATTCAACCTCTTGTCTCTTACAGTGATGCATGTAGGCAGTATTATATTAGAGAGAGTGTTTGTGTGAATGTTGCTGTAATTTGCTGAGCATTCAAATTCAGATGCAGTCTATTGAGTGGTTGTTGCTGACCTTATAACTCAGTCCCAGCCAGTTATAGTTTGCTAACAGCACCTTGAAGAAGACACCCGTCAGCAGCAAAAGATCCCTCTCTGCCTCCAGGATGCTCACCAGCCACTAGACTTATTATTATTAAGTAATCGCGGGGTCTAGGATTAGGGTTCCTCTTTGGATCAGGTTTCAGGGTTTGGTTTTTGGTTCCAGGGTTTGAAAAAGGGCTTTGTGTTTCTTCTTAGGCCTTTGTTTTTGTTTTCCCATTTGGTTAAGTTTTAGGGTTTGGTTTTAGGGTTTGTTTCAGGGTTTGGTTTTTGGTTCTAGGCTTTGGTTTTAGGATTATTGTTTCCTATTCAGGTCAGGGTTTACTATTGTGTTGGTTCTTTACCCCCTATGTTTTATTCGATACATTTCGATAGTGTTACTCCTTATGGGTTTTTCATGACGACAGATGAAAAACAACAGTGTTACCCCTTATATTTTATTTGACAAGGTTTTTTTAATGTTTTTTTTCATGACGACCAATAAAAAAAGGAACAGTGTTAGCCCTTATGGTTTTTTTCATGACGACCAAAGAAAAACGACAGTGTCACCCGTTTCATTTGATAAAAACGACAGTGTTACCCCCTATGTTTTAATAGATGAATATCGACAGTGTTACCCCTTATGTTTTTTTTCATGACGACCAATAAAAAACGACAGTGTTACCCCTTATGGTTTTTTTTATGACGACCAAAGAAAAATTACAGTGTCACCACTCATGTTTCATTTGATAAAAACGACAGTGTTACTCCCTATGTTTTAATGGATAAATATCGAAAGTGTTACCCCTTTTTTTTTTTTCATGACGACCAAGGAAAAACAACAGTGTTACCCCCTATGTTTTATTTGATAAATATCGACAGTGTTACCCCTTATGTTTATTTCATGATGGCCGATAAAAAACGACAGAGTTACACCTCATGTTTTTTCCATGTTGACCAATAAAAACTGACAGAGGTACCCCAGTCAACATTTTTGCGGGGATCCGAACCTGAGCTGTTTAGAGTGTTAACCTCCGAACTTATCAATGCACCGTCACGATACCGTAAAAAGTCATCACAATGGTTATACTTGACTTTATAATTCGCATGAAATAGAAATAAGAGTGTTCCAACAAAGGACATCAACCGGACTTGAACCCCAGTCTCCAGGGGGTTAGGTAGAGTGCACTCCACTGCACCACTGAGGCGATGACAATAGAGAATAATCAATCATCAATAAAGAGGATATACATGACATTAAAATGTATGTGTGTATTTCTATTATTTCCCTTATGTTTTTTTTCATGACGACCAATAAAAAACGACAGTGTTACCCCTTATATTTTATTTGACAAAGACAACAGTGTTACCCTTTATGGTTTTTTTCATGACGACCAGTAAAAAACAACAGTGTTACCCCTTATGTTTTTTTTCATGACGACCAATAAAAAACAACAGTGTCACCCCTTATGTTTTTTTTATGACGACCAATAAAAAACAACAGTGTTACCCCTTATGTTTTTTTTCACGACGACCAGTAAAAAACAACAGTGTTGCCCCTTATGTTTTTTTTCATGACGACCAATAAAAAACAACAGTGTTACCCCTTATGTTTTTCTTCATGACGACCAAAAAAACAAAACGTCAAAAAAAACCTTGACGTGAATTTTTTTTCATGACGACCAGTAAAAAACAACAGTGTTACCCCTTATGTTTTTTTTCATGACGACCAATGAAAAACAACAGTGTTACCCCTTATGTTTTTTTTCATGACGACCAATAAAAAACAACAGTGTTACCCCTTATGTTTTTTTTCATGACAACCAATAAAAAACAACAGTGTTACCCCTTATGTTTTTTTTCATGACGACCAAAAAAACAAAACGTCAAAAAAAACATGACGTCAATTTTTTTTCATGACGACCAGTAAAAAACAACAGTGTTACCCCTTATGTTTTTTTTCATGACGACCAATAAAAAACAACAGTGTTACCCCGTTTGTTTTTTTTCATGACGACCAATAAAAAACAACAGTGTTACCCCTTATGTTTTTTTTATGAAGACCAATAAAAAACAACAGTGTTACCCCTTATGTTTTTTTTCATGACGACCAATTAAAAATTACAGTGGTACCCCAGTCAACATTTTTGCGGGGATGCGAACCTGGGCCCCGTTTCCCGAAAGCGTCGTTAGCCTAAGTGGATCGTGAAGTGCGTCGAAAGGGCATCGTAGAGTTTTCACCGCGTTTCCCGAAAGCATCGTGGGGAACGAACGTCTTTAAAACGCTCGTAGCTAACGAGTACTCCAGGGGTGCTCGTAGGTGCTCGTAGGACGCTAAGAGCATCGTCAGCTATAGCCTCAGTGGCGACACCATCGGACATTCCGTCTATTGGATGCGTTTTATTAAAACGCATTGCGCCTTTATGTTCTTAGTTTGGTAATTAATAAAGATTATTAATTAATTTATTAATAAAGATGTTAAAATGGCCAAAATAAAACGGGACAGTCCAGAAAATGTTTGCGCAGGCAGGGCACTCAAAATGTGTGAGAGAAAGTGGGGGGATTTGTGCAGACTGACATAGGCTACTCATAAAACGTAGCATAAAATAATGTAAAAAAAAAATTAAATTAAACAAATTAAAAAAAAATAACGAAAGGAGCAGGCAAAAGGCTGGGATATGGTGGGGATTGGTCACGTTGACGGGAATGTTTAGTGACATGAGGGAGGGTGGAGGGGGTTAAAAAAAAGTCTCAATCACTATTCGACGCGCATGAAAACCAGCCGCGTAGTTATGAGGGAGGCCGTCCTCACACCGATCTTCCTCATCGTCATCGTCCTCAACGTCCTCCGGTTCAAGCAATGCCACCCCAGCCTTAGCTGCAATGTTGTGCAACATAGCCGTCACACATATCACGGCGCATGACTTGGCCGGCGAAAACTGGAGCCCTCCGCCTGACTTGTGAAGGCATCTAAAGCGCAACTTCCACCTCCCGATCGTGCGCTCAACGATGCACCGGGCCAGACGGTGGGCTTCGTTGTATTCCTCATCATGGACGTCTCCCGGGTTATTCACAGGTGTGAAGAGGAATTATTTCAGGGGGGAAAATGCCGTGAAACGCACAGTGCATTCAGGATTAGGACTGATATATGTCGGTTTAAGCCTAATCAATTGTGTTTTAATGTCTTTAGCATTCATATAATTGCAGTCTATTTTTTTTGTAGGCTACTCTGCTGTTGTCCTTGATGGGGATATATTTTAACCCTTTTTAACACAATTTTCCTGCGACATTCCTGCGTCTCCCCCTCCTACGGAGCCCATTTCAGCACCGTGTCAGTAGACAGTTACAATCCTACGACGTCGTGAGTGCAGCGAATGCGCGTTCACGTTAAGAGGAGTTTCGGGAAACGCGACAAAGAAATTATCGATGGATCGCAAGATCCATCGGGAGAATGATCGTACGAGCGAAGATCCATCGTTATCGGGAAACGCGGCCCTGAGCTGTTTAGAGTGTTAACCTCCAAACTTATCAATGCACCATCAAGACACTGAATAAAGCCATCACAATGGTTATACACCTGACTTTATAATTCGCATGAAATAGAAGTCTTCCAACAGAGGACATCAACCTGTCTTGAACCCCGGTCTCCAGGGGTTAGGCAGAGTACACTCCACTGCACCACTGAGGCGATGACAATACACAAAAATCAATCATCAATAAAGAGGATATACATGACATTAAAATGTATGTGTGTATTTCTATTATTTTCCTTATGTTTTTTTTCATGACGACCAATAAGAAACGACAGTGTTACCCCTTATGTTTTTTTTATGAAGACCAATAAAAATTAATATTTTATTTGACAAAAACAACAGTGTTACCATTTATTTATTTTTTCATGACGACCAATAAAAAACAACATTGTTACCCCTTATGTTTTTTTTCATGACGACCAATAAAAAACAACAGTGTTACCCCTTATGTTTTTTTTATGACGACCAATAAAAACAACAGTTTTACCCCTTATGTTTTTTTTCATGACGACCAGTAAAAAACAACAGTGTTACCCCTTATGTTTTTTTCATGACGACCAATAAAAAGCAACAGTGTTACCCCTTATGTTTTTTTTCATGACGACCAATAAAAAACAACAGTGTTACCCCTTATGTTTTTTTTATGAAGACCAATAAAAAACAACAGTGTTACCCCTTATGTTTTTTTTCATGACGACCAATAAAAAACAACAGTGTTACCCCTTATGTTTTTTTTCATGACGACCAAAAAAACAAAACGTCAAAAAAAAACATGACGTCAATTTTTTTTCATGACGACCAGTAAAAAACAACAGTGTTACCCCTTATGTTTTTTTTCATGACGACCAATAAAAAACAACAGTGTTACCCCGTTTGTTTTTTTTCATGACGACCAATAAAAAACCAACAGTGTTACCCCTTATGTTTTTTTTCATGACGACCAATTAAAAATTACAGTGGTACCCCAGTCAACATTTTTGCGGGGATGCGAACCTGGGCCCCGTTTCCCGAAAGCGTCGTTAGCCTAAGTGGATCGTGAAGTGCGTCGAAAGGGCATCGTAGAGTTTTCACCGCGTTTCCCGAAAGCATCGTGGGGAACGAACGTCTTGAAAACGCTCGTAGCTAACGAGTAGGCCTACTCCAGGGGTGCTCGTAGGTACTCGTAGGACTCTAAGAGAATCGTCAGCTATAGCCTCAGTGGCGACACCATCGGACATTCCGTCTATTGGATGCGTTTTAGTAAAACGCATTGCGCCTTTATGTTCTTAGTTTGGTAATTAATAAAGATTATTAATTAATTTATTAATAAAGATGTTAAAATGGCCAAAATAAAACGGGACAGTCCAGAAAATGTTTGCGCAGGCAGGGCACTCAAAATGTGTGAGAGAAAGTGGGGGGATTTGTGCAGACTGACATAGGCTACTCATAAAACGTAGCATAAAATAATGTACAAAATAAAATACAATTAAAAAAATTAAAAATAAAGAAATAAAATAAATTATAAAAAACAAGCAAAGGAGCAGGCAAAAGGCTGGGATATGGTGGGGATTGGTCACGTTGACGGGAATGTTTAGTGACATGTGGGAGGGTGGAGGGGGTTAAAAAAAAGTCTCAATCACTCTTCGACGCGCATGAAAACCAGCCGCGTAGTTATGAGGGAGGCCGTCCTCACACCGATCTTCCTCGTCGTCATCGTCCTCAGCGTCCTCCGGTTCAAGCAATGCCACCCCAGCCTTAGCTGCAATGTTGTGCAACATAGCCGTCACACATATCACGGCGCATGACTTGGCCGGCGAAAACTGGAGCCCTCCGCCTGACTTGTGAAGGCATCTAAAGCGCAACTTCCACCTCCCGATCGTGCGCTCAACGATGCACCGGGCCAGACGGTGGGCTTCGTTGTATTCCTCATCAATACATACCTTACCCTATTTCCGGAGGGGCTTTTATAGCCAATCAAATTATCAATCAAGGAAACCCTTATGCGGAATCAGATTAAGTCGGCTCTCTTTGCTGCGCAAAGCATGTTTCAGAAATCAGCCCATTAAGATAAATGTAGTTGTCACACAAGCTATTTTTAATTTTTTGTCATATGGAATTATTTCAGGGGGGAAAATGCCGTGAAACGCACAGTGCATTCAGGATTAGGACTGATATATGTCGGTTTAAGCCTAATCAATTGTGTTTTAATGTCTTTAGCATTCATATAATTGCAGTCTATTTTTTTCGTAGGCTACTCTGCTGTTGTCCTTGATGGGGATATATTTTAACCCTTTTTAACACAATTTTCCTGCGACATTCCTGCGTCTCCCCCTCCTACAGAGCCCATTTAAGCACCGTGTCAGTAGACAGTTACAATCCTACGACGTCGTGAGTGCAGCGAATGCGCGTTCACGTTAAGAGGAGTTTCGGGAAACGCTCCAAAGAAATTATCGATGGATCGCAAGATCCATCGGGAGAATGATGGTACGAGCGAAGATCCATCGTTATCGGGAAACGGGGCCCTGAGCTGTTTAGAGTGTTAACCTCCAAACTTATCAATGCACCATCAAGACACTGAATAAAGCCATCACAATGGTTATACACTTGACTTTATAATTCGCATGAAATAGAAGTCTTCCAACGGAGGACATCAACCTGTCTTGAACCCCGGTCTCCAGGGGGATAGGCAGAGTACACTCCACTGCACCACTGAGAGGTTGACAATACACAAAAATCAATCATCAATAAAGAGGATATACATGACATTAAAATGTATGTGTGTATTTCTATTATTTTCCTTATGTTTTTTTTCATGAAGACCAATAAGAAACGACAGTGTTACCCCTTATATTTTATTTGACAAAAACAACAGTGTTACCATTGATTTATTTTTTCATGACGACCAATAAAAAACAACATTGTTACCCCTTATGTTTTTTTTTATGATGACCAATAAAAAACAACAGTGTTCGCAGTAGTTCGCAGTAGATTCCCTTATGTTTTTTTTCATGACAACCAATAAAAAACAACAGTGTTACCCCTTCTGTTTTTTTTCATGACGACCATTAAAAAACAACAGTGTAACCCCCTATATTTTATTTGATAAATATCGACAGTGTTACCCCTGATATTTATTTCATTACGGCCGATAAAAAACGACAGAGTTACCCCTCATGTTTTTTCCATGTTGACCAATATATAACGACAGTGGCACACCTGTCGACGTTTTTGCGGGGTTCCGAACATTGGCTGTTTAGAGTGTTAACCTCCGAACTTAACTATGCACCATCAAGACACCGAATAAAGTCATCACAAAGGTTATACTTGACTTTACAATTCGCATGAAATAGAGATAAGAGTCTTCCAACAGAAGACATCAACCGGACTTGAACCCCGGTTTCCAGGGGGTTAGGCAGAGTGCACTCCACTGCCGACTGAGGCGATGACAATACACAATAATCAAACAACAATAAAGAGGATATAGATGACATTAAAATGTATGTGTGCATTTCTATTATTTCCCTTATGTTTTTTTGCCTGGTGACCAAAAAAAACAACAGTGTTACCCTTTATGGTTTTTTTCATGACGACCAATAAAAAACAACAGTGTTACCCCATTTATGTTTTTTTTCATGAAGACCAATAAAAAACGACAGTGGTCGTAAACAACCTTTATGTTTTTTTCATGACAACCAAAAAAACCAAAGTGTTACCCCATTTATGTTTTTTTCATGAAGACCAATAAAAAACGACAGTGTTGCCCCTCATGTTTTTTTTCATGACGACCAATAAAAAAATACAATGTTACCCCTTGTGTTTCTTTTCATGACGACCAATAAAAAACGACAGTGTTACCCCTTATGTTTTTTTCATGACGACTGATAAAAAACAACAGTGTTACCCCTTATGGTTTTTTTCATGACGACCAAAGAAAAATGTTTCATTTGATAAAAACGACAGTGTTACCCCCTTTGTTTTAATTGATAAATATTGACAGTGTTACCCCTTATGTTTTTTTCATGACGACCGATAAAAAAACGACAGTGTTAACCCTTATGTTTCACTTGATGAAAACAACAGTGTTACCCCTCATGTTTCATTTGATAAAAACGACAGTGTCACCCCTCATGTTTCATTTGATTAAAACGACAATGTTACCCCTTGTGTTTTTTTTCATGATGACCAATAAAAAACGACAGCGTTACCCCTTATGTTTTTTTCATGACGACTGATAAAAAACAACAGTGTTACCCCTTATGGTTTTTTTCATGACGACCAAAGAAAAATGTTTCATTTGATAAAAACGACAGTGTTACCCCCTTTGTTTTAATTGATAAATATTGACAGTGTTACCCCTTATGTTTTTTTCATGACGACCGATAAAAAAACGACAGTGTTAACCCTTATGTTTCACTTGATGAAAACAACAGTGTTACCCCTCATGTTTCATTTGATAAAAACGACAGTGTCACCCCTCATGTTTCATTTGACTAAAACGACAGTGTTGCCCCCTATGTTTTATTTGATAAATATCGACAGTTTTGTTTTTTGTTTTTTTCATGACGACCGATAAAAAAACGACAGTGTTAACCCTTATGTTTCACTTGATGAAAACAACAGTGTTACCCCTCATGTTTCATTTGATAAAAACGACAGTGTCACCCCTCATGTTTCATTTGATTAAAACGACAGTGTTGCCCCCTATGTTTTATTTGATAAATATCGACAGTGTTACTCCTTTTGTTTTTTTCATGACGACCGATAAAGAACAACAGTGTTACCCCTTATGTTTTTTTTCATGACGACCAATAAAAAACAACAGTAACCCAGGGACGCGGGAAGTGGGGGTGCTTAGGGTGCTGCAGCGGCCCCTGGCTGTAACTGCAAGTGAGAACGATTTCTGAACAAATCAATACTTTTTTTTTTTTGTATAATTTTATCATACAACATGATTTTTCATTACATTATTGACATCCACCCTTTTTATGATATTTATCATATTATCATTTCATTTTATTTAGAACATTGTCTGTGTAGGCTGACGTAGGCTATGACGCACAACGCAGAACTGTCGATAGCTGAATATGGTACTATGCTGATTTTACATAAGCATGTTGGTGTTCAACATCTGTTGTAGTGAATATTCTAAAACTGGTGTAAAATGTTCCTGCCATATTAATAGACACGATGAATGTTATCGTTTTGATTCTGGAATCCCGCACGTAAACTGGTTGGCAAAAAAAGAGCAAAGACGGACGGTTAACTTGACGGAGAAACCGTCACTTTCTTGATATCGTTTTTTTATTTTAATTTTGAATTACAAGTAATGTTATCTGCCATACTAACGATCTAATAATATCATATTTGTATTATGATGTTAGCATAGCTCACTAACCTCAGGCGCACACACACACACACACACACACACACACACACACACACACACACACACACACACACACACTCACACACACACACACACACACACACACACACACACACACACACACACACACACACACACACACACACACACACACACACACACACAATTCATTCTTATTCTTCTATCTATGATCTATATTATATAGGCCTACCATAGATACTACTATAACAGATGAGTCAGAACGACAAGGGAGAATTACCCATCAGCTTTACAAAGTGCTCCTTCATTTAATTAGTCGCAGCTAAACCTTTGAGACGCGAAATCAGCCTGACAACAATCCACGCAAAGCCCCCAGGTTGATTAAAGACAACAAGCCCTTGGTACATCCCAACACGTGCCTGTCTGCCCATCTGACCACCACACTTCAAACTCTCCCCAATATGACCCGACTACACCAAATAAAATCTGCCATTGATTGAATGATTTTTTTTCTTTGCTTTTCAAAGATAGTTGCTGGGGTGTGTGTGTGTGTGTGTGTGTGTGTGTGTGTGTGTGTGTGTGTGTGTGTGTGTGTGTGTGTGTGTGTGTGTGTGTGTGTGTGTGCGTGCGTGCGTGCGTGCGTGCGTGCGTGCGTGCGTGCGTGTGCGTTATAGGCCGACAAAGGAAGTTTGCGCTAAATCTTTTTCTCAATCTTAATTTAATATTAGGGGCTGCTTCAACATAGAAATGAACAAAAGACAAATTCTTGTAAATATACTACTGCAACAACTAAAGTAATTGGAATCAACTGGCCGACACACTGAGCGACACATGGCAGCCAACACGCGACCAACACACGACGGGTTAAGTTCGGGTCAATCGACATCGAGGGACTTAGAGCTAATTTTGCAGCACGTGCGCAAGGGATCCGACTTTAGGGGTAGGGCCGGGTCACTTTATGAGGGCGGGGAGATGGGCTAGAAGAGCAGCAGGGGACGGCGCGGTCAGACCAGAGGGGGAGCAGCGGGGTAGAGGGTCGTCATAGTGACTGTTTCCCAGAATTGATGCATGTGAGTCTGCCTATGAGCCAAAAGTCTCGGACTCTGTATCCGTATAGTCTTTCCCAGTCACAGTTGAATCCCGTTTGCCTATTCAAGAGGAACGTGTGGGACATTTAGAAGATCCACATTTATAGGGATTAGGCTGTAGGCCTGCCATAGAAGGTCTATCCAAAACGAGATTACCATCGGCGCGGCAGAAGCAGGTATCCCCCTTCTTAGAGCCGATAACATGACGCATCCTGACAACAACTCGCCGCTCCTCAAGCCTTTCTTCCTGAAGACGCCCGTCGGGGGGGTCAGCCACATGCGGCGGCGACGACACACACTCCCGGCCAGCGAGTTCAGGAACCTCAACCCCCAGGACGCAATCAGCGTGTTTGAGATCGAACGGGAGGGTAGGCTATGTTCACTCTGGCTGACTTTGTGCACACACAACAATGATGGACACATGATGAAGGGTCAAATGTACATACATTTTTAGGTCGATATAATATTATTATTTTTTTTATTCTTCTCAGAAATGTACCAAAAAAAAGTGTAAAATCAAATGCAGCGCAAGCCATATATTTCTAGAAAATAAATTAAGAAGATGAGGTTTTAAATGTGTCTTTACATTTTTTCATCGACATCTGACCTAACTTATTTTTTCACTTATTGCTTTTTTACTTTTTCCTCCGTCATTATCGGTCAACCATCCCAACAGCATTTGTGTCCGTGTCTGGAGAATGCCCACTCACCCTAGACGAGGTGCTCAGCTTCCTGGGCCAGTGTCCCGAGCTGTCTCTGGGATGGTTCGAGGAGGGCCAGCTGGTCGCCTTCATCATCGGCTCCGGCTGGAACAAGGACAGGCTCGCACAGGTCAGACACAAGATGACAATATTTTTTTTTTAAAATGTTTTCTTTTTTTAATTGTTACGTCACAAAAAATATTTCAAATGGGAATCACAAATATTATCTAATTGTAGCTTACTCTTTCTGAAAAATAAAACATTCAAAAGAAAAACATTCTTATGATTTCTTTGAGAGACGAAAGGATCATGTTATTTATAAACACGTTTCATTTCGTGTTATTCTTTGTTAATAGAACATCAGGCAAAAATAAAACAACATTTCTAATATTCAATGTTTTTACCTTTGATTATCCTCGTAAATTGGAAAATAAAGTTAGAAGCAATATCGGAACATTTACCTTCGTTCTTCTCGTCTTTTCACTTTAAACCGTCAAACAACAGGAAGCCATGACGCAGCACGTGCCAGACACCACGACCGTGCACGTGCACGTGCTCTCCGTGCACCGCCACTGTCGCCAGCAGGGCAAAGGCTCCATCCTGCTATGGCGCTACCTGCAGTACCTGCGCGGCGTGCCGGGCCTGCGCCGGGCTCTGCTCATCTGCGAGGAGTTCCTGGTGCCCTTCTACCGCAAGGCGGGCTTCAAGGAGAAGGGGCCTTCGTCCATCTCGGTGGCCAACATGTGTTTCCAGGAGATGGAGTATACGCTCGGGGGGCTGGCTTACGCACGACGCAACAGCGGCTGCTAGTCACCCAACCCCAGACCCCTCATGGTGCATGAGGGGTTTGGAGTTGGGAGACTAGGAGAGTTGTGAATAAGCAGAGCACCGCCACTCGTGAACAGACTAGTCAGGGCAGTCATTTGTTGTATCACGTCAGTGATAATGGAAATGACTGCCTCGACTTTTGAGGGGGCCCGGGCCCGCGTTCCTTCACCATATTATCCGCCTAACTGAGCGTATACATCCTTCCATCATCCATATATAGACGATAAATGTCCCGACAGGACCTGGCTGTCGAGTTCAGGAGCGCTCCCTGTTATCTCTGATCCACTGCGTGTGTGGCCTGGCAGTGACCACAAACGGTACTAACAATGGTTCACTAATGGCTCAACCTCAAAATGAAAATCAAAAAAGAAGCCACAACCAATCAAATAGCTGTTTTTGAATTGCCATCTGTCCTGTAATGTGTATTAAAAAGTCGCTGTGTAGGACTACAACTTACAACACCTAGTAATCTAGGTGTTGTAAGTTCAATCATCATGAACTTCAATCATCATGTTTTGTAACATTATGAGGCTCAATGATTCATGGGGAAGCCCTATTGATTGCATGTTGTGTGTTTGAATGTATATATACTGTTCTATTTTTTGTAATGTGCATTTATATATTTATGAACTCATACAATCTGGCTCATCCTTTTGCATTGTGGGTGACGTGTGATTTCTGTTGACCTCATTAACACGGCATTAAAGAATCTGTTGCCGACGCTAAGGACTCCTCGTCATTTAATTATATTTGATTTGTAATTGAATTAAATTATAATCTGATTCATGTTGTTGGTGAGGTGTCGATATGCATACACTCAACCTGTTAATTATGGAGAGAGAGAGAGAGCAGCAGGGAATCACACCAATTCCTTTAATATATATTTATATATATTTGTTTTTTACTGTTGTCTTTAGTTACATATACGAGTAGACGGGTAGCTAAAACACTACCATTACCATATCAACCATCACTCCGGCATGGGGAGTAACATACACGTACAAGACAAATCCAAGTGCTCAGCATTATGTAACAAAAAGTTATGGCAGTAGTTGGTACTTTTTTTCTTTTTTGACAAGGCACCAAAGGTATTCATAGGTGATTTTGCTATCTTGTCCCTGGGTGTTTTCAATGCGGTTGCCTGAATATTTTTTTTATCCTACATCTGGACTGTGTCTGAGTGTAAAAAAAGAAAGCTGAAATCTGTTGTGTCTTGCACCATTGGCGGGCATTTCTAAAAACATGGCTGCCTGAGCGCACACACACACACGTGTAGCGTAGGGCTTTTTTTTGAGGTTTTAGAATACGCCATTACCCTTTGATTCGCTGTACCCGCGAAACGACACTCACAGTCAGTGAAAAAGTGTTGGGGAGACAGTGGTGATAGATATAAAAAAAGAAGCTATTTTTCTTGTGCAGCCGTACACGATCAAGTTAAAGTCACTAAGGGGGGGGGGGCTGACATCATCATCATCATCATCGTCTGCATCGTCATCCTCTCCATCTCCTCCTTTTCCTCCTCCACCTCCTTCTCCGGCTCAAACTCCCCGGGGCGTTCAGTTCAGTGGAGGTGGGCGTTGAGGTCGTACTTCTCGCAGAACTTGTCGGTGAAGGGGATGCAGGTGAGCAGCTCGCACCACTCGCACTTGATTGGGTACACGTAGAAGAGCACCACCAGGCCGGCAAACAGGCCCACGAACACCATCAGGAAGACGATGATCTGACAGCGCTTGCGGTACATGTCCGTCCGGCCGAAGCTGATGTAGGGCAGGAAGGCGAAGGACAGGAAGAAGCCCGAGATGAAGCCGCAGATGTGGGCGAAGTTGTCGATCCAGGGCAGCAGGCCGAAGGCAAAGAGGAAGAGCACCACGCACAGCAGCTTGATGAAGGCCCTCCAGGGCTGCGCCAGGATCTGCCAGCTCTGGATCAGCTCCACAAACAGGCAGGCCAGGATGCCGAACTGGGAACCCGCCGGACCCACCTGGTGGAGAGAGAATGGTAGCCGTTAGCAGTAAGTGAAGAGAGAACGGTAGCGGTTAGCGAAGGGAGAACGGTAGCGGATAGCGGAGACAGAACGGTAGCGGTTAGCGGAGAGAGAACGGTGGCGGTTAGCGGAGAGAGAACGGTAGTGGATAGCGGAGAGAGAACGGTAGATGTTAGCGGAGAGAGAACGGTAGTGGTTAGCAGAGAGGGAGAACGGTAGATGTTAGCGGAGAGAGAGAACGGCGGTTAGACATTACTCTATGACTGACAAATGACTTGCTACTCCCTCACTTCCTGAGAATGCCAACAGCCTCTCCACAAAATATCCTGGTCCTAGTTCCACAATGGTATGTAACAAGCTTCCCACTGGCATTAGGACATCTGAAGACTAACACATCTCCTCCCGTAGGCTGAACCCTGCAGGCTGTATTCAGACTGCATGTGGTGAATGAAAAGTATCTCTTTAGTTATCTGTCGCTCTAGTTGTCTCCATCTCCTGTTTCTATATCGTAGCACTTGAAAGCAAGTGCTTTGCTTATTTTGTGAATTGTATGCAGTTCAATGGTTCTCACACTTTTTTGAGATGAGAATCAACATCGTTGATGGGTATCAACATTGTTGATGCACTTACTGTCTTTGGTCAAAAGGGTCTGCTAAATAAATATAATATAATGTAAAAACATTAGCCGTAACGGCTAAACCATGAGCTCTTTGTATGGAAAGCAGGAGCTGCCAGGGATGGTGTGATATGATTGTGCCCGTTTTGTCACGATAACGAGATAATAACTCGACACATTATCACAACCTAACCAACTTGGTTTTGTATAGATTGAAAATGTGCAGTTGCCAACACAATGAGCTCTGTGAGTTGACCTACATTCATTCGAATATTTTCTCTGATATATATATATAATATTTTATCTGACAGCCACAGTGCAAATTCCCATTAATGTTTTGATAAAAGTGAATGTGTTGATCCATCAACGGTTGTTCACGTTCTGCCCAGATCACTCTCCTCTTCTCATCACTGCGGCCAAGTGAGCCGTCTTTCGCCAACACTTTCGGCTCTCTTGACCCAATTCCTCAGAGGTTAATCCACAGCCCTGTCTGTATAATAGACAATTTAGCCTAGCCTACCTAGCACAAATAGGCTTTGGCAAATTTAATTCATGGTCTCGAACAATCCAACTTGGTCTTGTGTTGTAAAAGCGATAATTAACTTAATTAACTAACGAAGACAGAACATTGTTTCTGTCTTCAAAACAAATGTTGTCAAGATGAGATTCTTAGAAGAATAAAATATATATTGTCAGCAATTGGTACGATTGTGTAGGAGTCAGGGTGTTTTGGACTCCCAGCTGATTCTGGGTTCAATCCCCAGTGTCCTCGGCACAACCTGCAGGCATCCTTGAGACGCCTAGACCCCTACCTGCTTCTCAATGACACCTTAATGAATTTACCTTGAGTCACTTTCATTACATTACAAAGACAAAGGCTCCTATCTAATCCTCGGCAGTGAATGCTAATTATTTGGCGATCACCTCAGCTCGGTAGGGCAGGAAGATAGCGGAGGCCAGGTTCCCGGTGATGCCGCTGAGGATATAGATGATGGAGATCCTCAGCCACCCGGCCAGCTTCTCCAGGTCCCTCAGGATAGTCATCTGAAAGGCCACCGACACCAGGCAGTGAAGGAGCCTGGGGAACGAAAACACAAGAAACATGCATCTTCTGTTTTTGTGTTTTTAAGAAGTGTGTGTCTTTGTGTGTGTGTGTGTGTTTGTGTGTGTGTGTGTGTGTGTGTGTGTGTGTGTGTGTGTGTGTGTGTGTGTGTGTGTGTGTGTGTGTGTGTGTGTGTGTGTGTTCGTGTGTGTGTGTGTGTGTGTGTGTGTGTGTGTGTTTTAGGGCTCGGGGAGGGCTGGAGGTCGGTGTGTCTGTGCATGGGCTGAGGTGAGTGTGCGTCTGTGTTTTTGCGTGCGTAAAGACTGAGGTGCGTGTGTGTATGTTTGTGGATGCGTGTGTGGATTTGTGCACGTGTGTTGTGGAGGAGGCAGGTTCTGTGTGTGTCCGTGCGTGGGATTGGGGGATAATTTGGCTCTCAGAGGGGCTGAAGCACTTGAGCAGCAAGCTGGGGATGAACGACTCATTCTCTATCTGCCTGAAGGTTCATTCGTTAACATTGAGAGGGCACTTTGCTAAATGACCTCAGGAGATGAGAGGGAAGGGGAAGCATGCAAACCAATAGCTGGTTTGCTCAGCATTAAGGTAAGGTAAGGTTATTCTTCATTAAAGCAGAATGGCACTTCAGATAGATTGGTATTGTGATAAAGTGAAAACATTTATGAGAGATGAGGGAATATCTAACATTTTAATATTTAGCACATCAATTGACTCAGGACGCCTGCCTGCTAGAATACGTTTATGTCTGCTAGATAATAAATATATTATTTATAGTGTATGGGATCATGTTCAAACATCTAAAAGGAATCTGTTTGTACTTTTCCTTTCTTGTATTTTCTTCTCTTCAACACAGCATAGCAGACAATCAAAAGCATTTCCCAGCAAGGCATTTTCAGTACACTTTAAGTTGTTTTAAGCATTTTGCTAAATTTTCTTTGATAGGTTCTCCTTTTAACCATTTATTGATAATTCTTTATAATTGTTTTATTGCATTCATTCTCATTGATTTTTTTTTTTACTGCTCTGTTGCACTTTGTGATTCTCGAAATATAAAGTGCAATACAATTAAAATGTATTATTTATTTTTTTATTATTATTATTATTATTGTGTTTCAGCGGCCCATAGACACTAAGTAAGTTAGTATTGTTGCTATTTTAGGTTTACAAATTCTTAAGTCCAAGTTCAACTACCTGCAAGAAATGCCTTTTTCTTGTAGGATTGGTCAGAACATGTTTGTTGTGATGTTGAGATTGGTGTTGTGAGTTTACCAATCAATGAGCTTGCTTCTTCTTACCCAGCATGTAAGAAGAGGGAGAGCCAGAGCCTGTAAAACTGGTCTGGGATCTCTGGGTTGAGGAAGGGCAGTAGACCACAGACATCATCCATGCAGTGCACCTGAGAGAAACCCACAGCAAGCAACGAGTGGTTTTACATTTGCTCTACTAACAAAATGAGTAATGTGATGATCCACATATTTTCTGTTTGTTTTATTCCTGCCTACAAAACCCTGTTGCCGATGGAGATGTCACCGATTAGAAAGGAATTGAGTAATAAGGAAAAAGAGTATAGTACTCAAAATATGGATATGGAATCAATTGAATCAATCCCTAGGTAACCCTGACCCATTGAGGCCATACAGATATCATATTAATGTTAATTAACATATAAAACATTTACTTGAGAACAGAGAGTTGCTTCCTCGTGAAAGTATCCCATCATGAAGTCACAATATTCCCGCGATGTGATCTCACACCTGAGAAAGAGAGAGAGAATTGTAGTAAAAACTGTGAACTGGCAAAGACGGCTCATAGGAACTTAGTGACCCGGGATCCCCTCTCAGCCTATACACTACGTATATAACTATAGCTGTGTATGCCCCCCGCCGCGCGGATCCTGCTCACCGGCCTTTGGTTCCAATGCAGCAGGGCCGGCCTGTGATGGTGCAGTCTATGTGAGGCAGGTTGGTGTGATTCCCCGTGTTGTACCTGGTGCAGATCTGGGGAGCAGCAGAACACAGTGCAGTACAGTTAGGCATGCAAGCCAAGCCAGTGACTCAAACACACACACACACACACACACACACACACACACACACACACACACACACACACACACACACACACACACACACACTTGCTGTTGAATGACCTAAGCGTCGACCGGTTTGTAAAAGAAACAAGTCAAAGGAAGCCCTGGACTCACCGGCCACTTGGTGATGTCATCGGGCCATTCGTGAGGCGGGACTGAGGCCGGCTCATGACATATCCTGGAATAACAGGAACAACCATTTTACTCTTTCAAAATAAAGTTCCTCCTTGTGATGAATGATACAACTTCCTGAGGTTACTTGAAATATTAAACTGGGCAAAGAAACAGCCTAAAATTCATAATTTTTGGTTACGTTTTTTATTATCTTGGATCTGGCAGCTCCAGACCGAAGTGCAATGCAGGAAGCAGAACGTGGAGGACAGTGTGCTAACGCCAACACCATCTACCAGCACCACTACCCCTGGGGACCTACCTCGGGTCCTGATGGCACACGGAGCCATGCTGCCGGGCTTTCCCGTTGAGCTGCGGCGTGCTCGGATGCTGCGGCCACTTCACCCACACCGCTAGAGTACTCTAGTGGACGAGACACGGGAGAAACGGTCAATGAAACCTTTCCACCGCTTGTGTAAATCGGAGGGGGTGGTGGTGGGTGGTGGGTGGTGTGGGGGGGGGGGGGGGGGGGGGGGTATACCGACCGAGCAAGCCTCCTCCGAGGTCTGGACGCAGCCCGAGCGGTCGTTGCGCACGCAGCAGGCGGAGTTGCGCTCGATGGCCCTCTTGTCCCTGATCAGGTCGTGCACCTG
>NC_044049.1:8606149-8638649 GCF_902167405.1 Gadus morhua | reverse complement strand
AGAGGAGAGCGGCGGTGCTGCCGCACTCGGCATGCAGGGAACAGAGGTCTGGTGGGGAAACGTGGCGTTAAAAGGCGTTAGCAACGAGGTTTAGGAACAAGACTCGTCGGCAAGCAGAGGACGACAAACGATTGTGTTAATCAGGCCACCGGAGGAGATGGAGTTTTGTGAGAGGAATCGGGATGGCAGGAAAGTCTAGGTTAGAGGAAAACGTGACATTTTGGAAGATGCTGTTAGATGAAACCACAGCGGCACGTGGCAGGTGGGGAGAACCGGGTGCGTGCGGTGGTCTGGGCGTTGTGTTACGTTGATGAACGATGAGCCATGATAATCGGGGAATGATTAAAAAAAAGCCTCTGTTTATTTGATACGGCCTCTGATTGACATCCACAATGCTGATACGCAATATTAATATAATAATATGATTACTATCTCACAATGGAGGGACAGATGAAACATTCTTGGCAGCTGCACGCATACAATTCTTGGCACCAACACATACAATTCTTATTATTCTTATTATTATTAATCATAATTATTCAGAAGAACACAAATATTGGGAGTGGGAGCGTCAATGATGAGGACTTCCATGCCACACGCCTGAAATGTCGCGGTTCATAGAAAGGGATGAGTGTTTGTGTCAGCCGTGTCTCTACCTCTTGATGGTCTGCGTGATGGAGGACTGGCGCTGGAAGGCGGGCCTCCGGGTGTCGAAGAAGTCCCGGGGCGGGGACTGGAGGTGGGTGGTCTCCACCGGCATGCTGATGCTGCGCAGGAAGCCCTGACGCTTCACCGGCTACAAAACAACCCACACAAATTCAACAAAGATACACGCACAGGCAAGAACACATGTAAACACTCAAGCACATCCACAGACGCACACACAAAAATGCATACGCTCATTTATGCACAGGCAAAAACAAACACACACACACACACACACATTCACACATACACACACACACACACACATTCATAAACACACACACATACACACATACACAACCTACACGCAAACACACAAATGCACACACATGCATACATCCCCCCACATACACACACACACATACACATTCAAAAACATGCACACACGCAGAAAACACATACTCACACACCCATGCACACACACACACCCTCAAAGAACAAACACACACACAGAGAGGAAGTGTCAAAAGATAATATGATAAACCAGTAAACATTCACACACAGACAAGTACTGAAACACACACAAACACACACACACACACACACACACACACACACACACACACACACACACACACACACACACACACACACACACACACACACACACACACACACACACACAGGTGTACTCAGCACACTACTCAAACAGACCAGGAAAAAGCCTGTGACGTGTGGGAGCCAGTCATAGCAGGGGCGGCATGGGACCCACCTGAACGAGGGGGTGGGGCTCGTCCAAGGACACCTGGGCCATGGGGATGTCCAGCTTCAGCCATGGAGGCTTCTTCCTCTGCAGGCTGCTGGTGCTCTCTCGCCTCGGTTCAGCCATGCTGTCCCCCCCACGCCACGCCTGCCAGCTGAGCAGAACAAAGCAGGAGAACAGAAAGAGGTTGAGATACGATTGCTTGTTTACATCCTACCTGTTACCTAGGGTTATCTAGCGTTAACTTTTGTGTCCGGGGGTGAACCGGTCACAAGGGAGCAGAGATCCCCTTATGTGTTCTCTGCTTGATGACAACACAGGCAACTCTGTCCTTAGGTAGGGCGTGCTAACTCTAACGCATCTGGCACTTTATGGATCAACCTCACACTCTCACGCAAGAAATGTCACGGCAAAATTCATTTTTCTCCCCTCTCAATCCGTCAATTTTCTGTTGATGACTAGACTAGACCAAAGCGTATTTTCTTAAAGGCAGGGGGAGTTTTTGTCGATATAGCTCTTTGAAACTGCATTTTCGCCTCACTCTCATTATTTGCATTTAGAAGTCTCATCTGTCCTGACGCTATGAAGAAATTACCAAAACAGGGTCAACACACATCACACACGAAGCCCATGTCCAGCCAGATTTACATCAAGCATACATTCACACACAACTACATGCACGTATACAAAAACGGCAACAGTATACTCATGAGACTTTAATTCTAATTTTCAGCAATGATATTTACTTTTTTTTGCACGCCTTTGCACGCCTACTCATGCATAAGATGATACAGAGTGAAGCGATACTAAACAACTTCTGAAAAGCTTCAGGCTTTCGCCACAAGAGGACACTGATGAGCACCTTTATGCTGTAATGTACAGCATCAGTATCTTTTAATCAATTAATTCAGTCTAGTATTAACTATACATTTAACAGGCACGCAAATAGAAAACCAGTTTTCCGGCATTAAACAAACCTGTTAATTTAAGATCGAGTTATTTTATTTTCCGTAAAAAACACAACAATCGATGTCTTCTTACAGTTAAATAACCCTTTGACTCCATGGACAAGGTCAGAAATCTATCAACAAGCCAAATTATTACCAGAATAATTAGCTGATAAGGACTGCTGGCACCAACGAGCAAAACCTTCATAAACCTCATCCCCTCATTCCATCGCCTACAGCCATCCACCCACACTGGGTGGAGAGAGCTTGCTTCCTGTCATTTTCTTAACTGCAGTTCATACGTACTCATTAAAGAGCACACACACATAAACAAACACACACACACACACATACACACACACACACGCACACAAACAAGGTATTATGTTCCCTTAGAATAGGCAAATCTGCCACCGCCGCGTATCTTGGCATCACTTTTCTCCCTGTAATAAAAAGTGTAATATTGCGAGGGAGTGTCCTTGTGCTATGAAGAGCTACAGGGTAAAATGCAGAAAAGCTACTGTCTTTTATTCACGGTAATATGTATACACAGTATAGTATCATCATATATGTATTGTATAGTATTATATATATACAGTATAGTATTATATATATATATATTGTATAGTATTATATAGTATAGTATTATATACATATATAAATATATTTATACTGCTTAGCAATAGCGATCTTGCTTTGGACCCCTTTCCGGTGCGTTTTGAACTTCCAGGGACCCTAGTAGCGGTCACATCTGTTACACATTGACATTTTGCACGCACCCCAGGATGCGTCCTGTTTTTGTCCCCGGGCCATCACCCGCATGACAGCGACGGTCACACACACACATCCCCCCCACACACACACACACACACACACACCACACACACACACACAAGGAGGGGTGGGGGGTGGGGGGGGGGGGGGGGGCATAAATCCTTCTCTGTACGGAAAGGCAAAGAGTCATTGCTGTCAGTGCGTCTTAGCGCAGGCGGATATACAGTCTTGGCCCGTGAACAGGGTGGCGACGGTAGTGGACGACCGCACTGCCGCTCTGCATTGAATCACCGCGGTCAAGGACTCTGTGGGGGTGTGGGAGCGTGTGTGTGTGTATATGTGCGTATATGTGCGTGTGTGTGTATATGTATATGTGTGTGTGTATGTCTATGGCTGTGTGTTTGTGTGTGTGTGCGTGTGTGTGTGTGTGTGTGTGTGTGTGTGTGTGTGTGTGTGTGTGTGTGTGTCTATTTGTGTGTGTGTATGTTTGAATGTGTGTGTGTGTGTGTGTGTCAGTGTGTGTGTGTGTGTGTGTGTGTTTGTTGTGTATATGAGTCTGTGTGTGTGTGTGTGTGTGTGTGTGGCCGGGAGGGACATTTCCACAATCCCACAATGGGTTCAAAGGCACGACGCAGATAATACACAGCTCGCTACTGTATAATGCAGTGACTGCTGCCCCTGACGCCTCCGATGGAGGTGGCTGTGCGCACACACACGTCGCGTGGGAGGGTGTTTGGAAACGGGCCCCGCACTAGGTCGAATGGAGTCGCATCTGAGTGTTTAAAAAGCACAGAGGTGGTATAAAACCCAGAAGGCTCAGAACACATCAGTTTACCTCCCACCGCCCCGATGGCACGCTTAAGCGTTTGTAAAAAGAGGTGCAGGGGCAAGCGGGGGGGGCTTGGCTATGGAATGTATTTGACCGACACAGCTCTTTTTGTCTGTTCAGTGATGTCTGGGCCAGATTAGCCACGCAGAGCATTAACAACAGAGGGATGATAGACCCAGTAAGACGACAGTGCTGCTGCTGCTGCTGCTACTGGGCATATTGGAAAGACTGGGGTGTGTGAGTGGTGTGTGTGTGTGTGTGTGTGTTTCTGGTGGGGGAGAGGAGAGCTCAGTCAGTTGAATGGGCTGGATGGGTAAACACAGACACAGAGAGCAAGAAACAGAGTAACAGAGAGAGAGAGAGAGAGAGAGAGAGAGAGAGAGAGAGAGAGAGAGAGAGAGAGAGAGAGAGAGAGAGAGAGAGAGAGAGAGAGAGAGAGAGAGAGAGAGAGAGAGAGAGAGAGAGAGAGAGAGAGAAACAGAGAAACAGAGAAACAGAAAAAGGGGCAGGGAGAGAGACACAGAGATGTGAAGTCACACACATGTTAGAGAGAGAGAGAGAGAGAGAGAGAGAGAGAGAGAGAGAGAGAGAGAGAGAGAGAGAGAGAGAGAGAGAGACCGAGAGAGACCGTGAGAGAGAGAGACAGACGGTAATACATAGTCACACACGTGTTACAGCACAATCCCACAGCTCCAGTCTAACCTAGTTTTTGTGGAGCCCATAAATGCTCACATAAATGTTCACTGAACTGTGTGCACTACTGTGCACTACTGTGCACTTCTATGCACTGCTGTGCAGGTACAGATGGAGGCACAGCAATACATGTATTTTAAGCCAATCTAAGCTCCGCAAAAAATAACCTACACAAATCTGCAGGCAGAATGCATAGCTTTCACACCTCACACCCTTTTCAAATGGCAAACCCACACGGAAAGAGACACACAGACACACACGCAGATACGCGCACACACACACACACACACAGTGACACGCACACACAGACAGACATACATGCACAGATACGCACACACACACACACACACACACACACAAAGAGACACACATGTGAACGCACGGACACACACACACACACACACCAGCTATGCTGCAACAATTGCAGTGGTTTGCCGCGGGCTACTGCACTAGTCATTAAATCAGCTCTCCAATTAGGCCAATCAGCAGGGAGGCTGATGGGATGGAGAGCCGGCACGGAGATGAGGCATTCACGATGGAGAGGGACGATAGAGCACGCAAGAATCCGGCACTTCTTCACACTAAACACAGTTTTTTCAGATTTGGGCCGCTTCTGCGACATGTTGCAACTCTGGAGTTGAGAAAAGGCTGCTTTAATGAAGACGATAAGAGCTCTGTTGTGGCCTTTACTTAGCACTGATTACTGAACTATCTAGGAGAGAATAGAATAGAGGGAACGTCAGTGTAAATGCCTTTGACTGGACTACACACAATGGGGTTCCGATAAAACCTGAATGAATCCACAAATCCAATTAAATACGCTTGACTGTTCCCAGTTGTCTGGATCAAAGCCTCCGCTCAACGACGACAACGTAAAAAGAATCCACAGCTACGCCATGTTATACAATCCAACGCTACGCTTGTAAGAATTAGCCACAAATCTAAGAATATATTCAGAAGAGGACCATATAATTTGCTTTGATGACTCTAAATACGATCATATCAGGTCATGCAGGCCTGCATGTGGAGAATACTGAGGCACGAGCTGCAATGGTGTGTCGGTACATCTCTCCCACACATTGGTGGTTTGACCTATGTCAGAGCAGGGAGCGGAGATTGGGCTGAAGCTCTGTTCCTGGTTCCTGTAAGGTACCGCTGCCTTCACAGGCTAAATAAGTCCTTCGGCAGCAGAGGAGAAATCCTCGGGGCTGGGGGGGTGGGGGGGAGCTGATTAAATTCTGCATTGGCTATTAACCAAGCCAGAGGATTAGTGCTCCAATTGCCGGAGCATGTTATCTTATCTCTTCATACGTGCCCAAGTCCTCCGTCCCAAGATGAATTATTCGACCATCACTGGCTTAGCCCAGAAATCCGGTCGAGCGATTTAAACGATTCAATCCAAACCTGCCATCGTGAGGTCAGACAGATAATGTTACCTTGCTTGACTTACTGTGTTATCAGCTGGCTTGGCTGGGTAATTATTTCAAGTATTAGGACTATTTTCTCACGGCTATACTCTATACTTGATTTGAGACCCACATTCTCGTTGACTCTATTTTTTGTCAGCGTTGTTATGACGTCTAGTTTGTTGATTTCTTATTCGGTTGCATGCACGATTTCCCTAGGTGTAGAGATGTCCCTCCATGTTTTAACTTTGAGGTTAAACAGACTATCGGTCGGACTCTCTCTCTTTCCTCTGCAGCTGTATTCTATTGCATTTCAAATGGCAGACGAGGCACACTTTCATATGAATTTTCCAGACACGGTTTTAATAGAATGGCTTTGTAAATGGCTTGCAGTCGTGCAGAGAGAGAGAGAGAGAGAGAGGGAGAGGGAGAGGGAGAGGGAGAGGGAGAGGGAGAGAGAGAGAGAGAGAGAGAGAGAGAGAGAGAGAGAGAGAGAGAGAGAGGACGCGTGAAAGACTCGTGAAGGCTTATGACAACATGAAGCTGCCTGCCGCTGCCACAGGTGAGGCTTGACAGCCAACATTGTAGAGAGAAGCTAGGCTAGGTCACGGCGGCTAGTGGACATAGGCTGGAACAGGGAGTAGCTAGCAAGCCTAACGGCTGCACTGGGTCTCCATGGTGACAACAAGCAGTAGCGAATGGTTCCAGCTGATTTTCGCTATCGTGGTATTCTACATCTGCAGCAGACGGGAGCTTCGGCCTTGAAGTTCACAGTCATCATGAATAAGTGATGAAGCCCTTCGTGTCTCCAGGTGTTCTGTTTAGAGTCGAGGTTCTTATGTGTTATTGCTGATGCTTCACAAGGTCTGGGCATACCAGCATAAGTAAACTGAATTCCATTCACTGCGCAGATGTATGGAAAAATCCTCTCCAGATGCAACTATTGTGTATGATTTAATGGTTGCAAGGTTATGCAATGAAATTACCAGTGGAGCCCAACGTTGACAACTACTATGAAAAACAGTCATAGCATATTTTTGCATGATTGTGAATGTTGGCAACGTTAAAAAAAAAGAGAAGAAAAAAAAGGATGGTTGCCACATTCCTCGAGCACATTTCAGGGAAACAGCGGTGGACCATTCCCGCATTCCACCAGCGCAACCGGGATGAAACCACATCACCACCAAGGAGGTCTGGGTAGCCAATAAGCACGGCATCTGGCTGGCTTCAGGGTACAGCCTGTTCGACTACTGGCCCTGCTGCTCTTCTCAGAAGGGAGGGAGGGAGGGAGGGAGGAACAAGGCGGGGATCCGAGGCCTGGGTAGTAGGATTGAACGATTTGGGGAAATAATCGAATTGCGATTTAGTATGCGATTTTTTCTTTTTAAAGTTCCTAATGTTCTGTATTATTCATTCATGATTCATTCTTCTGGACAACAAAACGTTGGAAGCAGTCAACATATAAACCACCCTTTCCTTTAGGCCAGGCCTATCTGTTGAGATTAATTGATGCATGAATTGATATTATAACATCTTTATTTAACCATTCATTGTAAAAGATAAATAAATACGAATCTTACTGATCTCCAGTCAGTAACAGTAAAAAATCATAAAAAAGAATAATACTAATAATAAAAAAAAGAAATATATATATATATATATATATATATAATAAATTTATATCGCAGCCTTTGCGATTTGCAAATCGCTTCCTATTACATTGCGATGTGAATTTGATTTATCGTTCAGCAGTCCTTGGTAGTAGCCCTCTCACTCTGACTGCCTCTCTTTGAGGAGGCTGACTTGTCATTTGGGGGCCGAGAGACAGCCTAACAGGTTGGCGGCTAGCGAGTGGACTACCAGGCAGGGCCGGACACATAATGGCGAGAGACACTGGACTGGTGTAGGTGGAGAAGGTGGAGGAGGAACCACGCAACCACGTGTAACGGATGACCTCATTAGTCTGGCGCGGGGGGTGACTGCATACTCAAGCACAGCACTTCCTGCCCCCCGCCGGCCCTTGTTCCTCCTCTTCCTCGGCCCTCCTCTCTTTCCTGTGCATGTTTTAAAATATCTGTCTTTCTTTTATGACTCCAGCTCAGCTTCCTGTTTATGTCACAGGCATTTTAATGGAATCCTGGAATTGACTTTTTTAATTTTTTTCTGAAATATCTACATTTTTCTTGGGCTTTCTGGTAGTAGATCATCCTCAATAAGCATGAACTCTTAGCATAAACCTTCTAAAAATATATTACTTTCAGCATTAACCGCTCCAATTATACCAAGTTAAGTTTCGTTCTATTTCACACTCCTGAATTTATTCACACCATTAAGGAAGTATTCAAGGGAGTCTCTAAAAGTTTTTCTTTCAAAGTCTCTCTCTCTCTTTTTCTCGCTCACAAAAAAGAGCGTCATACATAGTCATAAATCACCACATGCTCAATCTCACAATTAAAAAGCTAGGGCAAGGACGGCTAAATATGGCTTTTAATGATCACATTCCAGAGAGAAGACCACGTCCTCCGTCACGCCAATGGCTCCAGGAATGTGCGAATCGGTATTTAATAAGTAACAGATCTGGCAATCGACTCAAATAGAAGAAGCGGGCATAAATCCATGGCCCTTTCCAGAACACAGTTAGCTGTGTGACAAGTATCTGATGGCCATCTGTGCATCGATTGAAAAAAATAACGTTTCCCATGATCTCTATATAGCACCACCGGTTGCTGATTCCCAACCAGGGCGTACACTTGAGTATCGTCGAAACTGAAACAGGAAGCGACACTGTACTAGTCGTTTCCTCTTGGTTTTATGTCATACCTTTTGCTAACTCTCACGCGACTAAGAGAGCATGAGGCTTTCACATGAATTTCAGCGTGACAAGGGTGAGAATTCAACCAAAGGGTAAAGACAATAAGTGTACGCACGCACACAGACACACACATGCACACACGCGCACACACACACACACACATGCACACACGCACACATCCCATATTTATTTTATGCTGTCTATGATCCCAGCCCACTGCAAGCTTTAGGGCTAGAAATCAACTCAGCTCAGCACCTCTAAAAGCCACACACACAGGAATGGACACAGACTCACACACATACACACACACACACACACACATACACACACACACTCACCGAGTCTAAACTAACCCGGTGACATGTGACGGGCTGTATGAGCGAAAGCAGCCCTTATGACATTAAGAAAACACACACACACACACACACACACACACACACACACACACACACACACACACACACACACACACACACGGCAAGAGAGACGACCGAAATATCCTCCACAGCTGACCCGGGGATCAGGTGTCACGTCTGCCTGGCACGGGGGCACCAGAGGCGGGCAGGCGGGTAGGAGGAGTGGGGTGGGTCTGGGCTGCAGGCTGGGTGGATGGATTAGGATGGGGGCTTGGCTGACAGACCCGCAGTACCCGGAGCTGGTGAAAACTAATTATATTCCCCCTGGATCTTTGCTTGTGTTGACACTCAACCCTGTCAGCCTCTACTGTCCGTGTTTTCTTTTTTATTAATTTGTTTAACAGTGCGAAGAGGACAATTCCTACAGGGTGGAATTTGGTTGTGAATATCGCTGTCTCTCTGTCAGCGAGTGCAATGTTTACGAAACGATAGGAGCGCGTGCCACATGATATGAATAGTGCATGGGCGTAAACAGGTCTGTTCTAACAGTGTGCAATGTGCCACGCTGTGTATTTATAGAGATGAATTCAAAATGTACTTTGGTGTGAGCAAGGCGGAAACTAATAAAGAAAAACATTTCCAAGGCCTACATCTCTCTTAAGGCCTTAGAACGTTTTTCTGGTAGTAGGAATTCACAGGAAGAACAGATCAAGCTAGTTGTAGTCACTAGACAGGGGGATTTATTCCCTCATTCCTGTGTTGACAAGAAATAGGAAAAGAAATGCAGATTAAATATGAACCATCCTTCTGCTTCTGAGCTTCCTCTGGAAAAGCGTCCAAGGAGTCATGTTTAAACAGTACACCTGCAGCATTCATACACTGAATCACGGACAAAGACCATTGTGTCTCTTACAAAGATTACGACTTATATCGTTGCACATGCATCCGGACTCAATTATTATGACCTAAAGGGTCAAACCTGTACTGTTTTGACCGTTTTGACTTTACTTTAACAAAGAGTTTTTTATTCAACTTTATTTGCCCACTGCTATTTGGTGAAAGTTTTCACCGGTGACTAATTCACATTGAATAATTTAGTCATAGTGCATGTGTTAATTATTAACTTTGTAGGTTGCCCCCACCTAGAGCAGACAGCATACACAGGAAGGCCCTGTCTGGCCCCCGGTGCTTTTATTCTTTTAGATGGTTGACGTCTGACTTCAAGGGTTGGCAATGTTTTCCTATTCAAAATCCCCTCCAAAAAACAACAACAAAGTCAATGTTCAATACAGGGTATTAGAATGAATAAGTGTATTGATTATTCTCACACTCCCTCTGTCTCGGTCCCTCTTCCTTCCTCCTGTGAATAAATCAAATTTCACCAGAGTTTCTACATGATTCACTTGCAAATCTGCCGGAACAACCAGAATATTCCAAGTTTTTAAACCAGATGCTCTAACCGCTGCTTAATAATAGTTTTTGACAATGGTTAACAATTTCATTTGTAATTAATAGTTATACTTACTTATGAAAATATTAATACATTTTAACGTAGAACTTCTTCTTCAGACACTGGAGAATGGAAAGAACTTCACTTAACTTGAAAAACAAACATTCAATCTGTATCTTGTCTGATTGTAGGTTTTTTTTGTATCTCTAATCTCAAGGAAACAGCCAGCTGTGAAACCCCCCTCAGCGAGTGGCTATACTTAACTCAAAAAAAGGAAAAGGAGATAGGGGTTAAAACAATAGCCACCTCCCCCCCCGTGAATCGTCTGTGTGCATGCAGTGTGTGGGCACTTTGAAAAGTTCCACTGACAGATAAATGTTAGTAACGCACACTCTGAGGAATCCTTCATCCCCAGATCACACCAGCTGATATGTAGACACATTTGGGCTATGGATGCCAGCTCTCAGACCATGAACTATACTAGTCTAACTCGCATCAAATCTGCCCAAGAATCTGCCCCAGCAAAAACACTTAAAACACAGAAAGAATCCAGTGATCTCAGTGGTTGCAAAACCATTTTGCTAACCAACTTACACACATTGACTAAAACTGGGGACCACATTCATCATGAAATACATGCTACACCAGTACTGAAGAGATTTTACTGACCCGAGTTTGAGACTCATATGACGCATATATAACTCCTTTATTTTATCAGCTGCCTTCTTGCTTAATGAGAGTTCATTGGTTAGTTTACTTCGACAACAGGTTAGGATTAAAGCATTTTTTTCTTAATGACAACCAATGTCATTGTTCAATTGATACCATCTGATTACAACGTCAAAGAACACATGCTCGAGAAGGCTAAAAGCCTTGCCAAACGAAGTGTGGAATTATCTTTCAATGACAAATGACCAAATCACGCCATAGTTCGTCAAACACCCAACCGCCGTATACCGCTGACAATCGCTTCCGGCATTATTCCTCGAATCAATGACGTTGGTGCTTTGACTTTGGGACGAGATCTTGTGGTGATTTCGCCCGTCCTATTGCCCTTCAGGGGGAAGTCATTCGTGAAATATAACTGATTCTGAGAAGAAACGCACTTTAGCAACAAACCAAAAAAAAGAGCAAAGCAGCCAGCCTCTTTTCCTCTTTTCTCTTTTTTTCTTGATAATTCCAGATGCATCCCTAAACAAACAAGGAGCGTATTGTTTTTCAAGGAAGTCAGACGGTTCTCTCACTCCGGGTGAGTGAGTAAGAGCAGACTCTGAGCGGCGGCGCAGGCCTGACAACATGTGATCCCCTGGCTGAATAGTTTCCAGCATGAAATCAGACTGAATCATGTGCACAAAAGGCTGCATTGTACTGTATACCCCGGCATACGATGATGATGATGCTGATTCGTATGGCGCTGAAGGAGTCGATTGTGTTTTGACCGACAATGGCCACAACCGACAACAACAAAAAATAAGGGGGGGAAAAAGTGCACGAGCTGTCTCAGGGATTCTGTGCTTCATGGAGGGAAGTGTCCTCCTAAGCAGATTCTCGGTTGCACTAATGGAGTAAGGATGAGCACAAGACCAGCAAAACCCTCGGGGCCAGCAGCCGATCGCTGTACCCGTCTGTTTGTGTAATGTATCCTTTTCCTCTAAAGGCCTTGAAACATCACATTTTCTTGGCATCATATCACTTGGTAAAGCACACAAACGGTGTGCTTTACTCTTCCATATATAACAACTTTCTTTCCGTTTTAAATAATCCCAAATGAGAACCAATATGTTCAAGTGCAGAGTAATTTAAAGTTTGATATTAGACTGAAATTGCATTTCCGTTCCACTTAATATATTTCGAGCTGCTTATAAAAATAACAATTATGCAGTCTTTTCTTCTTCATAATGCATTAAACTATGAAACTGTATCACACTAAGTCATTATCCTAATTTCATGCAGATGGGGTAGCTCTCCAAGAAGACAATCAGCAATATAATTGAATTACCACGGACTGCCACCGTGGCTGGGCGGACACTGCAGGCTTGACAATCCAAACACTAAAAAACGTCAAATCGATTTTTGGAAACTGGAAAGATTTAAAAAGGACGCATTAATTAAGCTGCTGCCACAAACACGACTATGAATGCTGCCGAAAACTTAAGTGACGGACAACTGCAACAAAACAAACTGTAGACGGACAATGGCTTATGAATGACCCATCGGACCCAAAGCGGTCCTGTGTTCAACTTTAAAGGGTTGTCTCTTATGACCAAATCAACCAGGAGGAGTAAAAATACCCCCACACAAAAGCCGTATCTATCAGCACTGTCATTTCAACTTCCTGTTCGTCGGGGGCCTCCAGCACACAGAGAAGGAGAAGGTAAGGTGACTGCTTGTTTTAAATAACGGGCTGAGGGGGTGGGGATGAGGGATGGATGGGGAGGAAGGAAACGGCAGAGGGGAGGATCCGGAGAGATTCACAAACGAATGGCAGGAAACGCCCTGGCTTTCGTCTGGGAGCCCTGTCCCTGCATCCTCCTACTCGCCGCAAAACAACAAACACGGCAGCGCACACAAGAGGCACGGACGTGACGAGATCCCCCTGCTAGTACGTGACCCCCGGCATGGCTAGGCCCAGGGCTCAGGACTCGGCTTGGGAGTGCGGCGATGTCTCATGATGTGCCACGATCACGTGAGGCCATGTTACAATCTACAAGGCTTGATCTTTCTCAGTCTTTCTCTCTCTCTCTCTCTCTCGCTCTCTCTCTCTCTCTCTCTCTCTCTCTCTCTCTCTCTCTCTCTCTCTCTCTGTCTCTCTCTCTCTCTCTCTCTCTCTCTCTCTCTCTCTCTCTCTCTCTCTCTCACTCTCTCTCTCTCTCTCTCTCTCTCTCTCTGTCTCTCTCTCTCTCTCACTCTCTCTCTCTCTCTCTCTCTCTCTCTCTCTCACTCTCTCACTCTCTCTCGAAAAGCAGCATCAGTGAGAGAAAGTAGGATGGCTGTGATCGCAGTACAGTCAGTGTGACATCAAAGCTGACATTTGTATTAAAAGGTGGGGGGGGGGGGGGGGGGGGGGGGGGGGGGCGCAGATGACAGATGAAGCGTGGTGTGCCTCCATCAGACAAAGGGAATTAGGCTGTTGAGCATGGATTCAGGGGGAGGAAGAGAGAGAGAGAGAGAGAGAGAGAGAGAGAGAGAGAGAGAGAGAGAGAGAGAGAGAGAGAGAGAGAGAGAGAGAGAGAGAGAGGCACTGGAAGCTGTCCGAGTTTGTCTGCCCGTAACTGAAAAGCTGGCTCTCACAGCAACAGCAGTGTCATCACTGGCATTTTATCCCTCGAGAAGATGCAGATCCAATTCTGTCTTGTCTGTTTTTGCAGAACCCTTTGCAACTTCAGTGTCTCTAGCGAGAGATATGTCAAGAACCTGGTGAGGTAGTTTAGACAGAGTTTAACAAATCAATTTTTTTAAATTATGTCTAATACTGTTATGTCGATACTTTGCAGTAATGGTTGATTATAGGGCAAAGCCACCCACAACATAGTTGCATTACACTTAAGTAGAAGATAATGATTTGTTTGTTTCCCTTGCAAAGACTAACTGGATTGTTGCAGCCTATTGTCTGTGAAATCCATAGCCTTGGGCAATATCTCTGCTGAATGCTAATCCCTGCAGCGTTCAATTTGAGGTCGACCTGTCATCTAATCTGGGCAAACCAGCCTTTGAAATGTTTTTAAATAAAACTCACAAGTCACCACTAACATTGACCAACAGTCGAATGAAGATTGGTGTTGAGTCTGCACAATACATGACCACCATCAGTAACTATCATAAAGCATTTTATTAAATAAAGTTTAAGTGTGTTTCCAAATATCTTTCTGTTTACACTTTGTTTTTAAAGCCTTGTCCCCTTTTGTTCCAGTTCGCTTTCAATAAACACTCTTTCCACAACTCTACCATTATCCATCCACTCTGCTTTGATTCAAGGTGTTCTTTTTGTCAAAAAAAACAAAAAACAAAGAGCTTGACGTGACCTTTAAAACACCTTCCCGCACAGCTGACCAATAAACCTTTGCGACTGCGGGCGACTGTGGCCGACATTAAGCAGTCCCTACTTTTTCGCTGCACATATTGCATGCATAACGAGAAGCTAGTGTCATGGCCGCTTCGGCTAATGGAAGACAGCAAATCGACTCGGCTCGCAACCACATGTGACTCCGTTCACCGCCAGCCCCCTCGTAGGCATCTGTGCATTCTCCAAAGTGTCATTGATGCGCTAATGACCGAGGCTGTGCAGGTGGAGGGAGAAACCTCTTTGTGGCGTGTTGTTTAGTGAAAACAGCAGAGCACTCCTATTCACAGTGCAATCCCCTTCAGAATTAAAGGAAGTAAGAAGACTTTGTATTCGTTCTACAGATGCAGCACCACCTAGAAAAGTAGATAAACGTTTGAATGAAGGACATGAATGTATTTCCGTTCTACAGGTGCATCTGGAGAACAAAAGTACATTGAAATGGCCTAGGTCCTCGTTAATTTCAACGTAACACGCAAGCCCGTGCCGGAATCTCTTTCTAGTCCATTAGGCATTGCAAATATGTACAAAGGAAGGGGATAGAACAATGAAGGAGACCCACAGAAAGGGATTCACTCACTGTTTGTTTGCTGGAGAGCATTCTGCCTGAGTCTACGGTATCGAATGACAAACAGACGGACGGTATGCAGACAGACACACTTGCTCAAACCTGGAGTGTGGGATGTGGCTCTCACCGCTCTAGTTTTACACAAGCATTCCAACACTCTCACATTCTCTCCTAACTGGTTGATCAACAAGAAAATAACAATAAACTCAACCTTTTGACCATTCCTAGAGTACTGTTTAAGTAGAACAAGATAATGTGAAAAGTTGATGGGTTGACAGCGTGTTATAATCCAAGTGATTAGAGTTTTAGTACTATACTTTCGCTTGTGCAAAGAAACAAAGAAACATGGTGCTACTTGATGTGCTTTTCCCAAAATAACTGTCAAAGCATTCCCATCACTGACGCAAACACACACAGATATACGCCTGCGGGCATGAAGATTACACCGCTAGCTTCCACAACATCACAGTCCCAGATTCTCTGAGCTGCCGAGTGCCTCTAGCTCCATTACAGAGCCTTTAAATGCAACTATCATTAATGCAATCGAATGCATTGTCCAATAATCCATACACCGATATCTGACACTGGGTCAGGCTAGGTTATAGGGAGGGACAGGAGACCATGGGGAGCACTGAGGCCTGCTTCTCATGGGCTGGGCTGTCAGGAAACAAGGCAAACGAGAGAGAGAGAGAGAGAGAGAGAGAGAGAGAGAGAGAGAGAGAGAGAGAGAGAGAGAGAGAGAGAGAGAGAGAGAGAGAGAGAGAGAGAGACAGAGACAGAGACAGAGACAGAGAGAGAGACAGAGAGAGACAGAGACAGAGACAGAGACAGAGAGAGAGACAGAGAGAGAGACAGAGAGAGAGAGAGAGAGAGAGAGAGAGAGAGAGAGAGAGAGAGAGAGAGAGAGAGAGAGAGAGAGAGAGAGAGAGAGAGAGACGAGGAAGGAGGAGGGTGAATGAAGCTCCCATCAAAGAGACAGGAAAGCTAGGGTGAAAATGGGGCTGGGGGGGGCCAGCACCCTTGGGACATCCGCAAGACCAGTGCGGGGAGGGAGGGGTGGATGGGAGAAGGACTCTTCTCTACTCCATGCTATTTTTAACTCAGCATGAGACTCTCCAAATCTAATAATGTTTTCCATAAACAATTCAAACTAAGACATACGACTTCTACTGAATTACTGAGTCAACGATTTGGCAGCGTGTCAAATCCCTTGAAAGACAGCTACTTTAACTCTTGGCAAAGGGGGGGAGATCCGGCGATCTCTTCAACATCGCAGGAGAGCAGTCTTTTGGGCTCAATGTTTTCTGGGCGTGAGCGATGGGGTTGGCAGTGTTGGGCCGCGTTTACATCATCCTTTTCCTGGAACCCGGCATCACAAAGAACGGTCCACTTCCAAGTGGAAAGGGAAAAGCTTGGCAGAAAGTGTTGCGAGGAGAAGCGACAACCCGTATTACTACAGCTGGTAAGACAGGAGAGGCCGACATGCCACGAAGCACCAAAACAAGATCAGGTCAGGTGCTGCAACACGTTTGCCGCCCCAAGCCCCGTTTCATCAAATAAAGAATCAAACAGTGGCAGAGCTGTCGAAGAGATTAACGTATTTTATCTATTGAAATAAGTGTGACTATTTTGATCAAGTCACCAATTTTTAGAGAAGCGAGGGAAGGCGAAGGGAAGTTTACCAGATGAGTGATCTTCTGACATGGCTATTTCAACACCAAAAGTAATACACTTTAGTCAGCAGAACCCTATGACCACCCCCCTCTCTCCAGAGTCTGCACAACATCGGCCGTGAAATCCGTGGTATAAATAATGCTATAGCAGGCGATATCTATTTTAAAAATATATATTTTGGGGGTCGTTCTTCAATACCTGGAAACGAAGCTGCAGACGAGTGTGTCATGTTCAAGTATAACTACTCACAATATATTCTCCTCCTAAACTCCCACTGCCCAGTGTCGTGTCGTCTTAAGTTCACCTCTTCCAAAATAAAAAGCCACTAAACGGGGCAGGTCACTGGAGGAGTCCGGAGCACACTCCCACCCACGTTTCTGGGAAAAGATGTCAGAGTGAGTTTGGCTCGTGGTATGCAGCAGGCGAGGGAGGATGGCTGAAACTGTCCAGGCTAGCTACTTCCTATTACAGCTCCATCCAGTCAGAGCGACAGCCCACCTCTAGGCGCTTGCTAGGATCGGCAAGCTAGGTTTGAACAATGAGTTAAAACAGCCCTGGGCATGACGACTTTGTTTTGCCAAAGATAGCAGTGTGTGTATGAAAGCGTAAGAGAGAGAGTGTGTGTGTGCGTGTGCGTGTGCGTGTGTGCGTGTGCGTGTGCGTGTGTGTGTGCGTGTGTGTGTGTGTGTGTGTGTGTGTGTCTGTGTGTGCGTAGGTTATTCTATTTAAAACTAAACTCCCACAGCCCCAGGCTACTATGACAGGGCGGGCGTTACTAGAATTGGTGCTTTGACGTGACACTGAGGATAAACATCTACACTGTGTGCTCATTAACCCAGTTGCTTATTTTTGATAGCAATTAGCAACAGTAGTTATAATGACAATAACCACAATAATATAACGTTCTATATAAAACTCTGGTTATATTGTTCGTAGTTTGAGATGTGTGGTTGGACTTGGCCATACATTTTTTCGGGGGGGTTGGAGTCATAAAAGGAGCCTGTAAAGAAACTTGACTCAGGTATTGGATTCTCCCACGCCGCGGGCTTGGCTTTATTGGGTTAGAGACGTAGCCATGCCCCTGCAGGGCTCACAACGTTTAAAAGAGGAAGATCAAAGTTCAACAAGTGTTGCGACTCCAGCGACTGCCGAGGCTTCTGGGAATGCACACACAACATTCCCACAGCCTTGAACTACGAGGTTATTCCGCGGTAACCCGGCCCAGACACCGGATCAGAGAGCCTTTTCGCCAAGTGCAACTGATTGATATTGACCTAGGTCGTTCTCTACCTCTGCTGAAACTGAGGGCTCACCCAGGTTCCATCCACTTTGTTATTATGGTTTACACATGTTTTGTTGGCACACAGACACATTATGGCCCAATTTTTCCAAGGCTCATTAGTTCTGGATTCCTTCTTTAATTACCGTCACTAATATTAGCAACCATCGGCTGTTGGCTTGCATTCTTAACACACCTTTGACCTTTCCCTCAGGAAATCCGGCAAACTATAAAGAACTGTTTATTAGTGTTATAACGTCAAACAACCCAGATAAGAAAACACCCCGCTAGAACTGGAAAATAAAACCTGCTATAAAACATTATCCCTTCAGAATAATCGACTATTAAAACACTCATCACACTCATTCATCTTGTTTGCTTGTGCAGCGGCAACTGTTCTAAAGCACAGCAAGAAATCTCCTCTAAACAGAGACTTTGTTTCCCCTCCCTGATTTCTGCCGGCACTTGATAAATGGGGAAGCTCCGGCACATGGCGGATGGGGGTGTTGACTGATAGCGGATCAAACTGCTTTGATCAGAGGCCGAGCACTGCCGGTCCCATTCAGGACCTGAAGCAGTGACTACTGCTGGTGCTAATGTAGGACGATATTACATCACTACCACCACTGACACCACCCAGTCACCCCCCCCCCCCCCCCCCCCCCCCCCCCCCCCCCCCCCCCCCCCCCCTTCACCCAGACCTAATTCCCTCATCCCCTCTCTACTACAGAGTGAGACTGGCGCGTGTGGACCCCTCCGACTACGCCGGTGAATTTGAAGCCGACATGGCTATGCGGGAGCCTTGCCCAGGGTTCGATGACAGCAGAGAAACCGTTCTCGCTTTGATGTAACTTGGCGGTTTTTTTGTACACACAAACCAAGCCAAACAAATGGGTTTTACACATCCTACATGAACAATGCTGTTTACACAAGAACACAAGTTTAAACGACAAGAGGATGCCAACAAGCGAGATAGATACAAGGGAAATTTGGCGGTTACAGCTACTGCATTAAACAGGAATTTGTGAATTTAACCTGTATGCCAGTTGCAGAACACCAGGGAAGGGATGCCCATTTAAATGGGATAAAAAAGGAATAACTATGCTATAAGCATGCAACCGCTCGGATGATGTCGAGGTCCACCCTCCTAGTCAGCAGCGTTTTCACCTTGGGTGGGATTCCTCCATTGTGGACACGATCCGACCTCAGTATTTGAAGTGACAACTGTGCTTCCGTGTTACGGTTGCATTGTCAAGTAAAACAAGACATAAGTGCATGTGGGCCTTAACCTAGGTGGGATATTTTAGCATTCCAATTTATTGAATTTGCATATGCTTTCAAGGATTTTCAAGGATGGACCCGCTGACATTGAAGTTCAAACCCGGTCCGCTTCAGATGGGCCGCCGAATGCCCTAACCTAAGCACTACGCTCTCCTGCTCCTGTATTTAAGGATTAATTATTTGCTATTCAGCAGGAGTTCTTAAAAGGACACCCCCAGTAATGTCAACAATAGTATTCACGCTTGGAATGTCATGCCCGCCCACTCTCACACACACACACACACACACACACACACACACACACACACACACACACACACACACACACACACACACACACACACACACACACACACATGCAATTGCACAAACGTGTTGTTTCAAGGGCTAATGAGTTAAGGAGTTAAAACCTCCACTCCTGTTTCATGGTGAACAAAAAACACAACCGTCGTGAAGGTTTTCCTTACATAATCGACTGTAAGGAAAGATGCTTGGCATTCTTTTGCAGCTCCATGTGTTTGTTTGGGTTCATCAGGTGTGCGTAGAAGCAGTTGTAACCTATCTTTTTCGACGCAGGAAAAAGGAAGGCTTATTGTCTCCGAAAGGTAGCAGAACAAGTCCGGTGGCATGTCCTACCTCGCGGGATACAGTTGCCTAGCCCCTCCATTTACAACATTTACATACGATTGTGGATTTTAATCACAGCCCGCAGTGACTCACATACCAGTTTAGGAGTTTGCAGCGAGACATTACAAACACTGTACTATTTAAAGTGACTTGCTCGTTGGGATACGACAGCTTTTATATTTAAATGGTTACATATCTTTTGCAGAGACGTTTAATGATCTATCTATCTATAAGTGAGTTGGTACCAATACAGATATAGGCCTGAGCCATAGTCAAAATACTATCAAGGGAGACAGGTTGACCCAACATGGGAGACACTCATAAGACACAGTTTCAGAATACGTTGCGGCTGATGCGGCTTTGTGTTTAGACAAGCGTTCTTTGCACACATGGAACTATTCAGAACAATGACGCCCATTTAGTGTGGATTCAGAAAGCCCCTTGTCCAGAGACTGAAGGAAATGACCCACACAACACGAAGACAACTCCCATATTTCAACAAAAAAAGAGAAGGGACTATTCCGGAAATGCCAAGACTATTTTGAATTTAAAGAGATACTGCTTTGCCTCCTCATGAACAGAAAGACATGACTCCATCTTGGTAATGGAAACGAAGTGAAGTGTGTTACTGCATCTTGAAGTAATTAAGGCATCAACCAGATTCCATCACCTACTCACGCTTGTGCTCCAGGGTACTTTGACACATCACATATGTAATGTTTCTGGTGCACATGGTTCAATAAAGAGATGGTGGAATCTGTTTGATACTTCTACTGATATAACGGACAGGTCATACATGCACGTCATAGGCCTACATCGTGCTCAACTCTGGCTCCAACGTAACTGTCCATGATGTCACTGCAGAGCGCAGTTGTTTGAATCTTTTCAAAATATATAGGTTTTTTTGCCATAGAAAAGTCATGGGAAAAAGATAATGCAAGTATCACAAAACGACCCGTTTCAGTGATCAGGGTACCGGGCCAAGGGAAGTTATTGCGCTGTGTTCCTTTTGAATACAACACGATTGCACGGCACTGGGGCCATAACCGACAGATGGACGGATAGTACTCAGTGACTCATGAATGCATGAATGCATGACTACAGTACCATCTACCCACCAGCCCTCCCTACCTCCTCCTTAGGCTCCAGTCTCTTCAAACATCCACACATACCAGCTAGTCAACAAAAAACAGCCTAAGCTGCTGACATCAGTCCTCAGTCACACAATCTTTTCATTTATTTACGATGATTAGTATAATTTGTGTTGTATCACACACACTCCGCCAAATATCGCATCCACACATATGACTCACACAATATAAAAAATACCCCCTCAGAGGCAGTTGGCGAGGACACGCACAGACACACACACCCAATTGCACACAATCACACACACACACACACGCACGCACGCACGCACGCACGCACGCACGCACGCACGCACGCACGCACACACACACACACACACACACACACACACACACACACACACACACACACACACACACACACACACACACACACACAAGATGAGCATGACTGACCGACTCTATCAGGCATCGCGCCCGCTTGCTTTATCGGTGGGATTACATCACCCACAGTCATGAACACTCCACCCATCCAACAGATTGTGTTTCAAGAACACTGGGCACAAAACTTGGGGGGGCCCGGCCATGTGGCCCCTGCTACCGCAAGCACTGTCTGCCAAAATAACTCAGCAGATTCAAATACAGTAAGTATAGAATTTCATTATAGACTGATCGGGTAGGTTATTGGACGCTGTAAATAATGAAGTCCGATTTTCGGTATCAATATAGTGAGTTGTGGAATGTATATAGGGAACATACAGATCAAAAAATACGTCGGAAGAATAACACTATGACAATCAACCATGTTGCGTTATTGGTGTCACTGAAAGACATGGATTTACAAAGTTTCGAAAATATAAATGCACTGTAACATAGTCTAGATTACGTTTCCATTGTTAGAAATCTGATAAACATAATTTTGATGATGATTATTTATTATGGTTATCATCCAGATAGTTAGCCTATTGATTAGGACGCAGCTGATGCCACCGACATGTTGATATGGAGGAGTTAAGGTGTGAGTGAGAAGATGAGGAGGACACGGTTATGAGCATGAAAGCATGAAAGCATGAATAAATACTGAGTTGGACATTACATTTTAGACATTCTAATCCTCTTTTGAAGATGGGATAGATTGCATGATGATGACTAATGTTGTTTTTTTTCAGAATTGAACAATCAAAATCTTTTGACAAAATACAAAGAACGTGGTGGAAAATGTCAAACCCATTGCTTGAGCATGCTTGTAAAAGTGAAATGTCAAAAGTTTTAATTGGAAGTTATTTTACCTGCTTCAGGTCCCGTCACCCTCGGGCTCAACTCATTGTCTATAACAACCTGATTCTCGTACTCCCTACATACACTTTAGAGTGCAATACTTCCCTGATGCATGTGGACCAGTATAGACAATTTTACCATACAAACGATAAGTCAACACTACCAGACAACGTTTCACGTTGTTTAAATCATCATTTGCAAGGCAAAGCGCATAGCATTGCACTGCATTAACGATGCACGTTCCATGTATCTCTCCATGTTCCGACTGTATCGTTATTAAAGCTGATACAGCGAATAATAATCACAAAATATCGCGTTTGGCTCGCCGAGCCGCAACCGAGCGCACGCGAGTCTCGTGTCGGCCTCCTCCCGCGTCCCACATTACGAAAGGCGTGACAAGAAATGGTCAAGAAAAAAACGAACCAACTTACCCCTATAATAATCAGCTCAGGCAAGTCAGTCCCGGAATGAAAAAATCCTTTCACGACGCTTTTCCGAGGCAGGCGTGTTAGATGTTGATTTGTCACATCATTCTGACAAGGAACCAAAATATAACGTGATACAGTTTTTTGACGTTGAACCAAGCACCGACCGTTTTGGTGTCAATGGACTGAATGGTTTAAAATCGACACAATCCAGGATCGAGCCTGATTACGCTACGGTCCGGCTTCCATTCCTCGACCTATGGACAGAACATTCCCACACTCCATGGATCCACCGGGTAAGTTTTCCTCTGCCTGCCTGCCGGTTGTAGCCAATTCAGTTTCACTAAAGCGCGAGCCCCGCCCTTGACTGGAAAATGCAGCTAAAGCAAGCCTGTCAAGTCAGCCCAGCCAATCACAGCGCGGCAGGGAGTAGCCGCTTCTCACACGGAGCTAAGCGTTGGAGAGGTGAGCCGGTGTGACTAAGCAATATCCCAATTTCGGGGGGTTCTAGTGTCTTGGGAGGGAGGAAGTCAGAGGATATTAGATGTGTGAGAAGTAATTTTGAAAAATAGCTTTAACACCTGATATCTCCGTTGGGGATATTACATTCGCAGATAGGCCTACGATTAGTTTTATTCCTGCAGACCACCACACGCCCAGGTATGCATCACAAAATAATGTCATGTAATTTAGAGTTAAAGTCTTAAGAGTTCATTTTTTATTAGAGACATCCACAGCGATAGAACGATCAATTTATCTTTTCCATTAAGCCATAAAATGTGCAGTCATACGCGAACCACAGAACACAGGTCTAACGTGTCATCCTACATGTCTACTTCCTTAGGTCAAGATTGTACTGACTATTTCTGACGATAAAACCGACCTAAAGAGGTTATCAGTGTCCAGTCAGTAATATGATTATTAATTGTGCCAAGTAATAAAGGGATAGGCATGTACACACATAAAATCTCTTGATTCTACAATGTAGCAATTTAAGCTTTTTGTTTTATTTTATATACATTTTATGTATAGGCTACTCCGATTCTTGCTATTTTTGGGTAGCATCTTCATGTAATCTAATTGTGAGGCAATTTGGATACAAGTGTCAGCAAAATAAATATAACCTTACGTTCCACATCAATGCCTATACTTGGGGCAAACATTGTGTACAACTGCCATACTAATCATTAAAAACAAGGGAGCGTTACATAATAGTGACATTTAATACCAGAAACTCAGCCCTGGGTAAAATTCCTGAAAATAGCATTTTGGTGTGCGCTGCATTCCCTTACACTCTCATCATTGTGTTTTGAGATTCCTTCCATACTTGCCCTGCTGGGATTTTCCAGTCATGTCTTCATCATTACTCACACAGTAGTCACAGAGGTGTCGCTTAGTAACTGTGTAACAGCCTGAGATTTAAGCCAAAACATGACCCTATGTAGGCCTGCTTTACATTCCACTGGGTTTTGTTTTGTTTATACATTGGAAACAAGGTGTTATTCCAAAAAGCAAACATACATAACATAAAAAAATGTTTTATGTTCTAAAGATGAAACATAAAATGCATAACATAAAACAATGTTTTATGTCAAACAATGTTTACATAAAACACTAAAACGCTTGCATAAAACGTTTATCAAAAAACAAAGTTTACATAAAAAACCTAAAACATTGTTTTATGTTGTATAGGCCTATATGTATAATTGCAAGCGCAAGGGCAGTCCGTTCACCCAATACCTTTCTCCTTTAAGGGCAGCTCTTCTGTCTTCTTCTGTCTGGCAAAAATAAGCTCCCAATGTGTTCAGGGGTTCAAGGGCCCGACGAAGTGAAACGGAAGTACTCCACTCTTTTTCACTCAAATGTAATAGCGTGGCGTTTCAAGGCCCTTTCCATCGGGAAGCGTTCAGAGAGATGGATACTGAACAGCCTGCGCCCTCTGGGAGCCTTCAAACAGAGACAGAGAGAGATGGATGTTGGGATGTGGAAGGCTTTCACAGTGACGCCAAGAGGCGCCATTCAGGTCGTCTCCCCCAGAGGAGGTTGCCAGGCAAAAAGAGATCCCTCTGTATATTCTGGTTTCCCTATTGGCCGCATATCCTCAGAGTTCAGTCATACAGCTGGCAGCTGTACTCTGTTTATGGTTCAATTGTGGCAACAGTCATTCAGGATTTTTTATTTATTTTTACCATAAAGAAACAATAACTTAGCCTTGGCGGGATAGGAACGCTGGGTGTACTTGGGGTGGTACTATGCAAGTTGTCATGAAGGGGAACTTATAGCTGGGGCAGATGTAATTAATGTCTAATGGAGAAAACAGACAGCACTTTGGTTCATAATGGCCCCCTTGTATTGAACAGCAGTGCGAGCATGTGACCATCTCAGGAGATACAATGTGCTCTTCACATTGAACTCGGAACCAGCATATCCCGTGTAGGGGTAGTAACACACACAGTAACAAGCAGGCAGGCGCACACACACACACACACACACACACACACCCACACACACACACACACACACACACACACACACACACACACACACACACACACACACACACAAATACACGTCCACACACACACACACACACACACCTAACACACAGCCAGTTAGAATGTTCCCTGGGGCAAGGATACCAGCAGCTACAAAAAGCAGAACTATAATGCTAACACATTTCTTGTGAAGACACAATTGAATGAGGGGATTAATCTGTGCCAATTGTCTGTATGATTAATATATATCACTTGCATCTACCGGCGCGATTAGGAAAATAACAATAGCACCAATACAACAATACAATACACAAAAAAGCATGGAAGAAATACTTAAAAGCAAATAGTTTAACCAAATACGCAGTGATATCAACGTTCGTTTCACTGTAGTTGAGCAATGTGACGCCCGATGAGGGGCTTATTAGGATGAGCAGTAATTAATGGCGGACTCTTCCCTAGGGCTTGAGGAAGGAGGATAGCCAATAGAAAGAGAGGTGAAGCCGGGGCGCATGGAGCAATTAAACTAAATGACACAAGCCCTGCACGAGCTCTCCAGTCCCCCTCTGAAGGCCCATCAATCACATCCAGATAAAAGGGTCAACGGAGAAAGGGGGGATGTTTAACCGAAAAAGAACATGGCGAGATGACCCATAAACGGTTTCCTCTTTCCCCTCAACCAATCAGAGAGATGGAGGAATGGCTGAAATGGAAAGAGGAGGTAGAGACGCAACTGCCTACTCACAGGTGACATTTGGATTACTCATAAAAACAAAGTTGGAATAATAACAACTTTGAAATCTGCTTGTCATTTAGTTGACTAACTCACTGTTGGTGATTACAAAGAGCATCACATTAGTCAAGTTTTGCCGAGTTGAAGTAGGTATATAGGCCGGAGGCCGGATTAACCATTAGGGCAACTGGGCACTTGCCCAGGGCCCGTGACATCAAAGGGGCCCTTGACAAGGTTTTTTTTTTTTCAAAGTGCAAACATACATCTACAGACACCACATAACACGACAAAACCCAGATACGTGTGACAGACATGTAACATATACCAAAACATAAAGAATTATACGGGGACAAGGACAGATTACAAGAGGGTTTGGGGAGGTGTTTGTGAGAGGGAGAGAGTGAGTGTGTGTGTGTGTGTGTGTGTGTGTGTGTGTGTGTGTGTGTGTGTGTGTGTGTGTGTGTGTGTGTGTGTGTGTGTGTGTGTGTGTGTGTGTGTGTGTGTGTGTGGCCAGATGCTTTCCTCCGGCATCTCCGACCCCCAACGCGATAGAGGTCACACCCGAAGCACCTTATCCCCCCTGATGAACCCCCCCCTCCCCAGGGCAGCCGGCCCTAACAGCCATTAACAGTGGTAATGGAGGTGAGGCCTTGAGCCTTGTTGCCCAGGGCACAGAAAATTGTTAATCCGGCCCTGTATATAGGAGATACAATTTGGCCTATTGAAAGATACATTAAACGTATTTATATACACGCATGGGAGGGGTGGGGGAGGGTATCTTGCGCAGCTTAAGGATGTCTAGAGATAGGCTGGAAAAAAGAATCTAGAAGCGGAAACAAACACCCTACTCGTTATCTTGCTATTGTGTAACAATGACTCAAATGCATGTGACATGTATTTTGAATGTGTTTTTCTAAATGTGGAAATAACTGGCAAACGCCATTCGTCTTGTGCTTTAAGCGAATTCAGGTCAAGCAAAGGGGGTGAGGAGGAGGACGTGCTCACAACTGTGTTTCACAGAGGTCTACTGCGTATTTATTTTTATTTTTATTCAACCTTTATGTTGGGTGATAAGAACTGTGACAAGTTGCCGACAGCCTCCCCTTCACTCTCAGGCTGACATCTAGGAAAAACTAGTGTGAGGTTTGGCAAGGGGACTCCAACGACGAGAGTGGGCCAAGCCTATTCCGAGGTCCCTGTTAAGATGTTCATTTGAGTTAGATGCTTGTTGTTGATTTCATAAAAACAAAAAGCAACCCAGATCTTTGGGATCCCCTTGGTGATTCAGCGGGATGTTAAAAATTCTGTGTCAACTCTGAATCGAGATAACAGATGTTGCAATTCAGCTGTGTGCAGTCGGAGCGGAAGATAGTGGTGGTTTCTTAGGTTGACCCGAAACCGTACTACAACAACAGCCGTGGTCTTTCTTGCAAAAGGCATAACGTATAGAATTACTAACCACAATGATTACAAGTATAGATATAAATCGTGTACTTTAAAATGTCTCTTGCGCACACACATGCAAGCGGACGCAAATGCATGAATACACGTAGGCCTACATACACACATGCATTAACACAGAAACAAAGTAGGCAAAAATTGTCTACAGACTACAATCCGCAAAAAATGCAAAATTGTATCAGATCATTTGTCTTCCAGCGTGCTCACAACATGGCACTTGTTAATATAACACACATTCATATTAAACCTTCGACATCTTTCAAAGTGTTACTGGAATGTACAACTTTTTTTTTTAAAGCAAAAGCCTATCCAAACAAGCCCAGTATAGTCTTTATGCATAGCTTTAAATAGTTACAGGGAATCATCTCCAGCGTAGGAGTAGGCTACTGCCTGCATAACGTCTACACACACAAATCGAAAAACAAGTTCTGCAGTGGTGGATTGATTGAGGTTTGCTGAGGTGTAGATTGTAATGGTATATAGTGGGTTTTTACTATGTGTACTTTCTATTATTGTAATTTATACACAGTGTAGGAATAATCTATGATGTAATTAAAACAGCACAGAGGAAGGATGTTTGAGATTTACTGGGAGAAAACGTTAATCCAAGTCTATAATTTACCTGGTTTAACTGAGTTAGATAATAATAGGGCTTAACTGTCCCCAAAGCACATTTTTAAACGTTTGTTCTACTCTCTGAGAATAAGAGGCAAAAGAGCTATTTGACTTCTGACTACACTACCGTACACGTCCCTGTGAGAGGCAAAGATGTTTTGAAAACAAGTCTATGTTTAGCCTATACTTAAGAATATATTCTATGTCATGAGTGTTCTTCCAAGCAAAACAACAGCACATGATATTCAAATATAAATCAGAGGCACTGTTTTTAACCGTTGGGCCTATATGAGTCTATAACTGCACTGTGTGCATGGAGCGTGGCAGAGAACCAGGCCCGCTCAGGCACAATGCCCGCTGCCTGGGGCCAAATGGCACTGTCCACCTCCTTGGAAGTGCCAGGAACACCATTGCTATGTATAATGTTTTAATGTATTACTATAAATAACTATGCATTTTCACACAATACAATTAGGGCCGATTATAGACCAGTCGGAAACACATCAGGATGCAAGTTTGCTATTTTGTCTTAATGTCAAATTTATAAGATTAATAAATGACTAACTATAAAATAAATAAATATGTTGAATAGGAAATTACATAATTTAATTAAAGACATATGACCGTCTCTATCGCTCGGCAAAAATAATAAAGCGTTCCCTTTAAGAAGAGAGCGTAATACATTTACTTCCTGTCTCCTTAAAAACAGCTTGTGTACTAGTTTAAAACTCTGTAGACCTAACCATATTTTACTGCCACTAAATGCACATTTCGTTGGGTGTGACTCGCGTAGGCTGGTGGCATGAGCAGCAGTTAAGATCTTGTTACCATTTCACAACATTGTTAAAGCACCCAGCGTGGTGCTTTCTGCACAGCGGTGGGTATCTTTATATAATTTGCTAGTTCTCTAATCACAGCCGCTTAGCCTGCAGGGAAAAAAACACTATAGTTACAGATAAGAATGAGAATTCACAGCGATTTAGGTAAAAGGAAGATTTAAAAAAACTTGACCCAGCCTTACTCAGGCTGGTTAAAGCGAAACAGTTTCATGGAAGGAAGAAAGAGGAAGATGCTGTCAGCAGCATCGTCACCTAAGCGAACCGACACTAAAAATAATATACAAGTGCCTTCATCTCACTTAAACTCCATTACGTGCGAAAATAACGAAGCCACATCCCGAAAAGAGCGGAGTCGTTATTTCAAAGGGGATCGAAACGAGTCAAGACTTGGAGAGAACTTTTTCAACCAGCCTTGCATTGCTTTGGCCAAAGCCCTCCTTGGCAAGGTACCTCGGTTCTCTGCTCTGCTCATCAAGTGTGGGTGAATATCATGTTCATAACTGAATAATGCAAACACTTGTCAGTGGGTGGTTAAGGACATGAAGTACCTATTGGAAATGCATATTATGCCATTTGTTGAATTCTTCCCCTTGAATTCTTTCCCCAACACTACAGTAACGTAGTACAACAACATTAATTGCTTTACACACTCAAAAAATACATTGTTCATTTATTCTGCTCTATAGATGGCTTTCTAATGGTGTCATCTCCGGGGTGTCACCTATTTTTTATCACATCCAGTGTTGTTCTGTTACCAGGTGTTGGTGCGGCGATGTGCAGATGGCAGCGAGTTACGTGGGAGGGTGGTGGAAACTGAGGCATACCTTGGGGGCGAAGATAAAGCCTCTCACTCAGCAGGCGGCAAACGTACAGAGAGGAACACAGCCTGTTTCATGAAGCCAGGAACAATCTATGTTTATTCCATCTATGGCATGTACCTCTGCATGAACGTATCCAGTCAAGGTAACAACATAAGCAGCACTTCCCTTGGAAGTATAGGCAGGTCCTTACATTTTAAACGCTAAAGAAAACATTTTAACTCACTGCCCACATTCACACTGTTTGAGTGGGTTTGTTCTCTTCGCCTCATTAAAAATACATTCCTAAAGCTGTGTAGCCGCATTCACCTTCATGTGCGGCTGCCTGTGATTATGACTCAAAAAGAAAAGTGTCTTAAGTGGTTTGGTGTGTTTTTAAATCTTCTAGTTTTTGGCACAAACTCGATTTTCAACCTACTTCTGGCATTTATGGGCTACCAGGAAGGAGACAGAGCGGAGCCCTGCTGACTGACATACAGTGTGTGTGTGTGTGTGTGTGTGTGTGTGTGTGTGTGTGTGTGTGTGTGTGTGTGTGTGTGTGTGTGTGTGTGTGTGTGTGTGTGTGTGTGTGTGTGTGTATGGTTCCAGGGGAGGGCGCCGCAGTGCTCCTGCGCTCCCTAGAGCCCCTCCAGGGTCAGCCCGTCATGAGGCAGCTGCGGGCGCAGGCCAGACGCAAGGCTACGGCTCGGCCCCTGAAGGAGAAGGAGCTGTGCAACGGCCCCGCCAAGCTGTGCCAGGCCCTGGACATACCCCGCCTCTTCGACCGGCGGGACCTGGCCCGAGACCCCGACGTGTGGCTGGAGACGGAGAGCGATGACCCGGGCTTCAAGGGGACGAAGACTGCAGAGGCTGGGGATAGGGGGGCGGTGGTGGTGGTGGTGGCGGCGTCCAGGGTCGGGATAGAATCCCACGGGGAGTGGGCGAAGAAACCTTGGCGCTTTTACCTCCTGGGAAACCACTGTGTGAGCGTGGTGGACCGGGCGGCGGAGAGACTCGCTCTCGACGGGGGCCATGATGAATGATTTAGGCTAGGGGTGGGGAAGAGGGAGAAAGACAATTAGCAGGGTTTCTCTCCACAAGTTATGAAGGCAAGCTGTGGGCTTGATTGGTTTGCCGCCTGTGCACCGTAATGGATTGTGCAGTCGGATGCCACGTGGTTCGGAACTTTGTGTATTTTCTCCCGGGAGAAATACATCATTTTGTACAACTTGGGAGGATGCAGATTCATTCTATTTTTGGGTTATTTGTATACAAATCAATCCCGACACATCTGAACTGTTGTCTGTTAAGAGAAATTCAAAGACGAATATTCAAGTGTTTTGTATGTACATATCAATATGTAAAATACAATATACAAATTTAAAAACGTTATGTGGTCTTTATGTTAATAGAAAGCTTCATTCAGAAAAGCGTTCATATTCAATTTGCTTTCTAATCTGTTTTTGCACTTGTATTTGTTTTGTTAACAAATTTATTTCACAGATGTTTGAACTTACTCACTGCTCCCAAACGCTGCGACATCATGTTTGATGTGGAGCTTTTCTCTTCCTCTGCTTACCCCCACCCCTCCTGGGATCGCTCTGGGATGGCAGCTTTAGAGGCCCGGGAAAGATCTTCACAGAAAGTGCCCCTGCGGTGTTCTTGTTACAACTAAACACTCAAACATCTGCGTTTAGATCCAGCCAAGTTTCAAAACACGATTCAAGTAATATGTATAAAATAATTTATTCACGTCAACACATTAATATGTCATTCCCCGGAAGGCAAAAGTTTTGACACATTGTTGTGCGTAGTCGTCTCTCGTTGATGGAGATGTTCCAGAAGCAGAGCCTGCTTCCAGTGTGGCAGACCGGGTTCCCCTTCACGCTGTAGCCTCCGTGGGGGACTGGAAGATGGACACGATGGGATCCTCGTGGTTGGTGACAACAAGCACGCTGCGGAATTTGTCGAACAGTGTCTTGAGCTGCGAGCGGCGCATGTTCTCGTTGTACATGATCTCCTCCAGATGGTGGTGACCTCGAAAGTAGTGCAGCAGCCTGCGCTCCACAGGAAACACGTGACAGGAGGACACAAGTCGGGTGGGGTTAGGGAAAGGTTTGCCTCGCCGAGGAATTGATTTGAAGCAAACAGTGTCACTTTAAGGATACGATGACAAACTGAGCAAAAACATTCAACATTTAAGACAAAGTGGGGTCCGTTATACCAGTGGGGAACTGTTTAACTACCGTCCAAAACTCTAAAGCACACGGTGTATAAATAAGATTTGACACTACCTGGCTATAGGCAGATTTGTCCTATGTACCTACATTCCTTTTCAGCGGAATCGACCTGGGCCCCGTTTACCCGAGGATGCTTGCGGGTAAAAACAACAAAATATTTCATCGGAAGTGCCTTTCGTTTAGACGGTGACGGCGTTTTTTGGGGCTTAAAAACGCAAAAATCTGAAACCACCCTCCAGAGTGGAAAACTTGAATATGCTCCGCCGTATCGCTTCCGTCTACACTGCCAAGGGGGGGGGTCCTTGGTATTTAGGAGGGCTGTTGGGGAGCCCCTTGGCGTGGGTTACCTGGCGAACAGGCGGAGGTCC
>NC_044049.1:8473649-8601149 GCF_902167405.1 Gadus morhua | reverse complement strand
TTGCTCCTGAGAAACATTTAATTCAGATATTTCTTAACAGAGTCAAAAGCTGCATTGGAAAAGCAACATAGTGCAGCTTTAAACAATGATATTAACCAGGGGTGTAAAACATATTTCCACGCCGGGCCACATAAGCATTAGGTTTGCCCTCAAAATTGTCCTTTTCTGTTGAAGATTTCAAATTCATTTGAAGCTCTCGCGGGCAAAATAAAATGAGCCGGATTTGGCCCGCGGGCCTTATGTTTGACACCTCTAATACAAACGGTTTAAAGAGGTGTAGGAGGGCCTCACTCTCTGTGACGTTGGGGATCTCGTCCTGCACCGCCAGCATCAGCTTGGCCTCGCGGGTCAGGTACTGGCAGCGCCGCTCCTCGTGCTGCAGGGCTATGGCGATGCGGCGGGACAGCTTGTGCATGGAGCTGATAACCGAGGGGTCCGCGTTGGCCTGCGGGGGGCGCAGACACCAGAACCGCACCGTTACTCACGACTCTGGGATGAATGACTCATTAACTCGGATGGATTCATTAATGGCAATTGATGGGGTGGGACGTTGGTTAAAGAAACAGCATTTAAAGATGTAGACTGCATTACTCGCTTGACATTATTGACGTTTTTTTGGTTAAAAAAAAAGCAAGAATATTTTTTAGATGACGTTCAACATAGTAATCAACGCCTATTTATCACTGAAATACTTCTGTCATTCCGAGAAAACAGGGGCAAGGGGGTTTAACCTCAATTTTGAAGTGTTGAACAATTGAACAAAAGAGAACTATGCTAACTATGCCATTTTGTGTGCGACAGTTTACACCAAAAAAAATGTAACTGTAAAAAATATATATAAATTCATTGATTGAGCTGAAAGAAAGAATCATCACAGTGGCTGGGACATGCTGAGGACACATACTGAGAAAGCAATGCAGTGGTTAAAAATGGCCGCTGCCAAACATGACTTTACAGAGCATGACTCAGCACTTTATTGTCTATTACCAGTATGCTGGTATAAGGTGGTTACAGATAGTGACTCGGCTCTTCTGTCCGGGGGTGTGGGAGGCAATGTTGGGCATCGCGATTACCCATCTAAAATAACACACCCCTTTTCTTAACTCCCCACCCACTTGGTTATACACTCAGTATACTTGATAATTTTTAACACCCTTCGAACTTAGCCACTTGATAATTTATAATTTACACATGCCTTTGTTTGCCCTGTTGTTTGTTCCATTTATCTTGTCTAGTCCTTACTTAAGCATTTACCTTCGCGTCTATTTTTGTAGTAGTTTTTGTAGTACTTTGTATTTTTATTGTATTTGTTATCCTGTGTTTTACTACTGCTGGGCTGTTGCAACCAACACATTTCTCTTGAGGGGGATTAATAAAGTTGTATCTTATTTAATCTAACCCTTTTAAAAACACACAAAAATTAGTACACAGCCTTCAAATTACTTGATGTATTTGCAAAAATAAAATACATTTTCAGTACAAGCAGACTGCCTGAATTGGGCTGTGAGGCACAATAGAATAACCAAATAGCCAAAAGTACTTCCGTACCCTCAGGGCAAACACCACACTAAACAGGATCATGGTCGGCATTTCCCTCTTTGGAGAAGGATCCGATTTGGAAACCTAGTAGATGGAGGAAAAGGTCACTTTCAATAATAAATCAACTTCAGTAACCACCAATATTGACTCTACATTTGATTGCTTTTTTAGGTTGATGTTATCCCCGCGTTCATGTTGGTTTCCTTCCACACCATAAAGACAAACATGTTAGGTTAATACTCCAGCCTGAGCACACAATTCTCCGGAATTAGACCTGCAGTGGGTCCCCGGGGCCCCGTAAACGGGCCTGGCCACTGCACCTAGTGACGGGTCAAATGCCTCTTGGACAGTGTCTTGTACGTCTGCAATGACCATAAGGTAGATCGTTATTCTTGCTCTTTATCTCCTCCAACTGAGTGTCCAGCAACAAAGTTAATCAGCCACTATAACTGGGGTTGAATGTTAGATCAGGCCCAACCATGCAGCACACTCATTACCTGAATGATGTGCGGGTGCTGGAGGAGAGTAGGGTGGCCCACAAAACGCACATTGTCTATTTTCAGCTCAAACTTCTTCCCACAAATGTCAGACTTGGTGGCCAGGATTGTGGCAAGGATAATGTCAGAGAACCTTGAGGAAAGAGTAAAAAATGTTTTACCAAAAGGTACATGTTAAGAGAATGTGAAAGCTGTGTGTGTGTGTGTGTGTGTGTGTGTGTGTGTGTGTGTGTGTGTGTGTGTGTGTGTGTGTGTGTGTGTGTGTGTGTGTGTGTGTGTGTGTGTGTGTGTGTGTGTGTGTGTGTGTCCCACTCTATGAGAAGCAGAGGGGTTTGGGTAATCAGATGGCTCTGTCCTGAAGCATGATTCCCAGTCAGGTGTTAACCATAATACTGAGTGGCGACTGGTCAGGAGACCCCCAACGTGGAAATGTGTCAGAGTCATGCTTGTTGTAGCTCATGCCGTAAACCAGATTAACATAATACAATAATAAATAATCGTAGTAACATTTAAGAGTAGGTAAATATTCTGGACCCCATCAAGCTAGTGTTTATCAGAAGGAGGTGGATTTGCTTAGAATAATTGTTATTGTTTGTGCACTTCGAGAGCCACATGTGTAATTACACTCGCATGGTGAAATGAAAATGAATTAAGTCAAACAATTATTTTACAGGAACGACACAGGACACAACTCGGAATACAGATTTTACCCAAATTAGGGATTCATTGAATGGAGGCTACACTAAGATTCTCTGAGATTGGGTTTCCACATTAGACAGCAGTAAAGCCTGGGTTAAAACAAACAAAAAAAAAGGTGGAGGAAGACAGGGGTGATCTATACAGAGTGAAGCAGCTTTAGAGCTATGTGGTCTTACCCTGACACCAACTGTTCGTCAGTTAGTGGAGTTTGCTCCCTGAAACGGGGAATGGGGCCATAAGCAAAAGAAGAGGGGCAAACAGAAATGGGACAATGCAACACACACATGGACTGAAGTTGTGAAAAAATATGCTTACTATGCATATTTCGCCGTACCAAGCAGACTGAGAAAACTCCCATTATCGACTGTATTTTTATCAACCTGAACCTATAACCAATTTTCTCTGAGCAGGAATAAATGTTGACCGACATTAAAGTGGATAGTCTATGTATAACTTCTGTGATACTTCCATGGACTATTTGAATTTCAGGGATATTGTGTAAATTGAGGAAAAGATAACGACATATAATGATATCTAGTGTAAACTCCTTACGATGACAAGATACAACCTTAAATTATGAAAATTTGCCATAATTATCATTACCATTTAAATTAATGGGATGGCACTCAAGACTGTTCAGAATGGTATTTTGAATGCATAAGCACATCACGTATTCATGAATATCGAGTAAAATTCCCTATAATTATCGCAATACTAAATGTGATCATATTGCCCATCCCTAATTTGCCATGAAACAAGAGAGCCTTCACAAGCCTTGTTGTCTCCATTTGAGGGCGGCTTCATCAAGGTCATTTAATCTGAAAGAAAGTGTCTGATGCTGAATATATCAGACTTATGTGAATATGAAAATGCAAAGCACAAATACTATGGGCCCTAGTCAGATGCAACAGGGTTTTTATCCAGAACCTTTATTTTTCAGGGCATGTCCAATGTGCTGAAGATGACATTTTGCCCCCCCCCCCACACCAATACTTTAACTAAATAATGTCACTAACTTCAGCAATAAAAACTTCAGGCTGTAAACTCTGGTATTCCACACTTGATATTATGCTATACTACAGAGTAACATACATGAGAGAGCAAATGGATGATAATAAATTTGTACAAATATTAATTGTATACAATTATACTATAACGAAAGGTATGGTTGTCCTTAAATAATAGGCCAATTATTATTATTATTATTATCATCATATTTTTCCACTGCGACTGATATAGTGGGCTATTTGGTGAAACAGAGCAGCAGAGATTTGTTTTCCACCAATCCTTTCCTAGTCATTTTATATGTATTTTATATAATTCCTAATAATCTTAGTTTCAGGAAAATGTTTCTACCTTTCGGTATATTGCAGAATAGACAGAAATGTTACAAGCCAAGGAGAAAATAAGAATACATAAAAGGTGACAAACAAGGCCAAATAGCTATTTTCACAGCAGCCCGAATTGGTATGAGATGGAAGGTCGCCATGGTAGAAAGCAACTGACACATACTTAACAACTCGATTAGGAAATATGTTTAATGCAGAACTGTGTTCAATACAAATGTTAAGCAGCAAACAAACAAAAAAATCCATACCTTGAATCTCCATCCTGATCTTCAAGCACATCCCCAGTTGTGTTCACCAATGCATATGGACTTCGTTGTTTAGCTTGAGAGAAACAATTATTATCTTACTTTGAATATATACCAATTTGCGCTACGAAATGGCACAACGATGTACAAAACAATAAAGGAGTTAAGTTTTAGCGAGGGTTGTATGTGGAAGTGGATGTTTCTGCCACTCAGACTAGCAGTTGATCTACACAACTATACATGCGTCAGATTAAGATTAGCCTGGCTGAATCTAGATCAAATTCATAGTCAGGTGTTAAAACCGGTCAGTAATGCGATGATGATGATGATGATGATGATGATGATGATGATGATGATGATGATGATGATGATGATGATCTCTTACCTGGGGACGACGGACATTCTGCGAGCCTCTGGAAGGGGTAGCGGAAGAGCAGCTTGTTTCCTCGACTGCCCGAGCTGACTAATATGACGCTGATGGGGCTGCTCGGGTCGCCACTTCGGTCCATGGACTTCTGCTCCTCGAGTAGCTCGGTGTTGTTATACATGTCTGCATCCCAGAGGCTAACACGACACTAATATGTCCGGAGCCATACATCCATGTTCTCTGACCCAATGCTTTGCTGCTGTTGCAAAGTTAAGCTCTCTCACTTCCGTTGGCCTCACTGTCATTTGCGTTTGGGCTCATGTTTGCGCCAACCATTGGTCCATCGAGCTGTCAATTGCGCCCTTTGACCCGGGTCGTGACAATTCCGCCCAATCACAGCTCAAGCGTCTCCTGATTCCCCGGCCCAAATTGTTACGGTTTTCGTCTTGTACATCGAAAGAGTTACTGGAGAGCCTGTAAATTGAGGCTGACACTTTTATAATCTGGTGATCTTAAAGATTAGTGTTGAATTTTATTCAACCAATCCTATCGGGCAACAAAAGCAAAAAGGAAAAATATTGAAAACCATAGACGCTTGTGTTGGTAAAGACAGTAGTGAAAGCGGCGTTGCCATTGTTGTGTGTTACATTGAAATGGGTTCGCAGGGCAACTGTGACTACATTCAGTAATTCCGTATATACTAATGAATTAAATAATTTTCAGTATCAAAATCCAATGGCTCTAGAAATGCTTTTGACGAATCAGGACATTTGGAAAAGTAAATGGATGAATTAATATGTGAATCATGAAATGACAATTGCGCACACCTTTATAATATTTTCTCACGTTTACTAATATTTTACTAGCCATTCTGCCTCTACGAGACTCATCTGCATTTTTCCGCTGACAAATGACAAGTCCCATATGCGCCTTCACTTTTTTTTTTTTACCATATGTCTTGGTGAAATGTGGAGCGAAAGTGCACCTGTGTAGAGCCATAGGAGGCGTGGGAATGCTGTTCAGAGATGGACAACCCGTTTGCCCAATCGCAAATTCTGATTACAGTTCTGATTTTATTCTCTGAATTCTGACTCTAAACTCAGAACTAAAAAAACGGGATCCTCGAACAAGCAACACCTTTTTACATCCGATTTCTTCGGTAAGCTTTCCCCTGTAGTAGGCTATGTCAACGTGACTCTCTCTGAATTTACCTTATAGGTAGGCTACTCCCTCCTTTAGAAAGTTGGATTACGCTGTGAGATTAAACTCCAAATTCCGACTTTCATTTTAAGAATTCTGACTATATTCGAAGAATTCTGACTTTAATCTAAAAATTCCGAATGCAATCTCGGAATTAAGATTTTGTCCATTGCAAATATTATGATAGAGTATCAATGGGTTTTGCACCTTATGCAACTGGAGTTTTTATACATTTTGATTAGTACACTCACTGGCATTTGTGCACCTGCAATGAAGAATTGAAGAGAGGGTGTCACTGTTATATTGTGCAGGAGAGAAAAAATAAATCCTAAAAGTTTGCAACTCCCAAAGCATTTTTTTTAATTAATGCATTAGACGTGAATATGTGTCACATTCCAACCCGAGGCGTGTTCAGTGTCACGCTTTGCCTGACCACAGCGTGAGGAGCAGACTCTTTCTTCCGCTCATCTTGAATGGAGGAATAGCACCAACAGGGGGCGAGACGTTCTCCCAGCATTTGGTGAAATTGTTACGTAGCCTATTAATCTTTATTATCTGAATGGGAAATGCAATATTTTACGACAGATACACCATTAAACGTGTTTCTAATAACATTTCTAGCGAGAAATATACTTTTCCCTTGCATAATCTTCAGTCAGTGAATGTGTATGATCTTTATTAATCTTGATTATCTGAATGGGAAATTATATTAGGACCGATTCACCATTAAACGTGTTTCTAATAACATTTCTGGCAAGAAATATAGGTAGGCCTACTTTTTACTTGTGACACTGAACACGCCTTGCGAGGTGGACAAACGTAGATCTATTTCACGCTTTGGCGTGATACCGGGTTGCACATTCACACGTAAAGAGGTATAACTTCGCCCAACAAAAAGGACAGATGAGTAAAACATGTTTATATGTTGACTCAACAGGGATAATATTAGTTGTTGTTATGGATGATAGGCCTATACCATGATTTTTGAGAAAAGTTGATCCAGGGGAGAATAAATATTTGAAAGCAAATACAGGATTACTGCACTATATTCCATATGAATTGTCACTTGGTGCCTGAATGTTTTTTCCTTTGCATCAATAAAGCAGCCCAGCCAATAAAGACATTTCAACCATAAAGTGAAGCAGAAAAGGCACAATTGAAAGATAAAAATTCCGTATCGATGTTACTTGAAGCAACTCACACATCAAAAGATGACATGCATAAGACAAGTTAAGATTAATCAAATGTTAAACCATTTTACTGCTACAATTGCAATAATAAATAGTAATCTCGGTTATTAAGCAGGTCGTAGGCTAGGCCTATAATAACTAAATAAACCGACAACAAGTAGGGTTAGGGCTATCAATTATTGCGCAATTTTAAAAGGCAAAATAGGCTTAGTTCTGCTTTGGTTTATCGTCTCTGCAACATCTCAAGAAGGGGGCTTTGCCAGCCAACCGTGACTCACACCGTCCAGTCGCTTATGGGAGCGGAGAAAGAGAAAAGCATAATCCAGTGACCCAATACCAGCGTAAACAATCACCACAGCCGGCAAAAATGGTAGAGTGGACAGAATTTGAGCGCGATACAATCAAGGACATCTTCTCTAAAATCGACTATGACGTGGTGGGTCCCGCCGCCCTCACAAGGTAGGTTCATCTTGCAAAAAAATGTTTTGAACTCCACGAAAGATATTGATATTCCCAAATCGTAGGTTGTCTCACATTTTGTATTCCTCATCCAGGTGCCTGGTTGTGTACCCGTGGACTCGGAGGTACTTTGGAAACTTCGGGGCCCTCTACAACGCCGAGGCAATCATGGGCAACGAGATGGTGGCAAACCACGGGAAAAAAGTGCTCCACGGACTGGACCGAGCCGTGAAGAACATGGATCACATCAAGGAGAGCTATTGCGAGCTCAGTCAGCTGCACTCCGATCAGTTTCACGTGGACCCTGACAACTTCAGAGTAGGCCTAAGCAAGCCTCAAATGATTCTGCATGGATATCACCACCATGATAAATAGATATAAATTAGACACGTTTTAATGGGAATGTTTTTTTTTTTTCGTACCCCCACAGCTGCTTGCTGACTGCCTTGCAATCGCCATTGCCACCCAGTGGGGCAGTGCATTCACCCCGGACATCCAGGCCGCGTTCCAGAAGTTCTTGTCCGTTGTCGTCTTCTCTTTGGGAAGCCAGTACCACTAGTAGCGCTCCATGGACAGTAGGACTACCGTGAACAACAACATCAACAACAAATGCACTGTTTGTTCAATTCAGAGGACCGGGGAACTTTCCTCTGTCAAAACCAATAAAAAAACATCACCGTATGTTTTTCACTCTGTAGCCAAAATATCCTACTTAATTATAGGCTCCTAAGGCTATTTATTCAACTAAACAAAACTTGAATGTGCCATCATAGGGCTGGGCTTAGAGAGTGGGATTGGGGAGGATGCTCGTTTGCGCCACCCAACAGGTGCTCTTATTGGAGGACGCCATCTTGGAACGTCTGAAATTAACAACAGGTGACACTAGGTCATGCATACATGTTATTTGCATTGACCTGTATTGTAATTTGAGGCTAAGCACGATTTTTAGCAAAGAAGACCTGAGATTATAAAATCGAGTTTAGACCACGTTATCATGAAAAGCCTACACTACAAAATTATTTTTTCTAATAACATTAACAGATAAATAAGCAGTAAGCAAACAGAGTCTACTTTGCAATTAAAATAACTTATAGGCCTACATATATTTTATAAATATTTGCTAACAATGCTATAATCCGTCTAGAGGTTTAACCTGCATATTATATAAAATATTATTTGAAGGCTATATTATTTGTGAAATCAAGGTCAAGCGAACAAGTTGAAAAGGACGTGGTTAACTGCGCGATTCAACCGCAATGGAATGGAATAATGACAATGGAAAACAATAATGATGGGATTCAAACTTTTATTCATATTTTTTCAACAGAAGACTCAACAGGAACCTGATACTTTCATCCATCCTATTGTCTGCCTATATCCGACCGATCTCAGTTTATCGGTACTTCTCGGACAGAGCCAGGGCCAAAGCACACAGGAACTTGTCGACGGCCAAATGAGCCATTGGGGTGAAATCATCAGGGAACATAATAGCCATAACCACCAAGATGTTGAGTGAGAGAAGCTGTAGGAGGAAAAATACATTACCTATTATTATTAAAAGACCTGGATAATAATAATAATATCACATTGCGTTGAAATTGATTTCCACCACTTTCCTACCACTGACCTTGAAGTTGGTGGGGTCAACTCTCAGCTTGAAGGCGTGCAGCTCGCTCAGAGTGAGAAGACCCCTTTCCAGGTCGTCCATCTTGGTCACAGCATCTCCGATGCCCATCATGATGGTCTTGCCGTGCTTCTTCACGTCAGGGGAACCAGGGCTGAGGCTCTTCCAGTGGCTGAAGTAAGTCTTGGTCTGCGGGTACACAGCGAGCATCCTGGGAGGGGGAGGGGGACAAGTAAATACATTAATAAATAAAAAAAACACAGCAAATTGTTCAAGTTATTCCCCCTAACTGTAATTTTGTGGCTGGAGTAAGCATACCTTGAAAGAGCATCGGCGCCGATAAGCTCGGCCTTGCCGGACATCCTGCCCCAGAAGAGCTTGACGGTCGCCTTGTCCTTTGGTGTGAGACTCATCTTGAATAGTGTGGTCAGATTGGACTCTGTGGCACAGTTCAATATGTAGCTAATTCGCCGAAGTGGGCTCTTAAATATGGACTAGGGAGTGGGCGCAACCGGGGTCCACACCTCCGAGATAGAAGACGCACGGTGGCCCGTTCTGGACGCGTTCCAAATGGAAGCGCTCCAATAGATAGCAGCAGGCCACACAGGCTCTCACGAGATAAATGCACACCTCCATCATCATCGACGCCCACTCTGTGAGTAAAGTTCAAATTAGTAATAAGTAGCGTGTGTGGCTGCATCCTTAACGTATTAAATGTGTGAATGTTAAAAGAGACAACGCAAGCGTGAATTTGCTCCATGAACAGGCGTGGCCAGACTGATGATCCTAACAGTTTCTCAACACTTTAAATTAAGTGAGTTCGTTCAATTCAAGCGTTCAGCCTACGACACTGTGTGTTGTAGCCTATTTGCTGACGTTATATTGAACACCTGAAATTGGTGACTAATTTAGCAATAGTAGCAACTAACCTTTTTTGTGCCCAGTAGATTCAGATTGGGTGATTTCAGGATCACAGTTGAGACAGAAACCTGTCAGAGCATTCCATCGAATTATTCTGACTGGATCTCGAACTAAATTCCCACCGAAAATCGATTGTTCTTGGTTTAAAACGTGGGAATGTTTTAAACAAAGTACAATGGATTTTGTGGGAATTTAGTTCGTAAAACAAGTAAATGTTTTAAACATAGGAATATTTTCAAAACAACAACGGGGATGAGTCCGCCTGCAGAAAGGAAGTGGTCCTCCTGTCCCCCCAGTGCGGCGGGAACACTCGAAGATGGATCTTCTGAAAACATTAAATATATCAGGCTTCGGGCGCAGTACAAGTGTCTTAACATACACCAAAATAAGTCTAGATCATTTCTATTTTAGATCCATTTTTTATTTTTTTTATTATTCTCAGTTTCACCAAGTCAATTTCCAAGTGGCAAAAGAAACTAATTCTGAATCTGATTTTATTCTGAAAATGTAGGCCTATAGGCTAGGCCTGAAATATATGGTTACATAATTTGTGCATACATAGACCTAATACAGGCTTAATTGTAGGTAAATAGTAATTATACAATTAAAACCTCCTCATTTGCGGAAAAATGGGCAGTTTGGAAGGATTCTGTATAGCCTACTTATCTTAGCAAAAGGTAATGAAATGTTAGCGCTAATAAGGGCGGGTCCGATTAAGCGGGGGAGATAATGTTTTCTCTATTAGGCTAACCAGGCTCTGGAGATCCTATTCCGTGTGGGTCGGACTATTATTGCTTTATAATAGTTAGATATATGTATTTGTTATCCTCATATAGGCGTACACCGTGGATACATGTGTTTGAAGAATAAGAAGATTAAAATGACCAGTGGCTTATGTGTTTTTTCCCATGTCACTACATTTTCTTGGCATCGAACCCAATCCGACATGTGTCAATTTTGATAAAGTGACAGATGTCCAGTCAGTTGCCAACATTTCATATATTCCGCTCGCAAATTCGGTTCACTTGATGGATTGCCAAATGAGGAGGGGATTCGGCCAATATAAATATCCCGATTCATTCCGAGTCAGTCAGACTTGACTTGAGACTTGAGATTCAGCCTAAGCTACATTGAACCCTTAAGACTACGCCACAATGGTTGAATGGACAGCTGCTGAGCGGAGGCACGTCGAGGCGGTCTGGAGCAAGATCGACATTGATGTCTGCGGACCACTCGCGTTGCAGAGGTCAGTCTTTAATCAGAATACAATTATATATCAATTGCATGCGCAATTTAGCTATATATATTATATATATGATATATAAATTGCAACCCATGCATATAAATATATATATTTTAAATGAAATTTCATAAAATAGAAGAAATTAAGTAGGCCTAATCGACGATTTGTTTAGCAGATGCCTTAAAGTGACGAAGGTCAGAGGGTCCTGCAGACATTTGGGCTCGAACCCAGCACCTTTCTTTTAAATTTGGTATGTTTTTTCCTTTTAGATGCCTGATTGTGTATCCGTGGACGCAGCGCTACTTCGGTAGCTTTGGCGACCTGAGCACCGACGCCGCTATTGTGGGAAACCCCAAGGTGGCTGCGCACGGCGTCGTGGCCCTGACCGGCCTGAGGACGGCTCTGGACCACATGGACGAAATCAAGTCCACCTACGCTGCCCTGAGCGTGCTGCACTCCGAGAAACTGCACGTCGACCCCGACAACTTCCGAGTAAGTCGTGTGTGCGTGTGCGTGTGTGCGTGTGTGCGCGTGTGTGTGTGTGTGTGCGTGCGTGCGTGTGAATCTGTGTATTTGTATGTATGGGGTTGTGGGTTGTGTCTGCGCAGGTGCGTGGAGACAAACCTACATGTTTATGCGTGTATGCGAGTAGGCCTATATGCTTGCAGGTGCGCTTGTGTGTCGAGAAAAAACGATATAGCGAGACAAACTCATGACGTGTTTCGTTGATGTTAGTGGTTAGTGGTTAGTCGAGGATGTTATTATTATTATTAGCCTGTCCTGCATAATTAAGGCAATACAGATCTATCTCTTATCTGTGTGTGTGTGTGTGTGTGTGTGTGTGTGTGTGTGTGTGTGTGTGTGTGTGTGTGTGTGTGTGTGTGTGTGTGTGTGTGTGTGTGTGTGTGTGTGTGTGTGTGTGTGTGTGTGTGTGTGTGTTTCAGCTGCTGTGTGAGTGCCTGACCATTGTCGTCGCCGGGAAGATGGGGAAGAAATTGAGCCCGGAGATGCAGGCTGCGTGGCAGAAGTACCTGTGCGCGGTGGTTTCCGCCCTGGGGAGACAGTACCACTAGAAGATGTGTGCTGACGCTAGGGGGGGACAACAGCAAGCTACAACTTCAGTGACAAACCCAAAATGGATGATTTCATCTGTCAATAAAACCATTGTTTAACAGTCGCCTTTACATCCACCCTCTTACTGACGCTCATCTTTACCAACGGGCAATTAGCCCTCCATCAGAGTTGAAATAAGTATCGCAAAAATGACTTAAAGGAGAAAAAGGGGTTGTCATGTCGATATTTGAAATCTAATAAGATCTCCTAACTATGACAACGGCAAATAGCACACACACACACACATATATATATATATATATATATATATATATATATATATATATATATATATATATGTGTGTGTGCTATTTGCCGTAGCACACACATATATAGCCTATATATATAGATATAGATATATATCACTCATAAATATGATATTTACTCAGTGTTGCAGGTTAGAATGGCTTCATGGATTACATTTCTTTCTCTATAAAAAACAATAGATAATAACAATCATCCCAGGCAGCTACTGATTACAGTAAACATAGATATTGTTATTCTCACCCCCTCCAAAAGTCCCATCAAATCAAAAAGTTTTAAAACATATGTATATATCTTATCATTCATCAAGGTGATGTCTAATCATGAGGGCTTAGTTAAGTATTGGCATAATATTTAATCACCAAATGGACCAAATAACGCCTCTGGAAATCCTCACGAACATGCGTGATTGAGATTAACATTACATCTCACAGTAACGCACACATCCTTTGCAGCGCTGAGAGCGCGCCCATGAAATAATGGTCAGCAATAGATTACTAATATAGGCCTACAACAAACGAACGTCAGACTACCATACATAGAGAATATATCCTCCTATCATCTATCAACAGTCGAAATAGACACAAATAATGAAAAAAGTCACCTTCTTTTTGTGGCCATATGCATACCCGTGCTGCAGTGTCAGCATTGGAGTCAGGAGTGGAGGCGCTAGAAACCTCTTGAGAAAACACTGCTTCTCATGTCAGAGATAAGAAAACAATCTTGGAATATATCCAATGTTGTTTGGTAACGCCCATTCTAAAAATAAACTCAAAAATGAAGTTTGGTTGCAAAATTGCATTATTCCCCCCTCGAAAATGCTTCACCGGGAATCAATCAATGGCATGACCGTGAATCGGAATGCACATTATTTGTCATGCATTTTCAAGTCACACAAGTCAATCTCATGGGAGAGGTCAGATCTTGATATGAAATACAATCTTGGCAACTCCTCAAACTGGTAGGTGGAGTCCAGCATATAGCCCTATAAATAGAACATCCATCGTTGGAGTACAGTACAGAAGACAAAAGCCTACAACATGAGTCTCACAGACAAAGACAAGGCCCTCATCAAGGGATTCTTTGCCAAGGTCTCCAGCAAAGCAGTGGAGATCGGACACCAGACGCTGGCACGGTAAACAAACTGCTCTTTTTAGAGACCACATAGGCCATAACGCATATTGTTACGCTCAGAAAGTATCCACTTAATGGCTGACTTATTTGACATTTGTTTCTCCCCCCTCCATCTCTCCATCTTCAGCACAATCGTCGTCTACCCCCAAACCAAAGTCTACTTCTCCCACTGGAAAGACCTCGGGCCCGACTCCCCCAACATTAGGAAGCATGGCTACACCGTGGTGAAAGGGGTCCTGGATTCCGTCGACCTGATTGACGACCTTGTCGGTGGTCTTCTCGAGCTCAGTGAGCTCCATGCTTTCCGTCTGCGCATTGACCCTGCAAACTTCAAGGTAAACTTGTTCAGGTGTAAAATAACGATCAATAAAAGGCTCTCACCATTCACCATCCTATCATTGTAATAACAGAACATTTTAAATCGAACCATTTGTATTATTATTTCTAGATCTTGAACCTCAACCTGGTGGTCGTGCTGGGACTGATGTTCCCAGATGATTTCACTCCTCAGGTGCATGTTTCTGTCGACAAATATTTAGCTCTAATTTGTCTGGCATTGTGCGAAAAGTATAGGTAAAAACCCAATACGAAAAATGCGAAATGGTCATCATCGGCACATGTCTGCATCGAAATATCTGCAATGTTCATCGACACATGTCTGCAACGAAATATCTGCAATGTGAATCATTGACGCATGTTATATGAAATAAAGCAAAAAAAAAAAAAATATTGCCCTTGTTTTCATATCAAGATAGTAATTAGCTGTAAACTCAATTGTAGTTTTATTTTATTGTATTATAATTGTTTATTACTAGGATAAATTAATTAGAACAACTGAAATGCCAGTTGTTGCAATTTCTTTACACCTTGATGTCTTTATAGTTTGCAATGAATAGACCATATAGTCCATTTTGGAATCCACATTTATTATATTTCTTCCAAATGAACAAATACTTTGGCAACACACAAACTTGCACAAGTAGTTAAAACTTAAACCAAAGAACTGTGAATATGTGACAATATAAAACCAAATGTATAAAAAGACGGACAGTTAAATTAAAAAAAGTCTATAAAAATTCTATTGCTCAAAAGTGTATATTAAAAGAGTGGGAAAAATATTCAAAAGTAATAGAAATTCTGTCATTGATACACATTTAAAAAGAATTTGACTTAATGCATCACCACAATTTTTCGAATGACATATATTATTTTGATACTCCTATCTTACACATCACATCCTCTACAAGGACTCAAGTCACTTTCTAGATGCCATAAAAGTTCTAACTTCCATTGGTTCACTCAAACATTGTCTTTGACATCCACGTCCAATGCCAAACCTTTCTAGGACCATTCCAAAATACCTTCACTGAGAAAACAAACAAGACCAAACCATAGACTACAGTACTATACATTTTAAAAGAAACCTTGGCAATTATTGACCCTCTGCAACTGCACCGGTTCACACACCTGCACACAACTCACAGTGTGGAAGAGTTGAATTGTGGGATACATCTTTGGATCCGTTTTAGGAAAGAAAAAAGAGCTGGGACTACATTAAAAAGAGATCAGTGTTTATATAGGTAAACCGGATCCCCAATATGTCATGTCACTAGCACTGGTAGTCATACATTTGAATCAGAATAAGTAATAGGGACTATAACAAAATATTGCTCAGTAAAGAGGTCTTGTGTATAAATTGTAGTATAATTATTATTATTATCTAAGAGGTGAATAGGTGTTGGACTTTGTAGCGCCAAAAATGGTAACTGAGGCGATATATCAAGGACACTTTGCTACGAGAGAGGTGGCTTGTGCTATTCCTTAAACGGCCGTGCTGGTGATACACAAAGCAATATGTTTGTTGACGTATGGATGTATAACAGTTCATTGGGCTACAAAAAATATATATTGCTTTAAGAAGAAACAGTTCTGTATAGTAAAAAAAATAGTTGAAATTCAGACAGAGTCAACACTACTTTTCAAGCATTACCAAATGGTCACTTTTGTCACCGTAATGGTATGGCTGGGGGTGGAGTGCATGTATGTAAGTATGTACGTACGTACGTACGTATGTTCCATACGTACGTACGTATGTTCCATACATCAGTGTAAAGATGAGTGGTTGAGTCATGCCATTATCTTTACATCTCCAGAATGTTAGTTAGATAGTGGAAATACAAAGAGAAAACACACACACACACACACACACACACACACACACACACACACACACACACACACACACACACACACACACACACACACACACACACACACACACACACACACACACACAAACGCACACAGATGAACAGTATCGGTCTGTTGCACACATGAAAAGGCAGACAGAAATAGAAGTAGACTGAAGAGTGGGTGTCACCAACGGGGGACAAGTCCATCACTTTGTTTCCCCGGGCGGAGAGGAAGGGCCCAGAAGTGAGGACCTGGGGGACACCTGGAAAGAGTTGACAAGTGAAGTGTTATTTAGAATCACTACAAACAGCGTATAAATGTGAACCTTTTAAATTTAGACTACATTTTTGGAAGTAGGATAACACTTTATTACTTTTGTTTCGATGTGTATATGTATGAGTGAGTGAGTGAGTGAATGAGTGAGTGAGTGAGTGAGTGAGTGAGTGAGTGAGTGAGTGAGTGAGTGAGTGAGTGAGTGAGTGAGTGATTGAGTGAATGAGTGACTGAGTGTGTGTGTGTGTGTGTTTTTGTTGCATTTGCGGACGCAAGCATGTTTCTGGAGTCTACCAGTACACACAGGAGAAGGGGGTTTTGCAAAGTTCAGGTGTGCATAGAGCAGGACGGCGATGTCGTTCTGGCTGGCCTCCAGGGAAATGGACAGCGCTGTGCTGCCATCCTACAGGAGAAGCACCCAACAGAAAGATGTTGAAACCTTGAAGAGGGGTCAAGCACCTTAAAGGGGGTTGAAGATACTTAAAGAGGGTTTAAGGGCACACTAACAGCTTCAGACATTTGGTTTCTGGTCACAATTTGGCGCATTTTTGCGCACCTGCTTCCAAACACGTTGATTCAACCTGATCAACCTCTGCCTGCAATATCCACGTCCCAGCGGTAAGCAGACGCTTCCTAGTTGTTTTTACATTCAGGACCTATTGACACCTTTCGAACCATGAAATAATGCATTGTCGGAGGCAGTAGGCAGCCATTTCACACAAACCCATACGCATATCAAAACACCCCATTGCAACATTGGCTTACATTTAGGACGTCTTTGAGCTACTCTAACTATAGGGGCAATACAAATCAAACTGGCTTGGCAAGCGTTTCCCCGGCTGGAGATGGAGACATTATAGAAACCCTGTATGATTATAGGGGGGGGGGGGGGTTATCTGGCTTACGTTGTCCGTGAGCGTGGCGTCGCAGCCCGGCGCGGACAGCAGCTGCCGCACGATGTCGACGTGGCCGTGCTCGCAGGCGCACATGAGCGCCGTGGAGCCGTCGTCGTCGCGCACGTTGACCTGCGCGCCGCAGGACAGCAGCGCACGCACCATGTCCCCGCGGCCGTGGCTAACCGCTAGCATCAGTGCCGTCTGGCCGGCCTGGACAAACAACAACACAAAACAACACACGCACACACACACACACACAAATTGGAATGAGTGCATGCTAATGTCACAGAAACATTTCACTGCACATGCTGAATGAGAATGTAACAAATAGTATTTAGTATCTCAAGATTCTTCTCCAGGGATAACACAATTCAATTAACGTTATATTTATTCTTTATCTTATGATCTAAGTCCTTCAGGGAAGATAAGCTGCTGGTAAGAGTTAATGCGCTTTTCAATCAGCCACATACAATTTTTCAAGAACATAAACAATAACCGGCCTAACGGTAGGCGACTATGATTTTAAATGAAAGACGCACGCAGATGATATTCTGCTGACTTTATCGAACCCAGTCCAGTCCGTTCAGTGCCAAAAGTTTCTGGAATAAATTAAATCATTCAGCTCATTCTCAGGCTACAAAATCAACAACCGGAGAAAGAGTGAAGCAACTCTGGAACATTGCCAGCACACCTGACTACTGCTCCTTTTGCCTGGAAGCCTGGAGGAATTTGAGGTATTTAGGGGAAACCATCAGATCCCAGACTTCGAGAATTTGTGAAATTAATGTTCCTCAACCATTAAGAACGATCCAAGATGATCATCAAAATTTGAACAGTTCTCCTACTGTCTTTGTGGGGTGGAGCAGAGTTATAAACACACTGCCTAGGATAACCTCCATTAAATCAGTTCTCGCGCTACAAATTCCGCAAGGCTTGTTTCAAGAGATTGATGCTTTTTTTTCTAGCTTCCTGTGGGAAGACAAGAGGCCCAGAATAAATCGTATAAACGCTCTCAAAGCTAAGCTCCAACAGGTGGACTAGGTGTCCCGGATGTACAGTGCCGTCTGTCATGAAATTGTTTGTCGAGACTCCCGCTGTCATGGGGCTAAAGCAACATATTGACAAGGGGTATCTGGGAATGGCTCTAGAAGGAACTAATCATGGAAATTCTGCATACAGATAAAGATAATGCACAGGGTATAGTTTGCCCCTGTTAAACTCTAAAGAATGGACCACAACCTAACAGATCAATGCTGGCACGGATGTGGAAAAGTGGGAACTCTCATCCATATGTTATGGCACTGCCCTGCCGTTGATTCCCTGTGGAGGGAAGTGGCACATATGCTCACGGGGATCCTAAATGTCAATTTTCGGTCCTTGCTAGGGACCCGCATTGAGAACATTTAGAGGGAAACCATCAAAGAGGGATTTCCCTTGCCAGCCTCATGGCAAAACGTCTCTTCTTGAAGAAGGTGAGGAAACATCCCCCGCTTCTACAGAGGAACGTCGCTGGGGGATTGGCTCCATCTCTGAAGCATGGGCAAGGCTATCTCCAACCTCAGCGACCTCGATCCAGACCCAAGTAAGTTATGGGACGGAAGAACACAGATACTTCTTCCCTGTATCATCAGTGCTCAGGGCTTACATTGGGCCCGCCTATTCTACGAGTTTCAACATCCTAACTACAGCATCTATTCTGATGGGCCATTCGTGTGTTTACATAACCATCTGTCTTTCTATCTGTGTGTCCGTCTATCCATCTACAATCATCCACAGGGGAGCTGACATGTGACATGTCTGCAGCCCAGTTGAATTAGGGCACTGTGCCCCCTTCCCCACCAACCCCCCCCCCCCCCCCCCCCGAATGTAGGTCATCGTTGTTGTCTTTTTTGTTGTCGTAACTGTTGTTGTTTGTGTTGTCTATAGTTGTAGATTCTGTAGTTATTGTCACTATTTTAGTTGTTTGTGTGCTGTGTCTTTATTGTTGATGGAAATGCAAAGAGAAATAAAAAAAATTGAAAACTAAAAGTGTGAGTAGAAAAATCCCTCTGATATAAATACATTTTATTTTATTTATAAAACACACAATTGTGTGTTTCCCTCATTTGGACCATATCAACATTTCATAGGTGCAGTAACGGTTTTGAAACAGCAGGGGGCGTACCTGGCTGGCCTTGGCATTAACATCGCCTGTCCTGAGCAGCTGCAGGACTGTGTGGAGGTCGCTGTCAGAGTGGAAGGCAGCCAGCGCTGTCAGCATGATGGCAGTGTAACCGGCCTTGTTCTGTTTGTCAGCGTTGCACATGCCTGAACGGAAGATAGGGCAACTGTTTCTGGCAAGAAAAGACAACATCAGCACTGTGCTGACCTGTCCGACCTACAGTGTTACCATCAACAGGACAAGTAGATAAAAAATAGGTTGTGAAATACATTGTATTATCTTTCTTTTTTTCTTTTCCATAAGCTATCTGTTGCATTATACATAATATTTCTCTCTCTCTCTCTATCTACCCACACACTCTCTCTATACTCCCTCTTATTATTTTCCTCTCCCTCTACTCCCTCTTCTTTGCTCTCTCTCTCTCTCTCTACTGTTTTTCTCTCTCTCTACTTCCTCTCATTTACTCTCTCTATCCTCTACTCTCTATATGGTACTCTCTCTGCACTTTCTCTCCCTGTCTACTCATTTTCTTTCTACTCACCTCATGTATGCTCTAACTTCTTTCTTTCCTACTCTCTCTCTCTCTCTCTCTCTCTCTCTCTCTCTCTCTCTCTCTCTCTCTCTCTCTCTCTCTCTCTCTCTCTCTCTCTCTCTCTCTCTCTCTCTATATATATATATGTATATGATCTCTCCCTCTAACTTGTCTCTCTTCTCTCTGTCTTTGCACTCTGTCTCTCCTTGAACACTTTATATTTCCCTACTTTAAATTCTCTCTCTCTCTCTCTCTCTCTCTCTCTCTCTCTCTCTCTCTCTCTGTCTCTCTGTCTCTCTGTCTCTCTGTCTCTCTCTCTCTCTCTCTCTCTCTCTCTCTCTCTCTCTCTCTCTCTCTCTCTCTCTCTCTCTCTCTCTCTCTCTCCCCTCTCTCTCCCCTCTCTCCCCCCTCTCCCCCCCTCCCTCCTCTGCATAGTCTCTCGCTCTCTTGTGCAGATGTCTCACCGGTGTCCAGCAGCAGTCTGACCACGGGGAAGTTGGAGTGGGACACGGTGTAGTGCAGCGCCGTGTTCCCGTTGCCGTCGGCCATGTTGATCACAAACTCCAGCAGCTGGGGCGAGCAGGAGGCGAAGGCGTCCATGTAGAGCCGCACCAGGGCCGGGTCTGCCGTCTTGTTGCAGGAGACGCGCAGCCACTCCTGCAGGACGCTGGTGTAGGCCGCCCTCTGGACAGGGCACAGGAAGGGACACAAGCTTTAGGCTGGGATATTATTTTTTTTATATATAACATACATAATTATGTATGTCATTGCGGGCCGCCAGGAATGATTCCGCGGGCCGCCATTGGCCCGCGGGCCGAACTTTGAGAACCAATACTTCAGACCAATGCCTTCTTTTGAACTATGCTGTGACAAGGAGCTACAATAACTAATATACAAGGAGGCGAGTACAAGGAGTAGAAGGCCTACCAATGCCTTCTTCTGAAATGTTAAACTCAACTAACACAATTCAAGTTTTGTAGCAATCATAGAGGCTGGCTATGCGCTGCGTTGTCTTTTGTTTTGGTTCATGCTGGCTTGTTATTGCACATGATTCATCCAGCCTGACTGACCCCACAGGACCCACTGCTTACCGCGCCCTGCTGACTGAAGGCATTGGGGTCTCCCAGGGACTTCTGCAGGGTGTGGAGAGCTGCCATCAGGTTGTCACTCATTTCCAGCCTGCCGCAACAAAAAAAAAGCATGAACACTGCAAATTAACTCCTGAACCAAAGGAAAGTATATACAACAAACAAACACACGGTGGGTAAGATCTGGCCTCTAGTTCCATCTTGAGTTAACAGGCTTTGGGACAGGTCTCAGGTTACCTGACGGGCTGCTGGCCGGCGGCTGGCTCACTCTGCACGGAGGACGAGGGCGGCCCGGGGGTCTGCGGCGGAGCCTGCGTGGATTTTGATTCGTCGGCTACAAGCTGAGGGGTCGGAGCGCGCGCTTCCGATTGGACGACGTACTGAGCACGCTCGCCGCCGTCTGTGACCTCGATTAGACCGGCGACGAGCGCCGTGGAGCACAGCGTTGCCACGGCGACGGACTCCGGGGCGAGCGTCCCCGGCAAAACCTCTCTCTCTCCGGTGTCCCCCTCTGCCGCTGTGGGTCTGGCCGCGTTGTCCGGGGCGACGGCCTGGGACGGGGGGGGGCTTAGATGAAGCTCGGCCACCTGTGGTTCCGAGTCGCCCTTTTGCCCCACGTCTAGGCGCGCTTCTGGGGACCGCCGGGGGCCAGGCTGCGCTTCTGTGTCTGCAGAGGCGGGCGGGCTGGTGGTCTGCAGAGCTTCAGCAGCTGGAGCTGGAGCTGGAGCTGGTGGTCTGACGGCGGTGTGGCCTGGTGGAGGGTCGGTGTCCTGGGCATGGGGATTGGCGACGGGGGTCGTGGCCGAAGTTTGGAGCTGGTTTCTGGCAGCCGACTCGGGGAGTTTCTCTCTGGCTTCGTGATACTCGCTAGAGTCACTCTCCTCCGAGCTCTCGCTGCTGCTGTCTTCGGAGGAGGTGGACTCGTATCTGCGAGAGATAAGACACCGGTTAGTCATCCACCGAAGGTCTCTTGTGATTCACTCGCCACAGTTCAACCCTGCACATTAGTACGGGAACTCCCTTGAATTTGTTGACTGGAATCCTCATTACTGAACTTGCACATTCTCCATTATCAAGAGTTATGCTAGGATGCTACGTCCCCCGCTCTGCTACTTACTGAATGACCCTTGACCCCTCCAATGAAAACCAGCAATAGCAGATGTTACAGTCACAGCTCAATTCAAGACAATTCTGTGAAGGCTAAAAGTTGCGCTAAAGTTAAAAGTTACTCCTGTATGTTAATACAGGATATTAACATCACAGTTCTGAGATATAATTGGTGTTCAGAGATCTAATCGGTTGATTCTATTTGGAATTCTATTTCTTAAGTATCAATCGAATTGTTATAAATCTTTTGCTTATTGGGCGTAATGGTGATCCAGTTGTTCTGCATTGTCTGTCACCTACCCCCCATTGACTCCAATGAACTGGAGGTTTTTCTTCAAGGAAGGAGACCCAGGTTCCCCCTCTGCTTTCCGCTTCATAATCGACCTCAGAGACAACTGGGGAGAGGCTGGAGACACAAGACCATCGTCAAATTCCACACCTGGAATCATCCATATCTTCAATACGGTATACAGTACAGGTGATCTAGAAGGTTACCTGTCTGAGGAAGACCCTCCGGGGGATGGGCTGCTTCAGTGACTGTGGGCTGGGTCTTCTCTGCATCTCTCAGATGCAATAATGGCGGCTGATTGCCAGACGTTCCCATGGCGATGGCAGGTTTAGCGACAGGAACTGAGGTGGACAACTCGCTTCTCAGGACATCCCGCACCTGCTTGGAGCTCACTGCGATCGGCAGCTCAACCGGAGCATCTAGGGTGATAGAGAACGCAAAGAAACGATCTGTTATCGGGCGGCAAGTGCCAGTTAAGGTACACTCATAAATCACAATCGAATGCATATGCACGAAAAAAAGCCATTAGGGGATAAGCACCTTCTGAAGCGATCACTTCCACGTGTCCTCGGTGGTGACCCTCGTGGGCGACGTGCGGTGTGGGGAGGGAGGCCGCGCTGCAGCTCTCGGCTCGGATCAGCGTCCCCACCTCGGTGACGGTGGGCTGCTCCAGGGTGTACACCTGGACCCCCACGGTCCTCTGCTGCCTCTGCCCGGGGTGCTGGGTGAAGCTGACCAGCGTCTGCAGGCTCTGGTCCTCGGGCTCCCGCCAGCCGACACTGGTGGTCCTGACCGGGTGCTCGGCGCGCAGGACCTGGGCGGGCCGCTCCGCCTGCTGCCGCGCGGCGCGGAGGTCCGCCGCCGCCTTCCTCAGCGCCTCCTCCAGCCGGCCCACCTGGCCCCTCAGGGCGTCCGTCTCCGGGAGCAGCCCCAGGTCCTGCTCCCGGACCCCGACCCCCGCGTGCCGAACCGGCGGCCCCTGCTCCGGCCCGACCCCGACGGTACGCACCTCCCTCGCGGCCCCGGGCCGCGCCCCGCCCACGAACACCGTGTCTTCGATCTCGCAACCCGAGTCCGGCTTGGAGGCGTCGCGGGGCGTCGTGGGGGACGCCGGCCCCCCCTCGGGCTCGGGGCTCGTCGGCGCCGCGGCGCCGCCGGCCCCTGCGTTCGCCTCCTCTTCGGGGATGTCGATGTACAGCTCCCCTCTGGGACGGCCCCTGCTGAAGCCCAAGCTGTGGCCCAGGAACTTCTGGCTCTTCAGCTGCACGCTCAGCTGCCGTTTCTCCTCCTGCAGCACCGAGATCTTGACCTGCAGCACCGGGATGGTCTTCACCTGCTCCTCCAGCTCCCGGATCTTCCGCAGCGCCACCGCCATCTGCTCCCGCACGTGCGACAGGTGGGCCGGGGTGGGCGACACCGGGGTGGACAAGCCCGAGCTCATGGGCGTGTAGGAGCCGCCGCCGCCGCCGCCGCCGCCGCCCTGGGCGCGGTTGAAGCTGTGCGCGCTGCTGATGGAGGTGTTGGAGCCCGCCATGCTGCTGTGCATGCTGCCCAGGTTGGAGAAGCGCCGGCCCTCCTTCTCCTCCTCCAGCTTCCGCCGGGCGTCCAGCAGGGTCTTCTCCACTCGCGCCGCGCTGAAGCTAGGCCGCTGGTTGCTGTGGAAGCCCGGGGCGCAGTAGGAGAAGGAGGAGTGGCGGCTGTCCACGCTGGTGTTGGAGCAGAGGGACTCGGTGGACGTCCACCAGGAGCCCGTGTAGCCGTGGCCGCGCGGCAGGGAGCCGTAGCGAGGCCGCCGCTGGTTGGGCACCTTCTTGAGGGTGTGGCCCTTCTCGATGTCGTTGACATACTTGAGGAAGTCCAGGTCCAGACGGTAGCCGTAGGGGGTCTCGACGGAGTAGGGGGCCTCCTGCTCCTTCCCGCGCAGGACGGGGGGAGTGGGCGAGTTCAGCTTCCCTGTAAAAGGGAGGCGGAGGGGGGAGAGGAAATCGAGGTTAGCCACAAAGGAAATCGGTGACTAATCTCGGACTCAGACTTTTTATTTGTTTTGGGGATCCAGTTGTTTACACTGTGTACACTGGGAGACAAGCTAAAGAAAACAAGGAAAACAAGGAGGTGGATAGGAGCAGAATAACAAGGAGTCCAATCCACAAGACTTAAGTCTGTCCATGATAACAGGAGAGACATTTAAGATGAGAATAGGCTGAGCTTTAAAATAAATAAAGGGGTTAGGGTGAGAATGAGGTGGGAGGGTTGATTGTGGTAATTGGGAGGAACTTGACGATGAGCACGAGGTTTGAATTGATAAATGTACTTCCCAGTTGGGAGATTAGGGATACAAAGATTGAATAGAAGGGAGGAGGGGGGGGGGATTACCTGGGAAGCTGGGGTCCATATGCAGCACCTGAGCCATGATGAGCCGGAGGTGGCCTGTCGCACAATCAACCACCGCCTCTCACCTGGGGAGGACCACAGATGCAATGAATGTACCAACGATACAAACAAACAGCAGCCGTACATCCAATGTGGGTAGATTACATTCGAATAGAGAACGTTATCACACAATGACATTTTCAGTGGATCTTCATTATCATGTTTTCTTTATGGATCTCAAATAAAAACATTTCCGCCTGGGATTGGACCAACAATAAACACCATTAGCGCATTCCGTTAACTCACAAACCCCCCGTCCCAATAAACGCACAGAAACAATCCCGAGCTTACATGCCACGGGCGATACAGCCATGAATGGACTTCTCTTTGTGCTCTCAGCGATGGTTTATTGTATCGCTGCGCAGCTCTCACTCCTCCCCGGGCCCTATCTCTCCTCTCCCCTCAGCTGTATTTCTCCCGGCACAGTGACGTGGACTCTTCGTGTGTTTGTTTCTGTTCTAAGTATTCAGACAAGAGAGGTTACAAGGGAAAGTTTCCTGGCAGCTTATTCCAGCGCAGGCCCACCGCGGCTGCCAGTTACAACCTTATTAGGAATCATCTGTGCGTAGGCTTTCTTCTACAATTTAGGGCTTGCGTACACTCTTTCCCCTTTTTCCTCCTCTCCCACACTTCTCCTAGCTCATCGTCTTGCCTCTCGAGCCCCCCGCCCTTCTTCTGTTTCACAGGATAACTAATGCAAGAGTTGGCTTTCTCGACCCCCCCCTTCCTCGGTGTCAGCTGAGGATCAGGAGGTTACAGTCGGTCCTCTGAATGTCCCACATCCTGCAAACTTCGTCTCCATCCCTCGTGAAGAGATCCCTCCGTCCCATCTCCACACTTTTTGCATTAAAAATATAAACCGTGACCTGCCACTATTTTCCTTCTTCTCTTTCTCTCACCAGGAGAGATGTCCTTCCAGTGAAGCTGCGCTGCCTACAATGCGAGGCCTGTTGAGTCTATTCCCCCTGCAAAATATTAACTTCCCAGGTCACTGGGTTTGTGGGAACCAAGGATGCGATGTTTGAACTATCTCCAGCAATACCCGTTGAAGCGCCACTATAGCGATGATTATATTGACTTAACGTTAAGATATTGATTTAACGTTTTCCCCTGAAGAGTTTGAGGCCATGGTCGGCTTACTTCAGTTCGTGCAGATGTTCTGGCTCCATCAGAGCAAGCTAACTCTCTCTCGCCCTTTCCCAACCGCTCTATCGCTACATCTATCTGACTCCCTTTATAACTCTCCCGCTCTCTGTTTAATCTATCGTTCGCATTCTCGCATTCTCACACTCCATATCCCTCTCTCTCCCGCTCGCTCTCCCACTTTCTCCATCCCTCTAAATTCATCTCACCCCTTTATATCTCCCTCTCTCTCCCCCCTTTAGCTCTCTCCACCGTCACTAGACATCTTGTGACTCTATGGTCGCACACTCCTCATTTGTGGAAAGTAGGGCACTTGGAAACACTGACTGAGTTCACTTGGTATTTCTGAAGTCCTCCAGTTGGTTTTGATATCCGGCGCCAGCCTCTCTATCAGTGGTCAGTCAACACTCTCTCACAGTGACACAGTGACACACGCACACGCACACGCACACACACACACACACACACACACACACACACACACTCACACGCATAGACACATACAGGCAGAGACAGACACACGCACGTACACACACACCGAAAATACGCACACACAAACACACCAACAAATACACACACAAACACCTGTACAGACACACACAGATACACATACACACACCCCAAGGACAGATTTGTGGAAAGGCAGAGGCGGGAGAAGCACAAGGATGTAAATTACTGTGCGGAATGCAAAGCTATAACTGTTGCGCTTACACCAGCTATTGAATTAGGAGCGCGCGTCCTAGCTAGGACAGGCAGCTAACACATTATAAACCAGGAGTAGCATGCGAGGCAAACCTTCTCAGCGGACTGTATATGAGCGATACCGGCGGCAGGTTTATAAATAAAGTATGCACGTACAGTATGTGTTTCTTTATCACGGCATGGAATGTGTTACAGAGTGAGAATACAGAGTGGTGTTCAAAGTATGAGAAAGTGAGAAAGGGCAGATACTTGGGCGGGAGCAGAGAGTGTGAGAGAGAGAGAGAGAGAGAGAGAGAGAGAGAGAGAGAGAGAGAGAGAGAGAGAGAGAGAGAGAATGTGTGTGTATATATGTGTGTGCGCGCATTAAAAGAGAGATAGGGGGAGTGAGAGGATAAGTGTACACCAGGATAGATACTATTTACTTTTTAATCACACTTAAGAGCAGCGGTAGAACTGTTGTTACTACATGTTGTTGTCTTCTGTTAGGGTGCGCCTCTATCCTTGCCTTGCCGTTGAATTGTCATATTCAAAGTTATATCTCCTATCCAACTTGCTTTTGGCTGAAACCAGGTCACCAAACCAACCTCCCAACCGACCAGAATAAAGACCTCTCTGCCATCGGCCATAGTGGGCTTCTTGTGTGTTTCAGATATATGCATGCATGACTGTGTGTGTGGGTGTATGTGTGCGTCCCTCCATCTCTGCTCCGCCAAACAGTGGTTCTTCTCAGATGACAGCGAACAAAAACCAGTGTTCCGGGGTCAAGAGGACCGTCACACTAACGTACCTCGCCTCCTACCCCCTCCTAATATCTCCACAGCCAGCTTCATCAAGGCCTCACAGCCCGTCCTAGACTCCCCCCTCCCCCCTCCTTCCCCCGGGCTGTCCTTCGGCCGCATTCCATACTGACTGAAAGTTAATTAGGAAAAATATCCACCGCAACGACCGTGCTTACCACTCCCTCCATAATGGTTCAGGCAGGATTAGCGGGCTAAGGTTGTTGTGGTCACCGTCATTAAGATAACAACCACCCCCAGCCCCTCTCTTCCCGGGGGGGGGGGGGGGGGGGGGGGGGGGGGGGGGGGGGGGGGGGGATGCCGGCGGTTGCGCGTTAAGTGGGAAATCTCCCAGCTTTCTTGCGGCATTTCACCGAGGCACGCCCCCTTTTGGTCGGTCCCACTCGGGATTCTGAGGGTCCACCGAGTTCAATGAGGTTGACCGTATGAATAGACAAACGCACATGGCTTCGCCCATAATGAGTTGTGTTTTCTTTGTATTTGCGCCATGCTGGTCTTCTTAATGTCGATTGTAATACCCGTACACACTTGATGACATAGCTGCTTTAATCCGTCTTGCTGTACGTGCAAAAGTTGTGTTGTTTAACTTCGAGCTCGTTTGCTAAAGAGGCTAATGTAGCTAACAATAACAATGACCAGCCAATGACTGTTCTTCCCCGACTCGTCGTGTAGCGATGCCCACAAAGAGACATCACAAGGGCAACTTGTGCGGGCGGTGCACGAGGCCTCTCAAGCACACCATCCGTCCTTCTCCACAAACAACAGCAACACGTCAGAGAGCTTCACCACCGCCATCATCACGTAACGAGTAACGCTGAGTAGTAGCACACCTCCAACATCCCGGAGGGGGAAACAGGGCCGGGTGTATGCATGTGTTACGCCCCGAACCTGAACACCTTGGTGGGCTCAAGAAAGGCCCAAGACCCCAAAATAAAAAAGCGCTTTCAAGGGTGCGTTCATTAAAGGGGGGGTCAAGACATGGCCGCCGTCCGGCATTGGTTTTGCCATGACGCAGACTTGGACATGACTAATGACCAACCGGCTCTTTACAGAGTGCAACAATTTCTTCTTTTATAGATTTTTCCACTACATTTCCCAGGTCTCACTATTTCCCCCCCCCCCCCCCCCCCCCCCCCCCTCTATAGGGTTGGGAATGGTTTATGAATTAGGAAATGAGGGCTATATTTTCCGTTTCGTACCAGCTGCTCCCGCTGCAGGGCTCTCCACCCCAGTCTCCTGGCACTCCTCACCCCCTCTTCCTCCTCCTCCTCTCCCCTCCTTCTTCTTCCCTCTCTCCTTTCCTCCTCTCTTACAGCACCCGCCTGAGGAGAAGGAGAGATGATGACGATGAGAGACTGCACTGTAATGTCATCAGATCCAAAATAGAGATCTCCTTGGGCTACAAAACCACATAAACAAGACATAAACAAACCAACGAAAGGGCGGAAACACATCAGAGTCATCTATGGATGTGGATCAATCCCGATGAAATGTTAAGTGACCCCCTGGCTAATGGCGGGGTGTGAACCAGGGTGACTCCTGCCGGGATAGCAGCAGGTTGCACAAGACATTCCATTGTGTATGATCGCAGACGTCCCTGACGTGATCAACATGCCCCCGATTAAAGATGTCACACACACACACACACACACACACACACACACACACACACACACACACACACACACACACACACACACACACACGACTCAATGTCTGCCAGTGGTGCCACCGAGGGAGAGAGAGAGAGAGAGGAGATCCTGATTCAGAGACACAAGCAGAGCTTCTTCTCATCAGACTGTCTTCTGTGCAACACAAACTTACTGCCCCCCCCCCCCCCCCCCCCCCCCAACCCCCACCCCATCTCCTCCCAGTGATCCTAATTAATCCAAGCTTGAGGAACCTCCCAGCCGTGGCGTTCAGAAATGTTTTCTACTTTTCCTGTCTATGTGAGTCACTCTCTCAAACCTTGTTGTCATACCCTACTACTGACTACTCCCCAGTCGGTGCTCTAACCCTGAGTCTAGTCCTCCCCAGCAAACAAAACAACTACTACCTTTTAGGAAGGAGTTGTGCAAGACTGTCTGCTGCAGAGAACGGGACCATGTGACCTAAAGAGTGGGCCCGTATAAAAAAATAGAAAATATGACTTTTTTTTTGGGGCTCGGACTAATCAGCGCAAGTCAAGCTGATAAGCTGTGTGCTAAAGGGGCCCTCTGTTCTCATGGCAAGCGGCTGCTCACGGCCGCAGCGTACGGTCACCGTGGTGTGGCCGACATTTTGTTCAGAGGTTTAGGTTTGGAGAAGCCAGACGACGCTCTCCTTCCCGACCTCTCGACGTTACGATAGTTACGGTGCTGTCCTGCTATAATCATGTGGGAAAGCGAGCGTGAGAGTCAAGGGGGGGGGGGGGGGGGGGGGGGAGAGAGAGAGAGAGAGAGAGAGAGAGAGAGAGAGAGAGAGAGAGAGAGAGAGAGAGAGAGAGAGAGAGAGAGAGGGAGAGAGAGAGAGAGAGACAGGGAAGGAGAGAGAAACAATGAGAGAGACAGACAGCGACAGAGGGTGAGTGAGAGAGAGAGAGAGAGAGAGAGAGAGAGAGAGAGAGAGAGAGAGAGAGACAAAGAAAATGAGAAAGAGTACACACATTAAGTTAGAAAAGAGACAGAGAGAGTGAGAAGGAGGGTGAGAGACGGAGAGAGAGAGAGACAGAGAGAGTGAGAAAGCGAGAGATAAAGGGAGAGAAAGAAAGAGAGAGTGAGAAAGAGACATGGGTCTTTGCACTGGACGCAGGACTAATCACAAAGACCCATTCATCCACCCTTTGGCTCCACAGCTGGTTCTAATATAAAAGGTAGGAGGGGCATTTCTCAGAGATGGAGAGAGAGAGAGAGGGAGAAGGGGAGTGAGAAAAGGGGAGAGTGAGACAGTGAGAATGTGTGAAAAAAATACCTCAAAACAAATCCTGGTCCGCTATGTGGCTGCACAGCATCAGACCTCAAACAGGCAGATAAGTCACTGGGAACGGTTCAAAAGTTGCCACGGCCGATCATTTACTTCCCCATATCTCCTCGTGTCCGATAAGCGAACCAGGGGTTCGTTTAAAGTTTAAAACAAAAACAAATCATTTGCTGCCGGGTATGATTTAATCCCGCGTGCGGTTGGTTGTTTTGACGGGCAATCATTTTTGGATTTGATTCACACGTAGACCCCGCCCTCTCAGCACTGATGATCACACACTTACCCCTGAACCCACATATACACACAACCAAACCCACATTCACCCACACACTCCCCCAAACCTACACTACACTCCCCCACACCCCAAAACCCACACGACCCAGCAGTACACACAGCCTCGGGCCGTCCAAGCTAGTGGTCGGCAAACACAGCTGTAGGATGTACCCAGTTGTGGGGTGGTGGTGGTGGTGGTGGAGGTGGTGATAAGACACAGAGGGGGAGGGGGACCGGCTCCTTCTCACTCCATCACCTCCAGCCTAAACCCTCCACTGACAAATCATCCGCAAACACCTCCGCCTTGCCGAATACAGGGGTTTAGCACTCAAACAACAGTGGGGGGACGAGATGAGTCCTGTGTGTTTAAAGATTAGATTGGCCCACAATACACACACACACACACACACACACACACACCCCAGCAACTATCTTGGAAATGCAAAAAGAAAAATATTTCAATCAATTGCAGATTGTATTTGGTGTAGTCGGGTTATGTGGGGGAGAGTTTGAAGTGTGGTGGTCAGATGGGCAGACGTGTGGGGATGTACCAAGGGCATGTGGTCTTTAATCAACCTGTACCCAAGCTTCGCGTGGATTGTTGTCAGGCTCAAACACACACACTTAGGACAGGGTCTCAAAAGGAATGTCGACACACACACACCACTAACACCCTCTAACACCATGCATAGTGGGTGCAGGTGACGTCCATCATGAAATGATGACTGAGCTTGATGAAGCGATGGGGGTGTGTGGGTGTGTGTGTGTGGGTGGGCGAGGGGGGGCCGGTTGTTGTGACAGTCAGTGGAGGAGGTATGCTCCTTGAGGTCCGCCGAAGACAGAAAGGGTTACAGGATAGGCTGCTCCATCTTTGTATTCCCCACGGGCCCTGAAACAACCAAGCCACTTCCCTTCAGCCCAGGAAGAGAGAGGAGGGAGGGAGGAGGGAGGGAGGGGGGGGGGGGGGGGGAGGGGGAGAGGGAGGAAGGAACAGAACGAAAGAAAGAAAGAAAGAGAAAGGGGGAAAGAGGGGGGGAAGAAAGAGAGAGAGAGAGAGAGAGAGAGAGAGAGAGAGAGAGAGAGAGAGAGAGAGAGAGAGAGAGAGAGAGAGAGAGAGAGAGAGAGAGAGAGAGAGAGAGAGAGAGAGAGAGAGAGAGAGGTGAAAGGGTGGAGAAAGAGAGAGAGGGAGAGAGAGAGGGAGTGAGAGAGAGAGGGAGAGAGAGAAAAGAGGGGCAGAGAGTGAGAGGGGTTGAGAGAAAGAGTTGGGGGAGTAGAGGGAGAAGTGGGATGGAAAGGGGGAGAGTTTGGGAGAGAGAGAAACAAGCTAAGCGAGCCAGGAGGAGGGAAGAGGGGAGAAGGGGGAGAGAGAAAGAGTCAGCAGAGAATAACTTTACTGTATGTGAGTAAGGGAGTGAGGGAGTGAGGGAGGGAGTGAGGGGAGAAAAAAAAAGAAGGAGAATGCCAGAAAAGAAAGGCGAGACTGCAAAGGGTGAAGGGCAGCTGAACGTTTTTAGATGGAAAACATTTTCCCCGATGAGAACACCGTGACTTTTCTCCTCAGAATTGGCATGGATCGGTATGAATCACTTTCGACTGCCACGACCCATGATACAGTAGGGAGCGCACCCAATCCCATCTCCCGCTGCCGTGCCGGCGCAGCGGCGGGAACATCAGACGATAAGGAGAGGCAGAGCTCCTGACCACGAGTTACATGAGGTTCCTCGGAGAGAGACCTCTCCTTTCTCCACAAAACAGAGCTACTGACCACGAGTTACATGAGGTTCCTCGGAGAGAGACCTCTCCTTTCTCCACAAAACAGAGCCACTGACCACGAGTTACATGAGGTTCCTCGGAGAGAGACCTCTCCTTTCTCCCCAAAAACAAGGCAACCGCTCCGCCTCTGAGATTAGCATCGCTTGTGCGTTGCTTGTGCGCAACTAAAAATAGTCACACAATGGAGAGACGCTATGAAAGGCGGAACTTCATGTGACCTTATAAACCGAGCTCATATTCAAACAAACTGTTGGAGTTTTGGTGAAACCCACGGTTTTAAGTCCTTTTAACGGCAGTTTTTTATATATTTAATGGCCGGATGTGTTTTTTTCACATTAATGTTTAACCAAGAGAAACATTTGTGGGGATGGGAGTGCTTTTGCCTCCATGCTGGGTTCACCCTGAAGGCCTAGTATCACAGATGGCTTTACTTAGCCAACTGGCCCTGAATAATTAATCAATAAAGTACAAACGGACCCATTAACAACTCGGGCAAGGCTTGCAGAGTTGCTAAACAATAGCAGTCTATTACGACTCACAGAGGTGGTCAATTTACAAGTTGTAAACTGTGTAATGTGTGTGCATGTGTGTCTGTGTGTGTGCGCATGTGTGTAGAAAGGAGGTACCGCCTGCCTCAGAAGAGCTAGCGTCATCATGGTAATACACGTGCGTGTGCACCGCTGGCTCTCCGGTGTGTTGGTTCTGACACACCAAGTCATCAATGAGCCATCATGGACGGTCCAGGGGGGCTGGTGGCCCTCTAGGACGGGATCCCCCTGTTAGTCACATTAAGGAGGTAACGGGGGGGGGGGGGGGGGGGGGGGGCCCTAGGGGCGCGCTGCTCGCGTTACGTCGGGAGCTGGGAGCTGGGTAAACAGCCGCCCTTGCTGCCATTGGTCACTGCAGCGACCTCCCGACAGGAAGTTCGGGGGGCATGAGGGGCACGCAGGAGGATTTGGGTGGAGGAAGTGTGGAAAGACAGAAAGAAAGAAAGACGGAAGGAAAGAAAGACAGACAGACAGACAGACAGACAGACAGACAGACAGACAGACAGACAGACAGACAGACAGACAGACAGACAGACAGACAGACAGAGAAAGAGAGAGAGAGAAAGAGAGAGAGAGAAAGAAAGAAAGAAAGAAAGAAAGAAAGAAAGAAAGAAAGAAAGAAAGGTATTGTCTTGGTGGGGTAGTGGAATGGCTACATGGTGTTCGATTCCCCAGCTGAAAGGTACACAGCCACCCTGTCGGCCCGTGTCGCCGGTCAAACCCGTAGCCATCCTTGAGGCGAACCCCTAAAACAGCTGGATCGGGACAGCAGTGTGCCTCTGGTCAAATGACGAGCGGCTGGTGGAATGGAATAAATCGTACGAATCCAGGCGACGGAGGGAAGTAGGAAGGACGTAAAGCAGGGAGGCTTAGGAGGAGGGGAGGAGACTGTGGGAGAAGGAGGGGGACAGGGGGGAGGCAGACGTAGGCCAGACCGCCAGGGTAGGGGGTCGGGGGAACAGAGGGAGGGTGCCGTGGCGGGGTTAAACCCGGGGGTCAGCGTGTGCGGCGGTACGGTCGGGGACGGCACGGCGAAGGGGCAACAGGAAGTAATCTAGCGGCCCTGTTGATGTTGTGCTAAAGTGGTTCCTCCTCAGGAGATACTCATCAGGCGGCTTCCTGACTCAATAATCAGTTAGCTCTGCTGAACCACAAGACTATAAACACACACACAAAAGCAGAGCCACACACAGACCAAGACGCAAGCCCTAACACTATCCCTGGCGCGGACAAGTCACAAAGTATAACTAAACACTTGTAGTCCGTCCTGTTTTTTATTTATTTAGGATTGATTGGGGGGGCCGATTATCGGATTAAAAGATTAAACTAGATTATTTAACGAACTAAGGGGGTTTCCCCTGCTGCAACTATAGCTGTTGCTTAAAACGTTGCCTACACTTCAGTCAATAGGTGAAGAGCACAAGGATTAACGCTTAGGCCTATATGATGCCTTAATCCCTGACACAGCCCATACAGTAATGTACAGATTCCTCAGTGGCCCTGTTTACAATACCCTCCGCTCCAACACTTTATCTAATCTTTTTGGTCGGGCAATTAGCTGGAATTTTGACTTTGAATCCAAACGATAAGCAGCCTTCAAAGAAAACGAATAACAACATATATATATATACGTCATATATACGAGAGTTGTAAACAACAAACTTTAGGACAGTACCACAAGGTGCATGAAATGCAATAAAGTCCTGCCACAACAACGTCAACCCTTTAAATTGCATTATTAAATGGAGAGACACAATTTTTTTTTAATAATGTCTCGTTTGAAGTGAGCAGAGGGCATCAAAGTCACACTGCTCAGCGAACGGACACTCATCAGTTGGATTAAAGTCAACGCACTCAATACACTCAACCTCATTAATATCTAGCCACCAGTAACCATGGGCCCGGCGTGTGGTCCTAAAGGGCTTTATAAATTGACATTCCTGGGAGTGGAATTCCAATACAGCGCCCCTTGGTCTCAATGTTTCAGCCCAAGAAACAAATCACATTCCAGCTTCCTAGCAGCTGGCCGGAACCTGGTGAAGAAGTGCACCCCATCTTGACTCGAACCCACATGATGGAAGTCCATCACTAGGCTACCACCACGTAGTATTCTCGATCAAGAGACTTATTGTAATAACCCACTATTTAAAATAATTAAACTACACATTGATTCATGCATGACAATAGATGCCAATTCAGTCACCCGGTCATTAATGTAGGCTACAACGACTCTAAGTCTAAACCTCACTTTGCCCTGCAGCCATAAATCTGATTTTTTTTTCCCCCTTACGAAACTTTTTTGGACGTTGATTGGTCTCTCCAGTCCTCAGCCCTGTATGATGATATGATTTATGAGTATTGATATCAACATTGCTTCACCGCGGGGTGCAGTCTACCCTCTTGGAGTTTAGCTGGTTGTCTCGTGGTTAGGTAAACAAATTTGAGGGGAAACGCGGCAACGAAAATGTGATGAACATCTGGAAGTAATGGAGGCTTGTAGAATGCATGGTCGCGCCCTCTCCCTGGAGTCGCAGCCATCACCGGGGTTGTGATAATACAGCTTTCAAACGTTAAGATGTGTCTTCAACGAGGATAGATGTAGTCATTCGAAAAACTTTTATGGGCCTATTTAGATGATAAACGCACACGCGTTGAAATGCAGGATCACCATCACTGAATAAGACCGTAGTATAGGATATAGCACGACGCGTCGCCTGTGACCCTAACGCTCAAATAAATTGAATAAATAAATTCAAAACAAACGAATGGTTCAGTCCAACACATGATCGAGTCTATATTCGACGGGGGTAAAAAATATCGCACGTAGCGTATTAACTGGTGGCACACAGCAGGCATTGTGTGCGCTCTGATGTTGTGGAGCGCATGAGTTCCTCATCATAAATCTGGACAAAAAAAAAACGCGCACTGGACGAAGAATCACCAGACTAAAATAAAACAATGAAATAGCCACTTATGAAATAATAGTATGCGAGCAAAGAGTATCCAAACACGCACAGACACGCACACATTTGCAATTCAATACCATGACTCGCAACGTTTAGACTGGATGATCTTGACAATATAGAATCCGCTAATTCGGACCAAGAGACATGGGCATGACCACGTTGTCTACAAAAGAAACTCTCCCATCAAACAACATTTTCCTCTGAACCAAAAGGCGAACTGGAAGACTATTCCCAAGGCAAACCCCGCGTGTATTCTAGTGTGTTTGTTTTCCTTACCTATCCTCTGGGTATCCTTTTAGTCGCTTCTGCCCATCGCCGCTCACTGACAGGGAGACAAAAACACCGCAGCCAAGACTCACCGACAGAGACACACGCACACACACACACACACACACACACCCCCCCCCCCACCCTACCCCTACCGCGGGTCTTAAAGGGCCAGCTGCATACATATGTGGCGAGTAAAGGGCTTGATTGAAGAATGTGGGTATGGGTTAGCAGCCCCACGACGAGTTATATTGGCCTATGTAGAATTACGACTCGACACGGATATGTTTTGAAGAGCAACGCCTCTCTAACATTGCAATATTATGATTTCCAAGAAAACGTTGTCCCCGAATTGAAGTCGTACCATGACGTCATGGTGGGACAGCCATACCCAATTCAATGTATGATAGTTTACTTATGGTTGTAATGCTTAATGCCAGCAGTTCATACATGCTGTGTGGGTGTGGGTGGTAGGACAGCATCCAGAAAGTTTAGTTATTTTTCTAGACACATAACGCAACGTTATATATTGAAAACCACAATTCTGCAATAAATGTTGAAGAAAAATAAAGAAAACCGCTATTCGAGTAGGCGTAGTCTACGTCACAATGGGAATTTGGGGGATTTTTATGAAACACTGTTGGGGGGGTAGGAGGGAAGTAGAGTCCTGGACGGGGTCGGAATGACTTTACAGCAGCGCGGACCAGGAGGCTAATGCAAATTGATCCTTAAATTGGATTAATGTTCTAGTGTCCTAAAACATTGGCAGCATATGGTCTGTAAACCAATAAAATCCCACAAATATGATCCAATAAGGTTGATGCAGGAGAAACCCCATGAAAACAATTAAGAGCCATTATCTAAAGTAGAGAAGTTTAATAGAAAGCAGTAAAAATGACTGAATAAATAAAAAAAATCCTGATTTGGTAAAATACAAATTTTGGTCAACTTTGTGAAAAATTACAAAAGCAGAAATGACAAACAAGTAGTTACAGTGGTAGGTGCTGCAGTTTGTTTACAATAGTGCAATGTAATACATATACAGTAGTTCTAAAACCAGTGGATACAAAATAAAAAACAGAAATAATAATCAGAAATCTTCCTCCCCTAACTTACAACATGGAATCCATCAGTGTCCCTGGAACCAGTTTTAACCGCTTTTTTTACTTTTTCTAAAAACAACAGATTAACATGGGGGGAAGAAGCCAGCATTAAAAGATATGGGTGATCTTAAGCTCTACAGGTCAACGTTAAAATCTTTCAGACGAGGGTGTGGGGGGAGCCCCAGGCTGCTAGGGCCAAGGCTTCTCCAAGGGTGACTACTCCAGCTCAGTCAGTGCATTACAAGACCATTTCATAGTGTTTCATATATCCTTTTACTAAAATATCATGTCAGTCACTTTGGGACTCTTTGAAATAAAAAGGGGACTCTTTAACTCGGACTAGTGTTCTATGTTCAGATCGGGTACAGAGTCGACGGGTCACTAGTTTACCTTTGCGTAACAGAATCTCCTGAACAGAGGTTGAAATCGTCGGAGAGCCTAACTTAAAAGGAAATTGAAAGGAATGTCAGATGTTTGGCGCAAGGATCGAACCCCGGGAGGGGGGGGGGGGGGGGTCCTCCCCACGCCCTAGTAGTGGTGGTGGTCCCGTTTGAAAAACAAAACAATAACAACAACAACGACATTGAATGAGGCCACACAGTGCAGACAGTCTGATCGCTGCTCCACAGTGTGACCCAGTATTCCTTCACAGCAAAACATAATTTCACCGGACCGCGAAACAAAAAAGAAAAAAAGATTGAAGAGAAGACAGAGAGACTTACTGGAGGCCAGCGTCATGTCCTCAAAATAAAATAAAACAAAACGCAAACAATTCATCCCCGGGGACCGAAGCATGCAATCACTGCCAGCTCCTCGGAGACTATTTGAGGAGACCTGAAATTAGTGTAGGCGGTGAGCCTGGGACACAGCAGCAGCGCAGCGAGAAGGGAAGATGCGCGTTTTGGTCATCGGTGTGTGGAGGGACCACTCCTGGAGCTGTGGCTTCCCCCTGGGGGTGGGGGGCATGGTGGTTGGGGGGGGGGAGGTTGAGAGGCGTGAGAGGTTCTCTACGAAATGTGTTAACAGCGAGGATAAAGTCGGAGTTGAAACAGTGGTGGCGGACGGTTTTTTTCTCCCCCCCCCCCCCCCCCCTGTAGGAGTGAGAAGAGCTGGGGAGGGAGAGGAGGTGGTTGTGGCGGTGGTGGTGGTGTGTGAGTCGGAGCAGGGAGGGGTGCAGGGTCGGCCGGCTAATATGCCGTGACTGCTGGCGGCAGAGATGAGGGGAGGGGGAGGGGAATTAACAAGCTAGAGCTGCTGGGACAGGATGGTTGTGTCTGTGTTGGTGACAGTTGGTGGGCTCCCCCCGTGTGTGTGTGTGTGTGTGTGTGTGTGTGTGTGTGTGTGTGTGTGTGTGTGTGTGTGTGTGTGTGTGTGTGTGTGTGTGTGTGTGTGTGTGTGTGTGTGTGTGTGTGTGTGTGTGTGTGTGTGAGGGAGGGAGAGAGAGGAAGGGTGGAGGGGGTTGAGGGCACGACGGAGGATTAAAGCCTGAGTGTCTCTGTGCTTTAGCAGTCCACTCTTCGAAGGCTCGACCTGTTGTAGGAGTTCCTGTCAGGAGGGAAAACAAAAAGGCATGAAGGACTGTGGGGTGCTTGACACTGTCATCACGTTGGAGAGGTAAATCGGACGTGTGTACACGCAACGCAGAGTGGCGATTCATCTCAATGGATGAATTGAGATGAATCCCCCGAAAGAGGATTCATAACACTGTCGGACTGACGTAATGAGGGTTGAGAACATTGTGATTGTTTTGAAGATACAATTATTAACATATTATAACCTACAAGTAAATATACTGTTCATTCATGCAGTGCAGATGAGGCCTTTTCCCCCTAAAAGGACATGATTTCAATAATGTATCGCTATTTAAAATGAATGAGTGAGTAAATTGGTAAAAAAACTAAAATACTAAAGGAACATGTGGCTTTTATGGGGGACAGTCTATACCCACAGGATACTGCATGACCGCAGAGCTTGACTTAAAGAGTGTGGGTGCGTGTGTGTGGGTTTAGACTAGAGTCTGGTGTCACGTTACTATTGTGTTTCCGTGATTCTGAGCTGTATTATGTGGAGAAGTCTGAGGTCATTCCCTGCATTCTTCGAGTGTAGTGTGTGCGTGTGAGCAGTCTCGTGTGCGTGGATGTGTGCGTGTGTACGTGCGTGCGCGTGTACTCGACGTGCGGCCGTACCGCTGTATCTGCGTGGCCTGCACCGCCAGCGGCCGGTAGAGCTGGGGGATCTTGCGGTTGATGAGCGGGCCCAGCGCCTCCTTCAGCTTGTTGTAGTTCCTCTCCAGCTCCCGGTGGTACTCCTTCTGGTCCGGCCCGATCAGGGTCTTGTTCTTCCGCAGGGCGTCCTCACACCTGGGAGGGGGGGGGGGTGGCAGGAGGAAGAGACACTCAACGGGGAAACTTTCAGGTGGGGTTTATTCCCCATCTCCTGCCATGCTGTGTTGTTCCTGAGCGGTTGTTTGCTTGTTTGTTTGTTTGTTTGTTTGTTTGTTGTGGATGGGAGGGACGGCTGGCTGTCAGTCCTCACCTCTTAGTGAAGTCCTTGAAGCACAGCCGCAGCTTGTTGTGGTGGCGGAACAGCTTGGGGTCGTCAGGGATGTCAGAGAGGAAGACCTGGGCCACCTCCAAGGGACCCTGGGGGGGGGGGGAAGAGAGCGAGAGCGAGAGAGAGAGAGAGAGAGAGAGAGAGAGAGAGAGAGAGAGAGAGAGAGAGAGAGAGAGAGACAGAGAGAGAGAGAGAGACAGAGAGAGAGAGAGAGAGACAGAGAGAGAGAGAGAGAGAGAGAGACAGAGAGAGAGAGAGAGAGAGAGAGAGAGAGAGAGAGACAGACGTCGAGGTAATCCGGGGGAGAATGAGCGGGGGAGGTAAAAGAGAGTGGAAGGAGAAGAGAGAAAGTTACGCACACTCCAAGGAATGTCTGGTCCCCTTCCTACCCACCACTGTAGTCATTATTGTCTTCATAGCTCCAGGAGGTCATGGAGAACCTCTCCTGAAGCCAGCGGTGGTGGGGAACGTGATCGGAGGCCCACCTGGTTCACCGTGGTGCCCACGCTGCCCTGCAGCACCATCTGCAGCATCTTGGAGTCGGAGGGCTCCTGGTGCGTGGCGAAGGCCAGCTCCTGGGTCTTCTTCTGCATGTCCTCGATGGCCACCTCCATGGGAACCAGGATGATCTGCAAAACCACGAGGGTCAGTGCAGCAGCTTCTTTAAATTTAATGAACCATTGACTTAGAATATGCCAGAACGTAGAACTAACCAGTAGATTTGGCAATATAGAAACAACATTATGAATCTCTTTGATTGTCGGTCTTAGATGGAAAATAATAAATACAAGGAGGATTAAAGCTAATTCCCAACTGATGATTGGAGAATAACCCTAACCCTATTTTAGAGATGGTGTTCCGGGTAATAGCGACAACGAGTTCAGTTAGAGGTCAGGAGCAGACGCGGATTAAAGCATCTGGCTCGGGTACGCCGTCAGGTAGACTGTAGACATCAGGGGATCGAACCTCGGTCTGGTTTCAGTCATACACCCCTAACCCCTACATTCCCTTGTCCCGCTCATCAAAGAGCACATTGGTGCACGCAAAGCCATGAACTCTAAACCTCAAGTAAGAAACAGAGAAAGATATACAACATATACAAAAAACGAAAGAAAGAGTGACACCCGTTCACATGACCATCCCCTCCACGATCGCAGCACCCCTCGTACCTCCTCCTTCTGCAGCACGTTGACGCGGGTCTTGACGTAAGGGAAGGCGTGCAGCATGGTAAGGATGGTCTTGCGCTTGTACTGCTCGTGCAGGTCGCCGTGGGCGCGGCCGTCCAGCGTGAACGGCGTGCAGTACATGAAGGTGCGCAGGTTGTAGTTCTTGTCGAAGTACGTGATCCGCTCCTTCAGCTCGTACGTGTCGAAGAAGGGCTCCACGTAGGTGATCTGCAGGTAGGCCTGGACGGGGGCACGTAGGGGGAAAACACACAAACACACACCGGGTGTCAGGTGCTAGGGGGCTTATACCGCCCACTTTGATGACTGACAGCTGGTGCAACGTTTAAAAACTTCAATCAAATAAATGGACTACTTACTCAGGTGGCTAGACAGTCATACAAAACAAGGCATGTCACATTTATTACATTTTTCTTGCAAATGATGAAGAAATTTGACTGAAGGAACGACAACGTGCTTATCGCTAGGCATCGCTATACTCCTGCTTTCTGCTGCCCCATCCATCATGTCAGCGGTGACTCAATTAAAAACTGAAACATGCCGTGGTGTTTTCCTTAATATCTGCGAGCGTTTCCCAGAGGGTTAGTGTACTTGTACCTTGTTCGGATCCAGTTTGTTCTTGTCCACCGGGCTGGAGTCCTTGATGATTTCCACCACGTCATCCCCGAAACGTTCACAGTAAAACTCCTGCATGCAAAAGCAAGCGTTTACAACCCTCTCCTATGGTCATAGAAACCAAATCATCCACTGATCATTAAAATACTGTGTGATCATCAGATGGCGCGGGTCAGATAGACAAAACAGCTGCAGCATTGGCTGTGTTCGCCAAATAAGAAAATATGGGGCAGTACTATTCAGCCAAAAAGGTCTTTGTTAGTGTGCTTCTATACTTGTATTGATGTGATATGTTGGCTAGCTTCAGAGCCCTCCTGTATTAATTTGATATGTTTGGTATACTAGGCTTTGTTAGTTTCAGAGCCAGTGTGATAATGTTTATTAACATAGTGGCACTCCTATTCTATTGTGACACGCTAGCTTATGTTAGCATCAGAGCTAGTGTGGTACTGTATGTTAGCGTTAGAGCACTCCTATTATATTGCGATACGTTAGCTTATCTTAGCATCAGAGCTAGTGTGGTACTATATGTTAGCGTCAAAGTACTCCTATTCTGTTGCAATACGTTAGCTTATGTGAGCTATGTGAGCGTAAGAGCCGGCCCCGCTTGCGCCGAAGCCTATTTCAGTGCGACAACTTGCCTCAAGACGGTGAGAGATCTCCGCTAACTTGGTGATGGACGGCTCCTTGTAGACAAACTCCTGCTCGTCCAGGTCTCCGAAGCGGCAGCCGTAGAAACCCACGCGGAAGTACGTCCCAAACATCCTCTGTGGACCTGGAGAGACAAGGAGGAGGAAGAGGAAGAGGAGAAGTAGAAGAAACAAGGTGAGCAGCTTCCGAGTGTGAGAGTAGGGCCCTAATATTGACTGATGTATGTGAACAGCTACCACTTTCACAGAGACAATCTAATTAAATGTCCTAATTAAATCAGGATGTGTGATGAACTGATGGTCAGAGACCCACTGGAGACTCATTGATGTCGGCAACAGCAGAAAAAACACAAATTGGGGCGCAAATTAGCAATGCGTGTTTAAGCAATGTGCTGCTTTCTGAAACCAGTGAGCAGCAAACCGACCCTTGGCAAAATAGCATCTTGTGACTACTATCATGTGTAAGCCAAACCTCACAACTGCAGATTTATGATTCTGTTTGAGTGAGGGAACTCGAGCGTACTCACCAGCGAAACATTCCACCCATCGAGTAGGCGATGGAACCACCCAAGAGAGAGATGAGAAATAAAGACGATTACAACACCAAGCACACAAGGAAACATGGAGTAATTTATCCAATGATGTATTCATCCCCACAGACGGCGAGCAACGAACGTCATACCTCCCATCCGGAGCTCTGTAAGGGGTGAAACGGAGAAGAGAAGGGATGAGTGATTGTAAAACACACAAGTTCTGGTGATGCAGCCAGGTGGCGTTAGTCCTACGCCGTAGGGGAGAGGGGGACCGACCTGGTTGTAGACCTTGTTGAAGGCGTCTTGCAGCTTGCCGTGGACCGCGGCCAGCTTCTTGAAGTCCCTGTTGGCCTCGTGGACGGGCAGCAGGATCTTGTAGACCTCGTTGATGGCCTCGTACATGGCGGCCTGAGGGGGGGGGAGAGAAGGGAGGGGGGAGAGGGGAGAGCAAGGGGGTGAGAGCAGGGGGGGAGAAGGGGGAGAGAGGGACAGCAGGAGGAGAGAGTAGGGCCAGGGAATGAGGGGGTGGGGGGGGGGAAAGGGGAGGGCAGGAGGGAGAGAGGGGAGAGGGGAGAGATCAAAGGGGGAGAGAGCAGGGGGGAGAGCGTGTGGAGAGCAGGAGGGAGAGAGGGGAGAGAGCAAGGGGGAGAAGGGGAGAAACAGAAGGGGAGGGTGATGAGGGGGGGGGGGGGGGGGGGGGGCGTGGAGCCAGGGAATGAGGATGGTGGAGAGGGAGAGAGGGGTGAGCAGGGGGGCGAGAGGGGAGAGAGGGTAGGAAAGGGCGGTCAATAGACAATAGGCCCTCTTCAGCTTTTGGGCCGGCCTCATAACCCAGTGCTCCGTCGAGCGTGATGGCCGGAGCTGTAAAACCCCTGCCAGCACGCGGCCAGCATGTCCCGGGGGCAGGCAGGGGGGGGGGGTTAGGGGGGGGTTCATCCGAGACGCGTACCATATTGAAGGAGGCAGCTGCCTGCTCCAGGAGGCCCACAAGGCCCGACTCGCTGAAGTACTTCCCCGTGCAGATGCCCTCCTCCTCTGGGGACAGGATGTCATCCGACACCGCCGACTCCTCCAGAACGTTGGAGGAAATGTTCTGCGAGGAGGGAACGGGCGGGGGGGGGGTCAGAAAGAGTAATGAAACACACAGTGAAGTACAGAGTCATAACAATAAGCGCGAGAGGTCTGGCGGGGGGCAGGGAGTCGGCCATCTGCAGCACCTCTGGAGGCAGCTGGAGCCGTTACTCAACGCAGATCAACAGGAGAAATGTGCCTGGTCTCCCTCAACACCCACGACCAGTCAAGGGTGCAAGGGTGGGGGGGTTCAACCTAATCTCTGCTGTAGCAGTCCCGCCATGCCGTTGTAGCAGAACCTCTGGGGAGGACGCACCTTGTTTCCTGCGTTTGCTACAGAGCTATTCTACAGGAGATTGAACTCATTCAGCCACGAGGGAAGGCAGCTTTCAGGAGGGTTCTGAAGACGTGTATTTCTTCGGTCGTCAGACTGCACGGTGTGGATCAGAAAAACCTTTACAGATGCCTTTTAGAAGAATGTTGCTTTCCTTTCAGAATGCTTTCAGCCTGTCTTGCCATCGGGAAACGTTTACTAGTGCTGGCCAGGTTTCTGCTCGTCGATGTTGTACAGATCCCCGCCTCCAGGGACATGATTGGCCAAAACAAATATAAAGCGGAAAAAAAGCTAAACACCCCTATCACCCAGATTGAAGCTGCTCTGCTCTCAGACTATCATCGTATCAATCTAAACGTCAATCCCCTGTGTGTGACAGCCTAACGCACTCACGCATATGTGACTAGCACAAACCAACCAATCACAGCGGTGGGGGGGGAGGCTGACCTGGAAGGTGACGCAGCCAATGGGGAGGTAGCGGCAGTCCTCCAGCATGTTGAGGTACTCGGCCACCAGGGCGGCGCTGTGCACCAGGCAGTGGGCCGCCTCGGCGTGGTTGCCCCGCTCAGAGTGCTTGCCGGCCATGTTCTGGAGCCACGTCAGACGCAGGTCCGGAGAGTTCTGGTAGCCCTTGGCGATCCTGGGGGAGACGGGGGAGGGACCGCGAGGAGAGAGGAATGGTGATTTTGCTTACATAAGATGAGACATGTTGTTTGATTGTTGTTTATTGAATTTGGTGTGCCAGCAGAATGACAGGAAGGTGATTTGTCACCCCCCCCCGAAAAAAAGAGATGAAGTAAAAGCTTAGAATACGCATAAACAAGAACAAATATGTTCCTAATGTAATTATATAATATTCAATTATATATTATTTAGATTAGAAATAAAGTGTCCCGTGTGGTCCTGTTGTTTATCAGTGTTGTTCATGCAAGGGAGTGTGTGTATGTGTGTGTGCGTGTGCACATGTGTGCGTGTGTACGTGTGCATGTGTGCGTTCGTGCATGCGCTTGTTCTTGCGTGTGTGTGCGCTTGTGCGCGTATGTGTGCCTGTGTATGTTCGTGCATGTGTACATGTGTGTGCATGCGTGTGTGTGCATGTGCGTGGGAGTACAAGGGCACTGGGAGTACCTGTACATGAGGTCAATGAGCATCTCCGGGTCATGCTGGTGCTCCTTCATCTTGACCGTGTCGGTCAGGATCATGTGCAGGTTGAACACCAGGTCCTGGACCTGAGGTCACGGCACAAGAACACAACACCAATCACCATCAAAAGCACTAGCGGCGATTAAACGGCTCTCTACAGCTGCAGCTGCCGGCTAAAGTCGGTGTCACACTGACCCACTGTAATGATGATAGCACGGTTGTGTTCCAGCTAAACTCAATTGTATTTTTCTTGCTTATAAACGGCGGTTTAGTTACATTTAACACCAAAACCTCCTCCGGATTCCTTACTTGGTTGACGTTAGCTCAAAGTGTTAATGTTAACGTCGATAAATTTACGTTATATAATCAAATATCAAGAAAGGTCGGCATGGATTTTTTTCACATCAGGCAGTCAGAAAGTTGGACTCACTGACTGACTGAACTAATGACAACATGTTGTTGGTCGTGGCAATGCTGAACTCAATCTCGCTGAACTTGTCTCAACCCAATAAAAATGGCAAGTTTTTTCCTGCATATAAACTGCCATTTAACGTCCTTTGTGCTTTGTTTAATCCGTTGACGTTAGCACAAACCTAATGTTAACGTAGATGCATCGACATGACATCACTGAAATGTCAAGAATTGTTCGGATGGTTGTCCTGTGGTGTGAAACCGGGCATCCGGAATCGCCAAAATCCACCAGCGCTGACGAGTACCGAAAGACCTACACTACTGACACCTCTACCGGAGGTATGTCCGCACACAGGCCGGTCCCATGGTGGCTCTTCCTACCTGCTCCGGGAAGGGCGAGTCCCTGAGCTCGAGGTCCTCCTCGGCGTAGGTCAGGATGGTCTTCAGGGAGCGCCGCAGGTGGTCCTCGTTGAAGCTCTGGGACGTCCCGACCAGCGAGGACAGGGACATGGTCACCTGCATCTTCACCCGGGCAAAGTTCTGCAGCCCCAAAGAAAACGAGCGTTACCCGGCCGCGACAGTGACGCACGGCCCTGGACGATTCACCGTGCGGCGTTACTCCTGGCGTTACGGAGGTCAATCAGGGGAGCGTTGGTGAGCCGAGGCCTGTGTCCGTGTCTAGCTATCGGACGCAACTCTGTACATGAAACGTTTTCCACGGTCCTACAATACATTCACGTGTGGAGCTGCAATCAGTGCATTTAGAACAGGATAGGATACACAAGAGGCCAAACAAGATTCATCTTTAAAAGTATAACAATTCGATTTTTCATTCATTTACAGAGGGAATATACGATCAACTCAAAACAAATCATCAACTTATAACGCAAATATAACAAGGAATAAAGAAAAAAAAAATAGAAACCACCTAAAGGTGAAACTACTATCACACACGCGCGAGCAGTGTGGCGGTTGGAGGGACTCACGTTGCCGATCTCAAAGTTCTGCCTCATCAGGAGGTAGAGGGAGGCGGAGGCGTGGCTCCTCACCGAGCCCACGCTGCTGCTGCAGTGCCGCAGGAGACGCAAGCACAGGTCGGCACACAGCTCCGTGTCCTCCTCGAACAGCATCTCCGGGAACTGGACGCACGTCAGCCACACACACACACACACACACACACACACACCGAGGCTCACCGGTCAGCAGATGAATGGCTTGTTTAGTTTCTTACCCTCGGCCATCAGGCGTGTAAACACTGATGAGGGCCCCCAGCCAAGTCACACATGCTAGTTTTTTTCATTTACTGTAAAGAATACCTCTATTTATTGTTTTGCACATTATTTCAATTTGAAACCTTTCGATTTGTTATTCTATATAGGGATAATTGTTTTGATGTCATTTTATTTCATAGTTTTATGCCATTTGTCGGCTTATTTAAATATTGCACAATCTCCGCAGGCACTGCCACTTTCAATATTTCACTGCTGTTCTTGTATATGTATGTGACTCTGGAATTTTGTGCAGAGACGTTAGTGATCAAATCAGTTACAGCTTTCGAGTGGGATTGTGTATTTGTCGATCCGTGAAAGCCGAATGAGGTCACGCAACTGAAGATTGTGAAATCTATTTAAGATGAGGAGTTAGAGAAGAAGATTTTTGAATGCCTCTTCCTATGGGATACTAACTGCTGCACTGAATGGCGAATGCAAAGGAGGACACCTCTCCTATGCTCTCTAAACCCGAAAAAGTAAGCCAATACAAGCATGGACTATTCCTGTAAAATATCTGTTTGTAACATGCACGTATATTCATGCGAGTACACCAAGCAAGCCGACAGCTGGAGTGGTTCTGTGCGTCACGCTAAGGCTACAGTTGTGCAGGAATAACAGCATCAAGGGTTAGAAAGGGGGGGAAGAGGCCCGACCTTGAAGACGAGCGCCCGCTGGGTGGTGAAGCAGTGCTGCAGGAACACGGCGCTCTGGTTGCCCGCCATGCTGTGGAGAAGGACCCTTAGCACGCCACCCAGGACGCTCTCCTTCAGCTCAGACTCCACCACCGTCTGGACCCCACACACACACACACACACACACACACACACACACACACACACACACACACACACACACACACACACACACACACACACACACACACACACACACACACACACACAATAGCACATATTGTTTGCAACAACCACAATACAACAACCACTCACAATTAATTACTATTTTATGTTATTGGTCACAAAACTTGTATTCAACATTAAAATACAAATAAGGAAGAAAAACGCTTAAATACTAAATAAATTAATGTATACCAATGCGCACAAGGGAATCCAATGACATTATACTCCAGGGATGCTAGGATGTTGACGACACTCAACACACAGATGACACGGTCTCACACATGGTCATTCAGACAAGCATCAGTTCACCGGATCCACCCGTTCCCCGTTGGGTTCACATGTTTTGGGTTACCTTGACGACGATCTCCAGTGTGTCCAGTACGACCAGAGAGGCTTCGGTCGCCAGGTTCCCGTCCACCACCGACTCCTGCTCCACCTCGGCCTTGGTCCTGCAGGGAGACCTCGTTACGCCACACCTGGTATAGCGCGCACCCAGCCCCCCCCAGAGCCATTCTACTATACCACTATGTAAAGCAGCAGCAGACGGCAGAACGCATATTCACACAGTGGGATTGGTTTACAATCACACTGAGTTAATTTGGAGTCAGGAGATCATCTTATCCAAACCAAATGGACAATCCTGCCCCTGACATTACGTTAAAAGGCCAATGATGGACAAACAAGAAATATATTACTATCATCAACCCTTCACTAAAATGAAAGAAAAGTTAGTGATATAAGAAGGAGTGATGTACCGCCCTGAGGAAGAAGACTTCAGCGATAGGAGCTCACAAAGGAACGTACTTATCGACTCGGTCTGCGTTCTGTCTCCAGTGCGTGACGTTCTTCCTCCAGCGCACGTTTTCCTGACTGCCGTAAGGGCTTCTCTCTGGAAAATACAAACATGGATACATGAATTCCCTTACTGAACAAGCAACCTCACCAACCGTGAGTGAGTACGTGAGCGAGCGAGCACTCACGATTGTGTGCGCGCGTGTGCACGCGTGTGTACAGGTTGTGTTAGTGTGTATGTACAGGCAGAAGTGTGGTGTTTGCAGGCAGAAGTGTGAGTGTGTGTGTACAGGCACAAGTGTGAGTGCGTTACCTCTGCAGCGTCGCACCATCTCCTGGCGGGCCCCGATGGTGCCCAGGATGGCCTCCTCCAGACGGGCCTTCATGTCCTGGGACTTCTTGAAGGTCAGGCTGTTGATCCTCTCCAGGGCCTTCTTACCCTGGGACGGACACACACACACACACACACACACACACACACACACACACACACACACACACACACACACACACACACACACACACACACACACACACACACACACACACACACACACACACACGTCAGGGTTAAGGATTTTAGGTGTCTGGCCATTGCCAGTCAAAGCTTGTGTATATAGACACGTTTTCTATATATTAATCTTTTGTGGTCTTTTATTTATTTGTATTTGAACGATAACGACACATATTGCAAGGGCACGCTGACAACCTAATCCAAACTTCGTGTTCAGCAGTGAAACGTCAAGCGGTGGCAATCGATCTTGCGATACACAAATACTGACACGAACCCGAGTGAGCAAAACCACAGCTACAAACCAAACTCAGCACCCAGCTGCGTTCAATCAATAAAGAGTGCGTCTTCCAGCCACCGGCAGCATGAACTGATCACTCCTCTGAACAGACCAGCGGCGTGCGACACCAAAACAAAACCACACCCTTTGAAGCCTTCATATCCGATGATCCATCAGGGATCTCTCAGCTTTTGTGCGACGTTCCTCGCATGATATCACGCCGGCGAAACGGGGAGAGGAGGACCCCGGCCGGCTGTTTGGCATCCAGCGGTAATGTGCAACATGTGTGTGAGAGGGGCCTGACGCATTCTCCTGCACGGCCCCGCCCTGTTTTGATTCACGATGGATGGCTAGGGAGAACAGCGTTGCTGTGGTAATAATAAACCAGGCCTGCTGTGAGTGAGTACGAGGTGAGCGAGTGAGTGGCGAGTGAGTGAGTGAGTGAGATATTGTGTGTGTGTGTGAGTGTGTGAGTGAGTGAGTGTTTGAGTGAGAGATTGTGTGTGAGTGAGTGAGTGCGAGCGTGATAAGGATAGAGATAGAGATAGAGTGAGTGAGTGAGTGAGAGAGTCAGTGAGTGAGTGAGTGTGTGTCCATACCCTGTACTCGAAGCAGGACACTGAGAGGTGCAGCAGGTCCAGCAGCCGGTTGATCTGCATCACCGACAGGTCCGACACCCACTGCTCCAGGAGGCCCGCGTCGGCGTTCTTCAGCACCCAGAGGAAACACACCAGCAGGGTGCGGCTGCACTCGGCCGACAGGGAGCTGGACTGGCGCCCGGCCTGGTGGTGGTGGTGGTGGTGGTGGTGGTGGTGGGGGTGGTCGGGACAGGGGAGACACACGCATCAGAGCCACTGCTACCCTGTTTACCACAGGTTAACCAAACCCCTCCATGGCAATAAGCCCTACAGTTAGTCATTCAGGTGACCCTCTCCTGGGTGATTTACAGTCAATTTGTTTGTTCACCCTGCTTTGCATTAGCCCGCTTCCGCACTGGGCAGTCGCAAGGCAGCTTTGCGTTCTTTGTGTCGTTATACTTTTGCCTTACCAGTTGTTGTTAAGCACTCATTCCCGTATGGGATCATTCTTTGTTACCTTCTTATTCTGATACTTGTGTTTAGCATTGATAGCTGGTGATGGGTAATCACATTATTTTGTTGTAGGATTCGTCAGGGCAGTAGCAAAGGACCCGGAACACTCACCTAACCTCCTTGTCTTTGATTTCTGGTCGGGAGTGAGAAAGTACGCTATTCCCCGGAGTTATGTGTGGTTAGGGTTTTATTTCTATTTCGTTCTTTTTACTTTATCTGATTTAATGCCATCAAGCAATGATTGAATAAATTCATTGTTTTCACTTTCACCTTTTGTGAAAGGATGTACACTATACCACCCCCACGATTTGTTTAGTATTTTTAACAGAGAAACACAAAATAAAGGTCATATTACTCAGGCGCTTAACCATAAACGTCCCAAATATCTGCGTCACGCCAGTCAAAAAAAACTGATGGTTTCAATCCTGGACCTCAAACGGGCCTAGCCTACTGAAGATGAGCTCATGCTCAGTCCTTTCACCCGAATATCCTATGCATTCAAAAGATTAGATTATAATTGAGGTTCACTTGTGTAACAAGTGTAAAAATAGTGAAGCGAATGGCAGTTGGTGGATTAGGGGGATTACGATGAGTGGGTGTGTCTCGATGTGAATTTGAAGCCTTCTTTAGCACGCCCGTGTTTTGGAGACGTTAGGGTCTGATGTTGTTTCCCTGTCGGATAACTAAAGTAGGCCGTCAATCTTTTGTAGAAAGTCGGTATCTCATACACAACTGTTGCCATCTAGAATAAAGATCGGTACTAACAGATCGTGATAATTATAGGCTGGAGGTGTCAAAGATATAAAGGAAACGTCGCCTTACAAAACGGATATTGTGTCGAGTGTGTACAGTCCCACTCAAATCACAACAAACAACGGTGTTCAACGTTAAACAACACTACGTTGAACTTTGAAATGAGAGATGGGAGGGTCGAAAAAAAGGCCATTTGTAGGAGCGGCCCGTTTTGAGTGACATACATGATACATGCACTGACACAACCACAAACCTCTCCCCTGCTATAATGACTTGTTTGGTTATATATATATAAGTCCAGGGACATTCTCTCACACACACACACACACACACACACACACACACACACACACACACACACACACACGCACGCCCACAGGCCTCTCCCGTTATTACTCACCGCCGTTGGCAGGGCGAAGGCGTTCGTCTTGGCGTGCGGCAACGGGGAACCGGCGATCGCCATGGCGACAGACTGATTAATGGTGCTGCCGTTGTCTGGGTCACCGCCGTCCGCCAGGGTGGAGGCGAGGCGCCCCCGAGAAGGAGAGTTGTCTAAAAAAGAGAGAGATAAATATAGATCAAAACGATCAATTATTAAACGCGGCGGCGGAACCGAACGTGTAAAAGCTGCAGGATTTGAATATCCACATCCATATGTCCCTCGGCTGACCGGTGAAGTCGTGGAGCTGGGGCAGCGTCTCCATGACGATGAGGATGAGCGGCAGGTAGAGCTGAGCGATGTGCGCCCGGACCTGGGGGTCGGTGTAGCGGGGGTCGGCGTCATGGCTGCACAGCAGGGAGTGGACGGCGCTGATGGCTTTCTTGTGGAGGAAGAAGACCCTGGCAGGTGGAGGACAGGTTTGTATTTACTACGGATGCCCATCTATGCATGCCTAGGTCTGCCCCCAGCGGCATGCATAGACAAGCATAGACGGGTCTGGTCGGTGGGAACCTGAGGTATCACATGTGGCCAGCAGGGGGCGCCATTTGTCTAACACTGCGGGAACTAAGCTTTCCCAGGTTCCTTTGTTCATGCGTGTTATATGAGATGCCCGCCTCCCTTCAATGAGTCAGAAAATCATTCCCAGAGTCGTAGGCGACGTAATGGGGCTCGGTGGCTGAATCACGTAGCCTGAGATGCTGGGAATGATTTCAATTATATTTAAACGAATACTCAAGCAGTATTATAGATAGGCCTATAGCATATATGTTGTTCGATTTTTGATCCATCTGTTTTCTTTGTTAGGTTTTCCCTCAAATGTACAAAAATGTCAGTTCAATATGAATGAATAGCCTGCCTACTATGACTAAGTGATGAGTAAGACAAAAAAAAAGGTGCAGTTAGGCTCCGAACAGTGTAATGAAATACATAACACAAAATAGTAAAATAGATACATATAGGTATATATGCAACATTGGTGATTAACTGTTAAAGTCAAATGTATTTTAAGTGTATCTATGTGTACGTGGGGTGTGAGTACATATACAGTGTGTGCGTGCGAGTGCTTGTGCGCTCACCCTTCCCCGTCGGGGTCCAGGATGAGGGAGAGCTCGGAGAGCAGAAGGCCGGACAGGAAGTGCTGGTGACGGAAGGGGACGGAGAGCTCAAACATGCTGGCCACGCCCGGGTCCTGCACCATGCTGGAGAAGGCCGAGCTCTGGGGGGGGGGGAATCAAAACAGAACTGCCATTATATTGTGGACACATGGTCATTGTGATATCATCGTCTTATCGGATTACAGAGACAAAAATGGAGCTGGTCCTTGAGACGTCCACTCCCCTGGCAGAATTGCCTCAATAATAATGATTGTAACCATGCTGTAATAAGCAACAGATGTTTCGATTTTTTGAGCTGGTCAAAGTGAAAAGGAGAGAAGAGTGAAGTAAGACCACACGTTCTATACATTTACATGTAATTATTAATCACTAACAAATACATGGAATGAAACAAATCAGATTTTTCCTATTGCTATTCCTATTTCTTACAGCTACTACACCAAACTTGCGATTGCTTTAAGTCACGATGTGGAAATTTGATGCCTTCTCGTTGATGAGAGACTTTCCAAATTCTAAAACAACACACACTGTGCAACCGGGAGGAGTTTTGGGAGCAGCGATAGTAATTCGTTATAATCAAAGAGGTGTTATTGAAAGCGCCATCCATCAGCACTGGCTAGATATGTCAAGGTCATATTCAGGCAACGAGCTAGGTGAAAAGCTACACAGTGCGACGGTGACATTTTGAGTGTCAGCTTCCATTCCTTTACGCCTCACTTCTCTTCCCTTTGAATAAAAGCGGACGCATACGTGTAATAACATATCGTTAGCCTCAGTCAAATTTTAAGGTTCTTCTTGTATTTATTGTCCACAATGCCAAGTCAAATAGATGACTTAGTCAGATAGTGACAATGGAATGTGAAAAGCACTCTGATTGGCTTAGGATGAAGCCAAGGAGACACAGTAAAACAGCAGTGTTCGGAGACTATTAAGTTAGAAATCACTATTTGGCCAAAATTGTACTTAGGCAATTATGCTATGAGGCCAACAATACAAGACAACCAGGCTTACTGCCAATGACCCTTTACTATGGAAAACAACAAGGGCTTGGCTCAGCTGTGTCTTAGGGCAGTCGTTGCCATAGTGGGGTCCGTGACGGTACTCCACGTGGTCCGTGGAAAAGCTAAATAAAATAAAAAATAGTTTTTATTTACCATTCCGATTTCATTCCCTTTCTTTTAACAAGCCCGTTGTACTGATGGTATGACCAGTTCTTTCTAGTGCTAGAAGGCCTATTAAGAGGTGCCGGTAATTCAGGTAGGTCTGTGTGTAGACATATTTCATTATTTGTATAATGAGGTGGTCCACGAAAGTACTTGATTACAAATAGTGGTCCACGCACACACACAAAGTCTGAAAACCCCTGCCTCAGGTCCTGGATGGAGGAGAGGGGGGGGGGGGCTGCTACCTGGGAGGTGGTGGAGGAGGTGGAGGGCGAGGGCGAGGCCGGCGGGCTGAGGGTGGCGCAGGGCAGGTTGAGAGTGACGTAGTGCTCGTGGCTGCACACGATGCGGGTGAAGTCCATCCGCAGGGCGCTCAGGGAGCTGGGGTTCTGGGCCGTGTGCAGCTTGCTGGAGATCTGAGAGGTGGAGGACGTCATGGGGATATAACATCCGATACGGAGGGAGGAACCCTATACACCGCGAGGTAAGCTGCACCCCCCCCCTCTAGAGAGCTGGGGCTCTGAGGGCACGGGACAGACAGTGCTGCTTGATAACAGGAACGTAGGGCCCCTTAAGGCCCTACAGAGGGTGTCAGTATAGCAGCAAGCTGTATCATAGACGTTTATCAAGAAAGACCCAAACTGCTTTAGAAACAGTGCATACATCTACACATTTAAATTGAATGCATAGTTAAGGGATCGTGTTGACACTTGTGGATAAGCAATGGTTAGAACTCGCGTTGAAGAAGAGATGTGTGTGGGTGTGTGAGTGTGTGTGCATGCATGACTCCCCGATGCACAATGCCTGAAGACAGAAACTAGAGGAAGGACAGCAGACAAAAGGATCAGACTTATTGCGCAGGAATTACATCAGGTGAGGAGAGAGTAGTAGGGGTGTGCGTGTTGTGTGACTAACAACAGCGGTGGCTCAGTGGTGTGTGTGTGTGTGCGTGTGTGTGTGCGTGCGTGTCAGTGTGTGTGTCCCACCTGTTTATAGTAGGAGCGGATCAGGTTGAACACAAAGCCCCTGTCCATAAGGGACAGCAGCTCGTTGAGGAAGAAGGCCAGACTGGTGTTTAGTCTCTCCACCAGCTCCACGTCCTGGAAGAGAGAGAGACATACACAGACAGCAGGAAACAGAGGGGAGAGAGAGCAGGAAACAGAGTGAGAGACATACACAGAGAGCAGGAAACAGAGAGGAGAGAGAGCAGGAAACAGAGTGAGAGACATACACAGAGAGCAGGTGAGAGAGAGACAGACACAGAGAGAAGGGAATAAAGAGAGAGACATACACACAGAAAGCAGGAGAGAGAGAGACAGACACAGAGAGAAGGGAATAAAGAGAGAGACATACACACAGAGAGCAGGAGAGAGAGAGACAGACACAGAGAGAAGGGTATAAAGAGAGACATACACACAGAGAGCAGGAGAGAGAGAGAGACAGACACAGAGAGAAGGAAAGAGAGAGACATATGGTGAGTTCAGAGCAGACAACAAAACAGAGACAAGGCACATGTAGATCGATGCAATTCATAAAGAATGGACGTAGAGGAAGGAGATTCAAAACATAGAGACCGTCAGTTAAAAAAATAAAAACACAATTGGCACAGCCCTGCAGGGCGTTATCGATTGGAGGACTCCACTAAGCTGGTACAAAAGACAAAGAAAGGACTGCTTAAACCTGCTTTGTCCAAGCGCAGCCATCTCCTCTAATCCATTGTGAGAGGCAGTCATTCATTGGAATGAAGGATGCATGGAGCTTTGCGACGGCAGGCACTATGTGGGGATACATTAGCCTGTGATTGACAAGCTATGGCGGGGGGTAGAGGGAGGGGGGGGGGGCATTACTTCCTTGTTAAGCTACTTTCCCCTGCTGACAGAAACCGACACTGACACCCGCCGCCATACTGGCCAGTCAGCTTGTTTGCAAACAAACAATCCTCCTCCTCCGGCAATTACTTAAGCTGCTTGTGATGGAGCTATTTTCTTGGCGGGGAAGGGGGGGGGGAGAGAGGGAGGGGGGCCCACACCTTCTGGTGTCGGTTGCCGATGTCCGAGCTTATGGCGCCAACCAGCGCGGCGATGTCGTCCACGAAGCGGTCGGGGAAGCGCTGGCGGCGAGGAAGGTCCAGCCGGGAGGACATGAAGAGGTGGTGCGCCATGCTCTTGGTCTGCGGATGGGGAGGAGACGGGGAGGGTTAGGGTGGAGAACTGGTGGAGAACGGGTGGAGATTGAGGGGAGATTGCGGGAAGAACGAGTGGAGATTGAGGGAAATGAGAATTCGCCCACAACCAACCTAAATGGAAAATGTTCTGTATTTAGTGATGAGGATTTTATCCAAAGTGACAGCGATACAGGGTATTAGTGAGCAGCTAGGGGCTAGGCCTCTTCCGACAGGTAGGCTGCGGACACTGAACAAAGAACTTCTCGTGTGGGAGAACACTTCACCTTTAGAATATTCAGCCCAACTATACTTAAAAAACGACACATGATTTAGGATGCAAAGGAGCAAATGTATGAATGAGTGAGTGAGTGAGTGAGTGAGTCAGTGAGTGAGTGAGTGAATGAGTTTGTGCCAAAGGGCGTAAATGTGTGTGTGTGTGTACCAAAGTGAGTGGGTGAGTGTGTTTGTGACAAACTGAGTGAGTGAGTGAGTGAGTGAGTGAGTGAGTGAGTGAGTGAGTGAGTGAGTGAGTGCGTGCGTGCGTGCGTGCGTGCGTGCGTGCTGGTGCGTGCTGGTGCGTACCATGAGCTGGAAGAAGAACCAGGCCTGCTGCAGGGAGGCCTCCCGGACAGCACTGGTACTGACCACCCACTGCAACGCCAGCTCCTCGTGGAGCAGCTGAACGCCAACCACACATATATATATAAGTTATGTAGCAACAGATTTTCAAGTAACAAATGACGTACAAAAGATAAACACACAATACATGAAGAAGATGATGATGATGATGGTGATGTTTGATGTCGGATGCGTTAGTGGGTTAAAATGGACGCCAGTTTTACCTTCTTGGCCAACTGCCTTGTGGGTACTGAGCACAAGGTGGCGCTGTCCAAAAAGGCAGACATGCGATTGCAGCTGCGCTCGCTTGCCTGGCATACAGCGATGAACGATGAGGTTTTTATAAAAAAAAAAAAAAAACGAAAAAATAAGAACAAAACAAAAACAAAACATGAGGATAATAGACAGGGGGTGAGGGAGGGTGAATTGGAGGTGACGGTGACACAGCCAGAGAAAAAAACAAAACCCCCCTGTGGTTCTCAGAGTGCAGAGGCTGGTAACGACCGACTGGCCTGCAGCAGAACATGCCAACATCAGCCAAAACGTCGACATTGTTCAAGTGAAAGACGACTCGTGGGAGTGGATCTAAAAAAAAAATAGGGGCGACACAGCAGACATCGCTGTGTGTCTCCGTGCTCCAGCTTTTTTATTTCAGTACTCTGACGGAAGGCGAAGCTACACGCCTATCTCATCAACCGAAGCCCCGCAGGCCGGCGAGTAGAGCCCAGAGCAAGGAGCACCACGGTCAAAGTGGAGCACAGCACAGCCCTGGATAATACTTTCAAAAGGCTTTGACAAGCAGACAGGACCGAAGCGGACAGAACGGGAGGAGAGGCGGCAGCGGGAGCCGACAGGTGACATGCATTGCAGTGGATGGTGACGGAGGTGATGGATGGAGGGGTTAATGGAGGTGGAGGTGGAGGTGGAGGAGGAGGAGGAGGAGAGGCACCTGCTTGAGATCACAGCTGGAGTTGGGATTCCGACGGAGCACCGATCTGGGGCCCCCAGGGCCATAAGCAGAGTTTACCCAAGAATGGGAGCGGTCTATGCCCTGCCACCGCGCACACACACACACACACACACACACACACACACACACACACACAGGCACACCAACGCACACGCAGACCCAATCACATGCACGTGTATACACAAACATAGACACACACACACACACACACACACACACACACACACACACACACACAGGCACACACACACCCAATCACATGCACATGCACACACAAATAAAGATACACACACACACACACAGCGCAGGAAAAGGAGTGAGAAAGTGAGGAGAAAGAGAATATATCAGGGTAGTTTGATCCGGAGGGAAAGAAGGGGGGGGGGGGGGGGCAAAGGGGAAGCAAGGAGGAGTAGCAACAAGGAACACACACACAGTAGTATAACAGCACAACAGCCTCTCAGCAGAGAACCTATCCATCGGCAGTGGTCCCCGCATCCCAAGATAAGCATATTTTCTTACAAAACACCCAAACAAGCTCAGCTCCAGAGGTGGGTGCTGGAGTTTGAGTAGCCACAACATCCAACCAGGGGAGGCACGGGACAACGATGCCATTGTGTGGATGTAAAACTCTGCTACTAAAGATAGCGAATGGCGACGTCAACACACCAGTTTTAAACCACGTTATGTTACGCCCTTTTTCCACTCTCTCTGCCTCTCTCTCTCAGCTGAAACAAACAAGGCATTGTGTGAACAGTATGTACAGGAATGGGGGGGGGTACGGTCTCAAGATCTTTCGTATCTCTTTGCCGTTCCTCTTTCTATCTCCTGAAACAGATGCCAGATTAAACTCCTTTACAAGTCATTCAAATGCAATACATTTTACGTTCAAAACACTGTTGATTATCCAATGAAAGAATCCATGGCTAACAATAACTAGTATCTGAAATATATAATGGTTAATAAGTAGTACGTTTACGTTCACAGATCTTTTGGTGCAATATAACAGAAAACACCAAACCACAACATGTTTCAAATGAAAAAGTGCATTGAAAGATGATCCAGTTATCTGTTGATTTGAACAGATAACTGGATTCTTTTTTTTCAATAAAATCCATTAACGACGGTTTATAAAATCGACCGATTAACATTGATTTATGTGCATGTGGGCTCTCCCTATCACACATGATTGCTTCATTCAACTCTCAAAAGTAAACAGTATCCCCCTGACAACATCCGGTCTCAACGGAGGGGAGGTGCCCCCTGCTCACCTTGCTGCCGATGATCCTCTGCACCTCCTGGTCAGGGGTGGCCGGGCTGGTGGCGAGGTCGGGGTTGGAGTTGCTGATGCTCTTGGAGCGGGACAGGTGCAGGCTGCTGGGCCGGCCGCTGGCCCTGGACAGCGTGGCGTACTGGATGGGCAGCTCGTAGGGCGGCGTGCCCGCTGCTCCGGTGGAGAGGAGGAGGGGAGGGAGGAGAAGAGGATAAGGTGTTGAAAGGTATCCCTGCCGGCCCTCGCTTCTAAACCGCTCGGGGTGAAACCCTGCATCCGTCACCGGTTGTACTTCCGGTTTGGTGATGGAAGCCCCGCTTCCGGACCGATCTACCTTGAGTTTACCCATCAAAAACCCGCCTCCGGGCATATCGACTTCCTGTTTGCCCATTAAAGCCCGCCCCCAGGTACCACTACTTCCTGTTTGCCCATGAATCCCAGATAGATTTCCTTCCTGTTGCCAATTACAGCCCAACCTCCAACTAGATCTACTTTCTGACAGTTGGGCATTTTGTGACACTTTAACAACCAACAACAAAACATTATTTGGCAGTAATTGATATCCTTATTTTTGTGATTTGGTCCAATATTGCCGGTATCTATAATATAATATTGCTCTTCATCCTGTGGTTGTCAAATTCGCACTAGAAAACCACAAAAATAAATCAAACCCCTCACTCGTGGGGGGCACGCTTGGCTCGACGGTGGGCAGGTGGAAGCAGTAGTGGATGTAGGAGGCCAGCAGGTTGTTGCGGCCGTGCTGGTCCTGGTTGCCCTCCAGGTTCTTGTGGATCTGATTGACCAGCAGCGTCATGGCCTCGAACGCCGCCCGGCCCAGGTTGACTGCGGAGACACGGAGGAATGAGGGGCGGAGCCACTGACGCGTCTCGCTTTAAAACGAGAGTCGTCGTTAGCTTTGTACTGAGTGGATGCAGTGGAAGTAACAGTTAAAAGCATACGATCGAGATAAGATAACGGCTAGAGAGTGCAGCTCAACCAAGTTAAAAAAAAAATACACCGGGTCAGAGTGCAGAGGAGCACTAAAAAACAGAGAGGATAGACAAGTAAGTTATTTTTGCTAGCTTATTTTTGCTAGTGAGACCAGCGATTGTCTATTAAATTCAATGTAATCCTTTTAAAGTAAATTTCGGTTTCGTAGATTTCCACCACAATAATAAAGCAGCTTAGCAAAACACCGCTTTGCTAAGCTGCTTTATTATTGTGGTGGAAATTTACTTTAAAAGGATTACATTGAATTTAATAGCTTTTAAGTGGATACAATTCAAATGAATCCACTTAAAGTAAATGTCCACCACAATAACAAAGCAGCTCAGCAAAGCTGAGCTGCTTTAAGAACCGACGGCCGACGGCCTAAAGAACCGAAAGCACCACGAGGAAGCGAGAGCGCCCCTCACCGATCTGGCCGGCGATGACGGGCGGGTACACGATGAGCAGGATGAGCTTGCTGAGCAGCTGGTGCAGGAAGCGCACGCAGGTGTCCAGCAGAGCCCCGCGCAGTGCCGCCATGCTGGCCTTCAGCTCGCCCTCCATGTTGGCCTCCGTGATGATGACGTCCTTCAGGCGGAAGGGGAACGAGTACTCCTCCAGCACGTACACCAGCGTGAAGAACTTGTCCAGGTGGGGGTCCTAACGGGGTGGGGGGGGGGTGGGGGGAGAGGTTCAAAGGAGGTGAAGAGGGAGGAAGAGCAGCATGGGCTGGGACTTTGTGTTTGTGTGTGGGTTGGGTGTGCGCATGCGGGCGGTGTTGTTTTTGTTTTACCCCAAAGTGTGCGCCTGTGTGTTTTATTGACCTTTATTTAGCTGAGTGGGTGGTGTGTGTGTGCTTCTTATTTATTGACCCGAGTGTGAGAGAGTATGTGTGGGCATGTGTTTTTTATTTATTGACCCGAGTGTGAGTGTGTATGTATGTGCATGTGCTTGTTTGTGTGTATGTGCATGTGTTCATGTGTGCTTGTGTGCGTGTGTGTGCGTGTGTGTGTGGGAATGCAAACGTGTTTTACCTGTGTGTGAACAGAGGAGGCAGCAGTCACCACCACGTTGAACACGCCCTTGTGGTTATCCACCCACTTCATGCCAGGTAGCTGGACCTGCCATGCAGAGAAGAGACGTTCAACACACACACACACACACACACACACACACACACACACACACACACACACACACACACACACACACACACACACACTACGGTCGACTGCCATAAACAACACAGCTTTATCCCTCTGTCATTTAGCTAGGGGCCGAGGCATAATTAAAGGGGCAGGTCAGTCCTGGTTCAGGAGTCAATGTCTGCAGTCTGCCTGGAGACAGCGAGGCAGGACAGCCCTCCCTACTCCAGTCGCTTGGGATAGAAGCCATAAATCTGTAAATGACTAAATAGTAAAACAGTAACCAATCATATTTTATTGGCATTGTGTTTACACTAGGAGTGTGATACTACCTCAGTCATCATGACAGAAATTTATTATGAGAAAATAATATTATACAAGGTTTGAAATATTTGTAATTACAAAATTAAATGACGCTACTAGAGTATACACTACCACTACCAGTACTACTACTACTAATACTGCTACTACTTACGTCTGGGGTGAGGACGGAATAGCTGGGCGGGGGCTTCTCCACAGAGACGGGCAGACTGAAGGAGCCGGTGCGCAGGCGGCCATGTTGCATCAGGGGGATCCACTGTGGGGGATCACACATACACTCTGAACACAGCCACCACAAGCAGGCAGGGGCACCAGCATATGCTGCGGCATATGCCGCCATTTTGGATCCGCTTTATACAGTTATAAATTGAATAAATGTCGTCAGATATATAGACATATTCATATTTATGTAAAGCGGCAATCTCGAAGAGGGCAGCTTCGGTGATAAGCGATCACTTTTCCCAGCGAGACAAACCTGTTCTTAACATTCCTAATGCTGCAAATTCAAGGGCTTTCATCATTGGGCGGTAATCTCAATCACCATAGTGTTACATCATTCAGCGATAGATGGTGTCTGAAAAGGACATTCCTTTACATGTAAAATCTTCAGAGATTGCCACTTTAAAGATCAAAATCCATATTGAATGTATTTGTGTTGTTGTTGGTCCTTCCTAGGAGAGCTGGGGTGGAGGAGCCGAGGTGGCGGGCGGGGGGGGGTACTCACGGTGTAGCCCACGGGGGTCTCCAGGGGGGTGTTCTGCTTGGGCTGGCAGCTGATGTGGTAGAAGGTGAACAGCAGGTGGTGGTTGTCCGTCAGGTTGGCGGGAATCTTCATCTTGGTCTCCTCGTAGAACTCGGGGGACCTTGGGGCACGGGAGAGACACATGGCGGGGTTAGAGCCAAGGAGGGGGCGGAGGAGAGGTGGAGGGGAGATACGGGGTAGAGAGAGTCTGACGGAGATGGAGAGAATGACAGGGGGGGTCTCACTTGTTGTGGTAGATGATGGGCGTGTACGCCTCCTTCATGAACTCTGCACAGCTGGACTTCCCGAAGATCACCTGTCAAGATTGCGAGCAAAAGTTGAAGGCGAGTCGCCCTGTGCCATCGGTGGCTCAATCGATCGCTAGGTTTAAAATAATTCAGCCTTAGCAATGTTTGAATATTCTGCCTTTGGTTACTGAATATACAAAACATTAATTTATAATTAATACGTTTGTCGTTGCAACGACTACAATAAATTTGAGCAGGGTATGCTCATGCCAGAATTTATAACATGAGAAGTTTGGCCCCAATAAATCTGTAGCAGTGTTACACCCTGAACTGATCTAGACATTACCCGGGGGATCTGGAGAGGAGAATGCGTATAAATCAGTTGGACCGCTCATAAAACAGATTAGTACAAAGTGTGTGTAATTGAGGCCATGTGTGAAAAGTTCAGGTCATGGTCCAGGCTAGATCCTGTCCTACATACTCCGGTACAGCAGGGGGCAGTAAATGCAAAGAAGAAGAAAAAGAATTCCCAGCGAGTGTTGACGACGTATACATGCGACTGACATGTCCGAATACATGCAATATTGATATCAAGGCAAAAACACGCATCATCACGGATGAGCAGGTAGTCTCACGCGCCATCTTAGCTGTGGTATAAACAAAACACTGAGATTTCCGCATTGTCCCGCCTCTTGCATGGTACACCCATACTCAATCCCTCGCATAAACCAAACACAGTACGTCCGGTATGTGACAACACAACTGACACGGACACTAATGCCCTACTCAAAGGGGCAAAACAGGACAATTTCTGGAACTAATTCTCTAGACATTGTCCGGAGTTAATACGCATGTGAAAACGTATGCTATGCTGCAAAGCTATACCAAAATAATTTAACTTCAACCCCCACAAACTGCAGTCACGCAAGCACCTTGGTGGGTGGAAGTATAGCATAACAATGCATGCATACATTTCCCTCAGAGAAATTCATCAGATCATTGCGGCGTAATGCAGCTTTTCCAATCAGGGGGGGTGGCGGGGGTGGTAGTGGTGGGGCTTTACATAACGCAGCGGCAGCTCGTAAAGAACTGGTGGTGCACGCAGAAACCTCAGCACAGCACATCGTATTTCAGGCCTCTGGCAGTGTCCTTGTAGGAGAGGGATGCCATTGTCCTGAGAGCCCTGCCAGGTGTGTGTGTGTGCGTGTGGGGGGCTGTAACTCACAGGCATGGCCAGGCTGGGATCCTCCCCTGCCATGAACTGAACCTTCACCGCAATGTTGCGCACCGAGCCCTGACGACTGTTGAAGTTCAGGCTCTGTGGGTACACATACAGCAGGTTCCTGAGAGAGAGAGGAGAGAGGAGAGAGGAGAGAGAGAGAGAGAGGACAGAAAGGCATTTCACTAGCTTGATACATAAATCTGCATTGATTGGTAATTACATGGTAACTGGTAATTACATTATGCACACCAATCGAAACACTTGGTTGACCGACACAATATTTAATCTGAGTATCACTTCGAATTAATAGTTTAGGACGATTTTTTTTTAAAGAAAGTCGATTATAAAAAGAAAAAAATACATGCCAGCATGCACTGAAAAAAAAGAGTGGGAGTGTGTATAGTTTTCTTAAAGTCTGTGGCAAGCATAAGCAGCATTTAGGCCAAACCGCCCTACACAGGGCAGTGTCATACCATGTGTAGATGCTCTAAAGGTTATATTGATATAAGGTTAATACTCCATATCCATATAAAATAACCTTCACCCAATCGATAAAACAAAACCAACAACATGCTGAACATTGATTAATTATGTATCGTGTCTTGAAGCCCTAGTTTCAGTTCATTCAACAAACAAAATACGCAAATATTCAACAGTATCAAATATCAAAGCTGCTTGTTACATAAAAAAATAAAACAGAATTCTTATTCCCTGAGGAGGGAGGATTTCACCAACTCCATTACTACCACAAATCTACACAACAGTGAATTTTTGAAGAAAGAGCCAAAACACTCCATTGGTCTTTCCATTCCCAAAATAGGCATGGGCAATAGAGAAGAAAGCCAAAAGGCATACTGATTTTGTCCCCGTATGGGATCACGAGAGCGAGGGCTGACCCACTGCATGGCACGGCGATCACGACCTCACCGTCTGTCCAAGTCAAACACAGGAGGTAACCCTAGTTGACCCATTTCACAACGCCTGATCCTATGATGTCGTCGAGGAACAGCTGATCATTTACGAGACCATGCACGGTCTGTATTTATTGCTCAATTGTCGATATTTAATTCAAAAATTGGAATGAAAGAGTTGAAGTCGTCCACATGATCATGAGGGAATTACTTTATTATTATGCAGAAATGATTGCTGGGGATGGGGGTGTATATGGGGTTACATGGGCAGAAAGGGATCCATCGAAGGAGGCAGTACCTTGAACCAGGGTCGCGAAGAGTACGAACACCTCTGATTGGACACCAGCCGAGTTAATAGTTCACTACGGAGTTGCGCATCGAAAACCAATAGATCCCATCCATAAAAAGGGGCACGCACAAGCAAAATCTAAACAAACTCCTGAAAAACTGACGCTCAGGAAACCACTCTTTAGAGCACCGGAAAAGGACTGCAAAAACTGTGACTCCTCAAAGTGACAAATAGTGTTGTAGGTTACTGCAGTGCACAAAGCAGTGCATATAGAAGTGCTGCGGTTTCAATACCGACACAATAACAACACCACCAACAACAACAACAATCCCAGGGCTTCTGAGCCGGAGAAGGACGCCACATGCGGAACATGAAGCCGCCTCAGAGCACTTGGTGGCATCTGGTTTGTCTTTCTGCCGTCTTCCTGTCCGGGAGCTACGCGGCCCCCGTGCAAGAGCGTGAGACAGCGGCCGGGGCCAGGGCCGCTGCCTCAAAGGAGGATGTGAACGTGCTGGCATTCGGCGTGATCCAATTGACCGATGCGCTCGGCCGGGTGAAGGAGAAGACCGGGAGCAAGATGGACGCGATCGGTCGCTCGCTGTCGGTCCACGACGACTGGCTGTCGCTGCTGCTGGGGGAGGCACGGAGGGCGTCCTCTGCCAAGCGAGGGGCTAAAGAAGAACTGCACCAGCTACAGGTGAGGCGCCTATGTAAAGGCAGCAGTGTGGCGTTGCTTTAAAAGGTGACATATTATACCACCCGGTGCGAGTGTGATTAGCCGTTACAAGCTGTTTTTTTTTCAAATTTGCCACTTCTGACATCACAAGGGGGCGTGTCCACCTAGATGCATGATGGATTGAGGAGCAACTACATTCCTCTGGGTATGCTGGATAGACTGATCTATCCAGCATATATCTAGGTGGACACGCCCACTTGTGATGTCAGAAGAGGCAAATATTCAAAATGGCTTGTAATGCCTAATCACACTCACACCTGGTGGTAAAATATGTCACCTTTAAAGGGCTCTTTATGGCCCCGGGTTCACGCAACGCAAGGGCCTTACGTTCTTGTGGACCCTCCTTGCGTCCAACGCAAGGGCCGGACGTGAGCCTCCCAAAAATCGTAACCTTCCGTCGAGGCGACGCGGCAGCAAGGGCTGTGTTTGACCGCTTACTAAAACCCGACGCAGAACCATAAACGTTCACGACTGCGTCAAAGCGTCCGAGGGGTCATTGCGTTGCGGGAATGAGGGGCCATAATCAGCCCTTAAGGGTGTGGTTGCACAGCGAGAGACTAGGGTTACGTGTCCCTAAAATGGATGGAGGCAACACCGTCTCTGTGGGACTGATTGACTGACGATTTAGGAGAAACCATGCATGTATTTTTGTATGTTTTATTTTTTTTAACAAAAGGTTGGCCTTTAAACGCAAGCCAAAAGGGAATGCTAACTTTTGTCGGAGCGCTATAGGAGTAGATATCCTTTGGACGTTTCAAAAGGGCTTTTAAAGGCTATGGCTTCGCCTGCAAAGATTTGATCCACCTGCGGCTTACGCGAAAACAACACCGCCGTGCAGTGCCTCATTTCCCACTCCGAAACGGAAACTCGAAAAAAGGACAAACGCCCTCTTCGTTCCTGTTCTCCATTTCGTCTGCTCTCCGCGTGACCGCGGCCTGAATCCTGCGGTGAAAGCGACTACCTTACCGGGCCCTTCCTTGATGGGGACTCACAGACGCCAGATAGCAGTACGGCTCCTATTGTCAACCGGTGGAACCGTTTCGAGCAGCGGGTGCGAGACGCAGGCACGGTGCCAAGTGGCCGAGATCCTACGGTATAATCGCAGACCACCCCCCCCCCCCCCCCCCTGGATTGAGGAGCAACTACATTCCTCTGGGTATGCTGGATAGACTGATCTATCCAGCATATATCTAGGTGGACACGCCCACTTGTGATGTCAGAAGAGGCAAATATTCAAAATGGCTTGTAATGCCTAATCACACTCACACCTGGTGGTAAAATATGTCACCTTTAAAGGGCTCTTTATGGCCCCGGGTTCACGCAACGCAAGGGCCTTACGTTCTTGTGGACCCTCCTTGCGTCCAACGCAAGGGCCGGACGTGAGCCTCCCAAAAATCGTAACCTTCCGTCGAGGCGACGCGGCAGCAAGGGCTGTGTTTGACCGCTTACTAAAACCCGACGCAGAACCATAAACGTTCACGACTGCGTCAAAGCGTCCGAGGGGTCATTGCGTTGCGGGAATGAGGGGCCATAATCAGCCCTTAAGGGTGTGGTCGCACAGCGAGAGACTAGGGTTACGTGTCCCTAAAATGGATGGAGGCAACACCGTCTCTGTGGGACTGATTGACTGACGATTTAGGAGAGAACACATGCATGTATTTTTGTATGTTTTATTTTTTTTAACAAAAGGTTGGCCTTTAAACGCAAGCCAAAAGGGAATGCTAACTTTTGTCGGAGCGCTATAGGAGTAGATATCCTTTGGACGTTTCAAAAGGGCTTTTAAAGGCTATGGCTTCGCCTGCAAAGATTTGATCCACCTGCGGCTTACGCGAAAACAACACCGCCGTGCAGTGCCTCATTTCCCACTCCGAAACGGAAACTCGAAAAAAGGACAAACGCCCTCTTCGTTCCTGTTCTCCATTTCGTCTGCTCTCCGCGTGACCGCGGCCTGAATCCTGCGGTGAAAGCGACTACCTTACCGGGCCCTTCCTTGATGGGGACTCACAGACGCCAGATAGCAGTACGGCTCCTATTGTCAACCGGTGGAACCGTTTCGAGCAGCGGGTGCGAGACGCAGGCACGGTGCCAAGTGGCCGAGATCCTACGGTATAATCGCAGACCACCCCCCCCCCCCCCCCCCCCCACCCCCCTATCTCTCTGGGCTGCCGGGCATGGAGGCGCGCCACAGCTGAACACACATAATCAAGCAGACATTTTCCTCCTCTGCCAAAATGCAAAACAAACAACAAAGTGTGTGTGTGTGTGTGAGATGGGAATACACAATGAGGCTGCGGAAGGCCATTTGCGTTGTTTGTTTGGTTGTTTTTTTAAATCATCCACGTAGTTCGTTCTATTGTGTTTGTTAAAAAAACGCAGGATCCGAGCAATGTGTTTGTGTGTGTGTGTGCGTGTGTGTCACAATGTCAGTAGGGAGCCATGCCAAGTTTGTGTGTCAGAATGGCAGTTAAAAGCCACCCTGTGTGTTTGTATGTATGTGTGTGTCAGGATGGCAGTAGAAAGCCACGCTGTGGCTGTGTGTGTGTGTGGCTGTGTGTGTGTGTGTGTGTGTGTGTGTGTGTGTGTGTGTGTGTGTGTGTGTGTGTGTGTGTGTGTGTGTGTGTGTGTGTGTGTGTGTGTGTGTGAGATATTGTAGCGTAGGCAGCTGCCAGCTGCACTGTGTGCGGTGGTGGGAGGAGGAGGAGGAGGAGGAGAAGGTGGATTAAGTGGGCAGATGCTTCTTTTGACAGCTCCAGATGGCCGGGGTGACGGCCCAGGGCAGGGAGACTCAAGACACGCTGGCCCGGGTGGACCGGGAGGTCCAGGGGCTCTGGGCCAGAGTTGGGAACGTGGAGGAGTACCTGGGCGAAAAAGTCGCCAACCACATCAAACATCTACAGGTACGGGCAGCACTGGGCGTGGTTCAGGGTGCTCTAGCCCTTAGATTGTATGATAATGACTTAGAATTAAGCAGCCTGATTATGAATGCTGCATGCGCCTACAGTATGGAAATACAGGGTTATAAACTACAGCTTTGGGTGTGGTGCTATAACCCTCCCGTCAAACAGGTGTCAATCTTTAGATATTTATCTTGTGCTTACAACAATTATTTTTGTTGCAATTATTTCTCCAGAAATGACGCGCTACCTTTAAAACTTCCAACAACCGCCATTTTTGTTAAAGCCGTGCTTGAAAAAGGCCAAACCAACACCCCACACTTTTTTTTCCGTTTCTAAGGAGAAGACGAGCGACCACTCATACGTCCTGAGGTTGCTCCAGCATTTCGCCAAGTACCAGGAAGAGTTGCTGGACGGGCAGAACCGGCAGCTCTCCAGACTCCTGCAAATGGTGGGTCAGCCTTTTCCAAAACCACAAAGCCAACAGCTTAATGTGGCATCTCTTGTTGTAGTGTGTTTACCACGACCCTGTCTTTATCTCAGAGCGAAGAGGACCATTAGCTGTGCAGGAAGTCAGCGGGGCTGCCAGACTAGGTGAAGCACCATCACCTCAACAAGAACGACAACACTTTGATGGAGCAGTGTATAAAGGCTTCAAAGCCTGATGCTTTGCATGTGTAAATATGGGTAAATATGTGTAAATACTGTGATTATTTTGTAGCTTTAACCGTTTATTTAAAGAAAAACTGTTTTTTTTATGTGGTGCTCTGGTAAAAGTATTGAAATTTAGGTTTTAAAGACAAACCCTCCCTCAAAACCACCAACATGAACACAGTGAGCATGTATGAATGTATCGGAGTGAATTAAAGAGCGTGAATATGAATGAATGCGACAATGGCGGCATAGGAATGAAGCAATATGGGTTGGTGCAGGACCACCGGTGCTGGCTACCTGTAGGTGGTGTGGGGCGTGTACACGTAGCGCGCGGGGAACTCCAGCACGTCCTTGGTGGGCCGGACACGGGGGTCCGGGTAGGGCTTGACGTGCAGCAGCTCGGGGGACAGACAGTAATGAGGGGAGTCGGGCGCGGGGGAGATGTCGATCTTCAGCTGGGCTGAGAGACGCAAGTGTCGTAGAGGGAGGGACAGACAGACAGACAGACAGACAGACAGACAGACAGACAGACAGACAGACACATCATAAAGTTGTGAATACTTTGTGTGCACTTTTTCTAAATGTGAGAATGTATGTTTTGGTTGATTGGATTTTCTGTATGGGATATGATACATCATATGTATGACACTGCCTTGCACTGGGTTTATACTCTTTTTTTTTTACCCCTGTATACCTAGTAGCCTGAAGTGTCGGGCTACTTCTAGCAGCCCGAAGTGTCGGGCTACTTCTAGCCTTTTAAGTGGTTTAAAATAGCGATTTAGTTTTTACCATAACACATGCCCCTATCGTAAGTTTATAGCGTTTTGATAGAATCGGCTAAAAACAGCGAACTAAAGAATACGTCTATATGCGTTTTTTTGCTCCAAAACTAACATTCCAACTCGTTATCATACCAAACATATCCCAAATCCATTTTACACCGGATTTCTCCTTTAAAATAAAGGTCTTTGTACATGAATTGTCTTTGTGTGCACATTAATTGTCTCTGTGTGTATGTGCGTGTGGTGTGTGCTAACCCGTGACAGGCCTGAGTCGTCGAAGAACAGAAGAAGGTCGGCGCATGTCGGCCAAAAACTTGTACAGATCTTCATCGCTCAGTCTGTCTCCTTCCTACACACGGACAGACCACCAGGTACATTGCTTGCACAGAACATGGAAGAACCTTTCAGATTGCCCTTTTCGCTTGATTTAAAAGAAAGAGAAGCTTTCAGCTGGAAGCAAAATAAAGTAGACTGTACCAACTGTAGAAGCGTTTTGACACTGTTAAATGCATTTTCAATCCCTTATATTGTAACGGATTTACAAAAAAAATTATAACATTTAAAAAAAAAAAAAAATTTAATCATGTAGTGTCATCGTAGGACTTAATAAGTATTTATGGTCTGCTTCTTTTGATGTACCAGTCAGGGATACAACCATATCCACTAGTTTAGTCTACATATAGTAGCAGACCCATAATTATAATCAGCGCGAAGAGCGACACCTGTGTTTGTCCTGCAACGACGCCTCTGTGTAAAGGGTCTACTGCTATGCTGATTATAAGTAGAAACAGCTCATGCCAAAAAAGAGCAGAAACGCCCTCTTTCGAAAAAGTACTGTACGAAAAAACTAAATTGACAAACAGAGACAAGTCGCAGTGTACCAAACTGTTGCCAAGGAGACGGCGAGGGGGCACAACACACAGTTCATCATCTGCCAAAGCCAGGACACCCTGTCCCCCCCCCCCCCCTCCCCGCGGCTCTGACCTGCTTGAAGAAGTTGGTGACGGTCAGTGTCGCCGGCCGGAAGGTGGCAAAGTTGCACATGTCCTCCCCCACGCTCATGCGCTCGAAGCCCTTCTTCTTCCTCTCGTTCCACGTGCCGCTGTGGCTTTTTTTCTCTGGCGTGGCGGGAGAGAAAAGACGCGGTCACGTCAAACGACAGAAGAGCCATGAGTTCATCTCTGTGCAAGTGCTGCAATGATGTCACTTTGGAAATAAAAAGATGCCATATCTTAAAAGGTGACATATTATACCACCAGGTGTGAGTGTGATTAGCCGTTACAAGACGTTTTGAAAATCTGCCGCTTTTGACATCACAAGTGGGCGTGTCCACCTAGATGTATGACTGATAGATGAGCAGCGTTTGCTACAGTCCACTGGTTTGGCTGGTATACTGATCTATCCAGCACACATCTAGGTGGACACGCCCACTTGTGAGGCCAATTTTCGGCTTGCAATGGCTATCAAACTCACACCTGGTGGATTAAGATGTCATCTTTAACACCCTTTGCACCCTGTCGATTCCTTTCTTTCCCTGTTTAATGTTTTATGCACTTTTTGAATTTGGAATCACCGTCCAGTGGAATTTTTTATATTTTGTGTCTTTGTGTCACCGAGACAAAGTTCTTATGCATATACATATTAATAACACAACCACAAAACAACAAGCCGTGGAGACGACGGGAGGCCGGGGCGGCTTACCGGAGTCCGAGTCGGGGTCGGTGCGGTCCAGTCCGCCCACGCTGCTGACGATGTTGAGCAGGTGGATGGCGGTCCAGGCGAAGGGCATGCGGAAGCGGCCCAGACGGGTGCACGACTGCTCCGCCTGCGAGCGCAGCTTCTCCAGCTTCTCCTTGTGCTGCACGAGGGACCAGAGGAGTGGAAGATTAAGGGACAATGAATCCTCTGGGGACGTCTTTGAGAAAAGGGGACATGCTGGCATCGTCGCTCCAACCTTGTTACAAAGACTAAAAACATAAAACCTTTGAGAATATATAGTCTGAACCATTAGTTCAGAATATACTTGTTTTGGTAATTTACATAATAGGGAAATGTGACTTTAAATCACTTATCAGAGACCAAAAAAAGCTGGCACAGTGCACAGCTAAGGGAGACCTGCAAATATTGCAAAGTGCGGCAGACAGAATTGGGTAACCCCTCGTGCCCAGACGAGACCTACCTGGCAGCGAGTGTGCACGTCCCGCTGCCAAGTTTCAGCACTGCACCGGCAGTTTTCTTTACAAATACATAAAAAGGAAGCGTTTCTGTGTCTTGCTCGCCTACGTACCTTGGCTGAATCCGACTCCTTCATCACCATGTAGGGCTCACAGCATTCTCCGATGTCACCCTGCTGCAGCACTTTCTCCAGCTGGACGAGAGATCACAGGCAAGCGGACACCGCGTTACGTCACCGCGAATCAATTCCATCAGTGTTTCACAGGTTTAACGGATCCCTGTGCGCTAATGGACGGCACATAGGAGGACGTTCCCATTTAAACCTGATTCATGCATTTGTGTGGACAGCATCAATTCTTTGGAGTTTGAAACAGCATGAAACGGTACCGAAGGCAGCCTTGACCTTGGTTCAAAATGTTGTGAAATGTGGTGTTGAAAGAATGAGGGGAAGGCTGCAGAGGACATTGTGCAGGTCTCACGTTTCATCTCCTAAATCAACTTAGAAAGCATCCGATATCTCACAGAACGTTTTGTCTGCATCACTCGATCACGAGTTTCAAGAGGAGTCCCGTCGGTCTGGGTGTTCCAGGGCCCTTGAAAGCATACCTTAATGACCAGGAAGATATCGGCGGAGGGGTAGGTGATGGAGAAGATGGCGGAGCGAGCCATGGTGGAGATGGCCGTGTTCGGGGTGTGGACTTTCAGCAGGCCCTTCATCTGATCCGAGTTGAGGTCAAAGTGGAAGTCCTCCGAGATCTGTGGGAAGAGGGGGGGGGGGGGGGGGGGGGGGGGCATTGATCTTAGAAAACAACAACAACAACAACAACAAGGGGTTGGGCGAGAGGGAGGGCTGTGAGTCTGAAACACACAGGGTTAAGAGGGGTTTAATGCAGTTTGGAGACTTCAGTGATTGAACCTGCAAGAACACTCACTTCCGAGAATAAAGGGAATTCAATCACGGGGAGGGAGCAAAGGGGCAGCTGAGCTCGACATTACTTTCAAGGGTTTGGCATGAGGGACAGAGAGAGAGAGATACACAGAGAGGAGGGGGAGAGCGAGAGGGAGAGATACACCGAGAGGAGGGGGAGAGAGAGAGAGAGATAGAGAGATACACTGAGAGGAGAGAGAGAGAAAGAGAGAGAGAGAGGGAGAGGGAGAGACAGTAAAAAAGAGGCATAAAAAGAGAGAGGGACTGAGAGCGAGAGAGAGAAAGAAAGAGAGAGTGTGGACCACCCTGAAAGATGAGTCACCAAACCACATAAAAAATATGTTTATGGCCGAGGACAACACACAATTACCTTCTTTTTCTCCTTGACGTCGTACAGCGCGAGTGTCCCAAATATCGGCTCGATTTCAATTTCAAATCTATAAAAAAAGACAGACGTCCAACTCTTTCAGTGCCATGTCATCAGTAAGCATTGTTAGACACAGGCCGAGGTGAGGCCCCTGGCTCATGGGGATGCTGTGGCCTGTGGCGTGGGTGAGGGGGCGGCGGTGGATACGCACTTGAGGGACAGACACTTCACCATGATCCTCTGGCCACAGTGCTCCTTGGGCACCTCGGGTAGGGAGCACCTCTCCACCGCCTCGTCCTGAAAAACAAGACCAGCGAAAAGTCAGTGAGAAGGATATAAACACAACCCTGACATACACAGTCTCTATTTACCCGGGCGCCATGGTAATGCTAAGACCGAAGAGCCTCTGAGTAAAAGAAAAGAGTTAAAAAAAGAAAAGAATGATGAGTGACACGGAGAGGTAATGAGAAATAAGGACACTAAAGCTTTGGTTACCCAGGCAGCGAGCGGCTCGCTGCATGTAATGAACAATCATCTGATGGGAACATCCAATAAACTATCTGCACTCTGTCCTTCCATCTGAAGGTGGTAGGGACGCTATATAAAACTTTTTGTGTTTCTCACACACACACACACACACACACACACACACACACACACACACACACACACACACACACACACACACACACACACACACACACACACACACACACACACACACACACACACACACACACACACACACAGCATGTGATTAGTCTATGGACAAAACAGTATACCACAACCTTTGCTGTATGCGTTGAAAACTATTTGGTGCACAAACGATGCGATTACAATTTTAAGTCATTTTAATCTTTTTAAGGAGCCCATCCAGACTACGTCCATGAGGTTGTCTGCTGGCACGCCTGACCAGGGCTCTCTCGAATCTCCTTGCTAGCCCACAGAAAGCATGCAGAGGACACTGAAATGCACAGTCTACCAACACGACCACGGCCGGCACACTGTCTCCCACTTAATCCCTTCGCTCCCTACCCGCGGACGCGGCGGTCTCAGGGGATCGACCCCCCCTGAGACCGCCGCGTCCGCGGTTAGGGGAGGATCAGGGAACCCACCTCGTCGGGCGGGGGGTACAGCCCCAGCAGGTCGGGGTGACGCCCCTGCAGCCGCGCCTCCGTGTTGCGCCGGTCCAGGTCCTCGGCGGCGGCGCGCTCCAGGACGGCGGGCAGCAGAACGTCCGGCGACGAGTTCTTCAGGTCGAAGATGCTGGAGGCCCAGCTGCCGCGCGGCGTGTCGTCCAGGGAGGCCGAGCGCCGCTTGATGTCGTCCTGTGACCACAGCAACGACGCCGTCGTTAGTGCTTTCGGCAGGGGGGGTCACGTAGTGCGCTCTGATGGTCTCTTTCGGGGTTGGTTTCGGTTTAGGTGTCATGCTGGTGGTATTGATTTGACCGCCACGTCATGTGCGAGTGACTTGCAGTGGGTTCGGCCACACGTCATGCTAATGGCATTGATTTGACCGCTTGGTCCTGTGCATGGATGACTTGATGCGGATTCAGATTCACGTCATGCTAACGTTATTGATTTGGCCGTTACGTCATGTGTGAGTGACTTGTCAGTGGTTTCAGAAACACGTCATACTAATGGTATTGATTTCACGGTTTGATCATGCGCTTTGATGTGCTGCAGTGGATTCAGATCCATGTCATGCTAATGTTATTGATTTCACTGTTTGATCAAGTGCATGGATGACTAACAGCGGATTCGGTTACATGTCATGCTTATGGTATTGATTTTGCCTGCTTGTCATGTGTGAGTGAATGGCAGTGGTTTTGGATACATCATGCTAATGTTATTGATTTCACTGTTTGGTCATGTGTATGGAAGACTTGCTGAGGATTCAGATCCATGTCATGAATTAAGAGATGGACGTTCCAGGTAGGACGTGAACAATGAGGATGGGATAGACTCCAGAGTCGTTTTCAATTCGGTCGGGAGATGAGCAGAGGTCATGGGTTGTTGTTTACTTGTTGTTTTCCCCTCCTCTTCTAACGGGTACGGCATTGACTTTAACGTCAAATGGTGAGTCACTCCGGGGAGCTAAGATGTTTAAAAGAGATAATGGGGGGAGATAAATTCCAGAACCCATTATCTTAAGTCAAGCTAATTGAGTTGGTTGCAGCAGGGCCCTAAGTGCACTGGGCACTATGCAACATGCATTTCCCTACGCAATGAAATTATTATTCACGACAGAGCCGTTTTATCCGTGCCATTAAAATAAGAGCTGGACCCGTGCTGTTAGTGTTTGTGTTGCTGTGTTCCATCTAGCAGGCGGAGATGAGCAAGGCACAAGTAAAAAGGGACTGGGTCTGGTTTTCTTTCTTTTGATTTTTCTATATGTTTCACCGTGATTTATTCTCATGAGCCTGTGGACATTTTTGATTGGCCGACGCCACGGAGTACCTGGTCGTCATGGCGATCGGCGGCCGCCACCTCATCGAGCTCAAAGGTCTGTTTGACCAGACCTCGCTGCCTCTCTCGCTGGCTCTCAGAGTTGTGGGGGCTGTATGCGGTACTGTAGTGTTGATACCTGACCGAGAGAAACGCATCAGAAACAGTGTGCCGTTGTTAAAAAGTGAACAACGCATCCAAAACAAGAAGACGTTGAATAATTGACCGTGCTGTACAGGAATAATTAGGGTACAGTGTGTCTGGGTGAATTATGCATGGCTTACTTTCTCTGAATGACAAGCCAGTCATCTGTGTAGACTGCCAGGGCGTCTCTCACTCTAGGGTCCAGTGGGCTACACACACACACACACACACAAAAAATAGATAACATATGAATAATTGAGTGAAGGGAAGCAGTGCATTAACATTCATGTCAATGTAAAAAAACAACTGAAAGATGTACTCATTCTGATGTGATCTATTCTCGATCAGTTCACAACGATGGCTGTGTGCTTGCGTGTGAGTGCGTGTCCCTGCTGGGAACATGATGTGTATTTTCGAAGGACTTCAGTTTGAGGCCTTTACCTTCAGGGCCTATGGTTCTAGTGGCTAGGTCTATGGGTTGGGACTTACTCCTCTTCAGGCAGCGGCGGCTCCAGGGTGGAGCACTCCTTCACCTGCTGCACCAGGTTCAGGTCGTCCGGGGGGAACTCCATCAGCTGACGGAGGGGACCAGGCTCCGCCCCCGGGGCGTGGCTGCTCACATACTCCTCAAAGTCCACGGGCTCCACCACCTCGGACAGGGGGACCTGCCAATCAAAGTGATACCAGATTAAGACTGCTGCTTAACCACACGGGGAGACGGCACTCGCGCCTCATCAGCTTAATGAGATTAAGGGGACTAATTGCTAACTCCAAAAAGAGCGAGAGGGGAGAGAGACAGAGAAAGAGACAGAGTGGGACAGGGAGAGAGTGAGACACACATATACACACAAACACATACACATTCTGCATAGAGAGGCAATGGGGCTATGCAATGAGGAAGAGATTATGTTCATTTTGTTATAATTACATGTGTATGGACGTGACTGACTGAAATGTCAGTGTTAAACATTGTAATTAACCACGCTAGTAGGATCTCCTTGTCCTGTCTTGGAAAGGCTTGTCCCTGTTAAACTAGGGTGTGACAAGTAAGGTAATACAATAATATCATGGGCTTTATTATAGGATTTAGAAATACTGATATTAACAGTATTCTAGACTAGCAATATCCAGCACATTCTGATTCATTTCTTGTCTTATGACAAGAAATATATAAAACAGAACACAAAGCAAAAGAGAGTCATTGTGAGTCGTCAGTCTTTGCAACTTTCAGTAACACTTAGCAGACACCTACGGACATGATTTAATGTACTTTAGAATGAATATTTGGTACTGCTGCCTTTACAAGGATGCGGCCGATATACAGGTTTGTTGTTTTTCAAGCCTTAATTGTTAGCAAGTGTGGCTTATGTACGATGCGGTGTGTATTCGCGTGATTACGGTATTTATCTAGCGGGCATCTTAGTTGTAAATGCTAGCCGGCCATAGCCACCCAGGAAGGATGAACCAGCATGATCGCTAGGTGATTAAAGGCCCATAAGTTAAGGCAGGTTATGGTGATGCAGGGCAGGGTTAAACTTACGGGCTGGTGAACTCCTCCTCTCTTCTTGGAAAGCTGCGGGGAACCATACTCTCTTGACACTTGCTTTCTGACCTCTGAGGCCACCGTCCTGTGCATCAGAGAGAGAGAGAGAGGGTGGGGATGGGAGGGAGAGAGTAGAGAGAGTTGAGTTAATGGAGAAAAATTGGTGCAGACTGTGCAAGTCATGATGAATACTTGCATCGGATGCTACCAAAGTTACCATTCGTACCAATCTACAATATTTATTCTCTCACATAACCTTTGTCAACCCTCTTGTTTTGTAGTGCCCTTACATTTCTGCCCATTTGGCCAAGAAGCTACTGTACTCCTAATCATCCCTGCAAGTAGGGAAGTCTCTTCTGCATTCCTTCTCAATGCTCCTTTCCATTGGATGCTCTCTAAGGCTTGGAGTTAGGGTGCAATGCTCTTATGAGGTTGTCTCTGATTAAAGGATACACAGATATCATTGATTTAAGTTCACTTGGATCTTCTATTTCAGGACACAGTGAAGAGCTTGTGGTGAAGTGCTTCTCCAAGAGACCAGGAATTTATGTTTCAAATCACTGCTATTCAAATTCAAGTACTAAAATCTTCAAAGTCACTGAAGACATGTCCACAAACAAGGTCAAATGACATTCCAATTACACCGGGCAACAGATCAGTGCTAAAGGGCTTGAGTGGAGAAGGACATGCATTGCAAACCCTAAGCCTCAAGTCTAAGCCTTACCGGTATTACTCTGAACCTCTGCTACATTTGGCCCCATCCCATCCCTACCGACAACGTCTAGATCTATGCCACTACCAAGAGCCCCGCAGCAGACCTCCAAGGGAGGGGACGGGCCTCACTATTCACCATTTAGTCATTAAGCAGAGTCCTTCATCTAAAGTGACATACGTACAGGCCACTAATGAAGGGGTAGGGGGTTAGGCCTCTAGCTCGAGGAATGCCTACAGGTTAGCCTGCAGACACAGGGGCTGGAAAACCAAAACCCTTTCGGCTGGGGGTCCATTCCAACACCCTAACTACGAGACGCTCCTGCCTACGGGCCTGTAGCAAGGGAGCAGGCACCGATCCAGGGCTTCACGCTTGGCCCTTTATGGACCAACGGCAAATGGAGAGGCTTACGCAGATGACAAAAGCCAAACAATTGGCCAATCGTCTGGCAGAAGCTGCAAGCAGCTGCTCTTTTCATCAGTATCCCTCTCCCAGGGAGAGGCAGCTGTAGGTCCTTGAAACTTTTAAAATAACGGCACATATGGTTGAATGTGAATATGTGTGAATATGTGCTTGTGCAACGGTATATGCACAGATACTCGGGTTACGGGATTGAAAGATGTATGAATAGATTGCATCGGGTGACTAGCTATGCCAGATCACTCAGATTGTATTGCAGTGCTGGATTAAACATTTACTTCACAGACTCACAGAAAGAGTGTGGAGAAAAACCAAACGCTGCAAAACACCATCTAGAAATCTCCCTTGAAAACAGGAAGGCGCTCGACAGGGGCTACAGCTCGACCCCTCTCCACACACACACACACACACACACACACACACACACACACACACACACCCTTTCCTGCATCCGGGACTCAACAATAGAGCACGTCTCATTCTGGTCAACACAAGGCAGTCTACCGGAATGTAGTGCAAGACACTTTAAATATAGGTCCTATTATTCTCTGCAATGGCACCTGATGCAGCAACAGAGTGAACAAAATGTAGCCCTACGCCAGTGTCAGATGACTTAACCCACAATTTCAATTGCAACGTCCTGTAATGCTGGATGGGCAATGGTTCGTACACTCAAGTTTGACATGACAGTTAGATCGCAGGACTAAGGAGAACCACTTTAGTTTAATCGCAATCATTTGATTGCCTTCCTCTTTCAACAGTTAATAATGGTGCCGAGAAGCCTGGCTGATTCTAAATAACAATAACTACTCAGGTTTCCTCAAACACAAGGGTACAGTGACAAAGCAGTGCCTGACTGATGTACGTGTGTAAGGCAAACTTTAGACTGAACAAACAAAAGTCTGATTTAGAGAAGAGAAATACACATTTAGACAGCGCCACGACGAACAATAATCCAATCCAGTGTATTCCCGAAATCACAACAATTAAAATGTTACAGCTAGGAAAACATATGTGTCATTCGGATGTCTCAGAAGATAATCAGAACGCCCTGTATTCGATAGAGCATCCAGGCTGGCGATTAGCTCAGCATCCCGTTGTTGCGGCTGATCACAACACAACCTTAATTAACGTTAATTAACCTTCTAGACGTGGAAGTAATCTCTAACTTGCCATGTTACACTAATATGTTGGTGATGTGTCACGTTATTTCATGTGGTTTGTACAACTGTGTGAAGAAGACACAACAGTCCCACATCAGGATATGGGGGGGGGGGAACTCAAGCGACACATCCACATCCATGTCAACACAGGGAATCGTTTGATTACTTCTAGTTGATCGGGCTATTCGGCGTCATGGTCGTTTACGTCTAGGTTATACACGGATTAAAACGTGTCTAGTTTCGGTTCAGCATTCATTAAACATTTATCGATAACCCCCTCCAGTCCACACACACATCCTAGCATAGGCTACTGTCCAGCAAGACAGCCGCAGCCCAGGGAGCCAGGACTACTCATCAATAACTTAACAAGTAACGAGCCTCACCGGTTAATTTTGTGAGCAAACGCCCGTCTCTCGCTCGCTGTAGATGACATTGCGCGTCTCCATGTAGAAGAGACTCTTCCAACTTGGAATCCGTGGGCTTACTTATCTATCTTTTTTTCCCACGCACTGGCAGTCCCGTAAGCTCTCGTTCCTTTCTGTTTGGATTTCTCCAGAGTCAAATCGTTTCCGAGTGGCGCTGCTGCCCCGCTTGTTCCTCCTAGCGGATGGGAGCTGAACGGGCGCGTTGTCGTGTGTCGGGAGCGGTCGTCGTATAGTCTCTGCAAAGTGTGGGAGAGTATTCTCACCTGACCGGTTTGGAACAATGAAGCACATCCTCACACGTTTTGGGTTTCGCCCGGTTAATTTCTGTTTTAAAGCCAGCAAATGTTCTCACTCCATGATTCTGAATTTGACCTCTGGCCAATGAGAGGAATCGCTTGCGTAACCATAACACATAAAACAAATGAAACTAAATAATTATGAAATAACAAATTAATACATGTAACATTTTTGGTTCTTTTATTTATAAGTTTGCAATTATGGATATTCTTGCAAACTGCCAAAAACTCTTGTTTTTCGGATCTTCTTGAGGCAAGTTAGCACCACTTAGCGGACTGACGAGCATACAGACTCGTTCTTTTTTCTATTGTTTGACCAGCAGATGGCGGTGTTCACCACGACTATTAAATTAGGCCGTGTTTTCGGCGCGTATTCTTGTGTATTGGCCTATTGTCTCGACAGCGTGCATCACTTTGCTAAGTCAACAACATAACATGAATAAACAAATAGCCTTCAACAACATCCTAGGATTCATCGACAAGGATGTGTTAGTACATATGTTTGCATCATACACCTTGCATTGCTCAAGGTGTATGATGATATCTTATGATTATAATAACAATACTACATAAAAATACTGCAGTAAGAAAAAATGTGTTACTCTATGAGCTATTGCTCCTTAGAATAGGATCATTGATGGACCACACCTAGTCAATAAACGGTGTATTTTACTACCCTGCATTTCCATATCCCTCATCAATTTCCTACCCTACCCAACCCAGCGCCCAATATCAGTAAATAACACTGTCTAATATAGACGCTCAGACCCCCAGCCCTTCCCCCCCACACTCTAGAATCCCTCTTGCCCCCCCCCCCCTACACCCCTCCCGTATTCAGCACCCTGGAGAGTGGCTGCAGGTATCCAGGCCAGCCACTCCAAGATGGCTGATGAATGGCATGCACCGTATCGGAGACATATGAAAAATGGAGAGAGCGAGGCAGAGAGAGCGAGAGAGAGAGAGAGAGAGAGAGAGAGACAAGGGGTTGGTGGGGGGGAGTTAGTGAGGATAAATTAACCTTGTGTGACAGAGAGAGCGTGCAGGAGAGATAGAGAGAGTGAGAGAGAGCAAGAGGGAGGGAATTGGTGGAGGGAGCATGTTTGCATGCAGGGAGCAATAGACTCTCGGTGAACACAGTGAAGCAGAGTTGGAGCTTCCAGTAGGCTAGGTTGCTGGCTCGCGGGCGGCGCTAATGAAGATAAATGAAGCTCACTTTCTCAGTTTGCTCTACATACAGTACGTCTGAGCACTGAAATACATTGTGTTCTTCATGCAACAGAGAACAGGGGTTTCGGGGAAATGAAACACATTACTTAGGATTGTCTCTGAAAGGACAGATGAAGACGTCTTATTGGTTTTAAAAACGGATGAATCAAATTTCCTGTCTAAAGGTGGATAACATTCAATTCTAGGAAAATGATTCATTGTTTTCCTCTGAGAATATGGTTATTCAAATTGACTCCCGTTGCTACAAAATGTTGTGTATAATTCACCATGAAAATGATCTATGTATTTCTCTGGCATTCATACCTCAAGCCTCACACCTTATTCGTACACCTAATTCCGAGTCAATTTGGTCCCGGTATTCTAAGACATCGATGCATTTGAATAAAAGACACTATCAAACGCTATCCATTAAACTGACACGGATTCTGTTTGCTGTGACATTGCAGTGTCCTTGCACTGTGAAGACCCCCGCCCCCCCCCCCCCCCCCCCCGCCCCCTACCACACAGTCTGCTACATGTGGACAGAACCCACCTTGCCTTCCATACCCTTCACTCTCCCTCTCTCTCTCTTTGCCTTTCTGCTTATGGAAGCCTTTCAGTTCCCCCGGATCGGCACCATTGTCTGAGCCCCGCCTGCCCCCCCCGGCCCGCCCCCTAACCCACCCCCATCACTGCTGTGTTAGCGAGGAAACAAAAGAGAGGGTGTCAGACACCACCCACCAGATCTCTTTCACGCCTCGGTTCCAGATGGGGTCTGCCTCTTTTTTTTTTCAATCCAAGGTTTTCTCCCGAAGCCCAGGAGTCCTCCAAAATGGACCCCCCTCCTACCCTGCACCCCTCGCCCCCCCCCCCTCGCCTCCCCCCCTCAACACAAACCACCCCTCCCCCCACCCCTCCCCACCCCTCCCCCACCCTCTGCTCCCCTCAGCTGCCCGTCACCCACCTGCTCTCTCGCCACGAGTCGGCTGCACCCAGGGGCAGGCCTGCTTGGGTCCCGCCCCGGCAGGGAGGCCTATTAAAGCCATTAAGCACTCTTTTCCACTAGGGACTGGTTCCGGGACATTGCTCTTTAACACAATTTAGTACCCCGCCCTCCCCCCATCTGAAGAAAATAATCTCTGTTGCACCAAATCCGACCGCAGGGTTTGTCTTTTGGCACAATAAAAAAGTCCCATAAACTAGCCACCATTGAAAGTCTGCGCAGAAGAGTGAATAAATGTCGAAAAAGTAACCAGAATCTCTCAGACCCAACAAAGTGTAATTCGGTGAAACCAAATCAAAAAAGACTGCAAGGGGCTCATCCTCTTTTGTTCACGCTGGTGTCAATGGAGGATAGAGGAATTACCTCGGGCTAGACTGACAATAGTAATCAATAATGCTAATGCTAATCTGCCCTTCTATCTCCTGGTGGTGATGGTGGTTTCCCCCTGTACGAAGGAGGGGGCAGGCAGATGCTCTTTTGCTAGTTCGCCTCGACGCACCACATGTAGCGTCTTCAGGGTACGGGTTTTCCACCCCCCCCCCCCCCCGTTTGAACCTCCACACTTGGCTTGACCTTTCCCCTCCAGGGACAGAGGGCGAACAGACCCAGCCCCAACCCCAGCCCCAGCCCCAACCCCAGCAGCAGCAGCAAGATGCATCTGTTCCAGGACAGCTGTTGGTCCCATAATGTAATTTATCCTATGGATAGGAAGGGACGACTTAGGTAATCACTTCAGGCTTGTTTAAAAAGAAAAAGAGAACCTGCTTAATTACTTTAGAAAGACCGGATATATGGTTTTTAACCAGCCGCCCCTCTCCCATTCATAGCAGTCAAAAGAAAAGAGAAAAATAATCATTTGAAATCATGATCTTACATGTGACTAAATGATAAAACTATCGGTCACTTGGCTTTTGGGTTAGAGAGTGAGTGAGTGTGTTTGGGATGCAGGCATGGATTTGAAGAGGAGCAGCCACAGCTACAAGGAGCAGCAAGCCACACTTAAACCTCGGCTTACATTACATGGATGGGTGCTCGCTCTGCTGTCAGTCACTAACTAGGATTTATGGAAATATTCTCCTCCCTGCTCGCATCAGCATCACCATCACCGCACTCACACACACACACGCACACACACGAAAAGAGATGGTTCATGTTTGTGAATATATGCAGATATATGCCTACAACAACTAACATGTTTACCATTCCCCTTCTACTCTCCTTGAGTTGCATTCAACGCGTCTGCAGGATGAGCTACCTCACCCGCTCCCCCTCCTCCTTCCCTTTCCCCCTACAGCCCACATTGCTATTACCAACCCCCCCCCCCCCCCCCCCTACACACACACATGCACACACCCCCTTCCCACCACCCTGCAGTCCCTCAGGGTTCAGGCACCCAAATCAATTGAAAGAAAGAGAAGTATCCCGTGGACCTCCCCCTACATCTGTCGAGGAGGAGTGAGCATGGTTGGGGGGGGGGGGGGGGGGGGGGGCAATATCAGTCCATCTGTCACAAACGGCTTCATCTTTGATGTGATGGAAAATATAGCCTGTGCATGCAACCTACTGCCTCTCTATCCCTCTATGCATGCATATTAGCTCGCTGCTGTAATGGGGCCCCTATAGTCACCACCTACACCACCACCACCACCACCACTGTCCTTTCCTCATAGCATCCGCGGTACAGTAGGGCTCTTTCTCTTATTACATCCACTAGCACGCGCTCGCAATCACCTTCCGCAAATGATGCTTTTAAGCAAAATAGCACTCAAAAGGAGAATTATTCCACTCTACGCATGGCCGGCCATTTCCATTTGTTAACACAAATGGATTGGGAGTGCGCAAAGGAGGGAATTTGCATGTCAACAGTTTTAATCGTTCTAATGTACAGAATGCTTTAATGAAACACGGGGGAGAACACAATGCGCCGGGAGGTAAGTGGTGACAAAAGGTGAAATGCAATCTGGAAATAACAGGGAAGAAAAGAGCTCTCTTTTCATATTCAAATCAACGCCTGCCTCTGTGTTCAGCACATGGGTGTGGTCACTTGATTCCGCTTGCCTCCTGAGCGGTCGCGGGGGTGTGACGTGTGTGCGCGCGTGCGTCTGTCCGTTCTGTTCAATTACATCGCCTTGCGACTGGTCACTCCTCAGCACCAAGGCAAAAGAGGAAAAAAAAGAGAATTCCCACAATGCAGCTTGCTTCGCCTGCAATGCCACACATAGCCTCTGACAAAACACAACAAGGACTAATACCATGATTTAGTAGGCAAGAAGGACCAAACAAAATGGCCTAACTGTTTACCGAAGACATAGACAGAGAGAGGGTGAGAGAAAGAGGGAGAAAAGCACTATTTTTCCCATGTGCCATCATGCATCTCTCTCTGAGTAGCAGGTAGAGCTGCAATCTCAGTCATTCATATTTAATTCCAGTGGAGTTTCCGGCAGGACTAATGTGCTATTGATTTTAAGGCTCCTATTACTGAGACAGGGGAGGGCTGAGTATGGGTGGGGAGAAGGAAAGGAGAGAGGGAGTGAGAGCAGAGCAAAAGATTGAAAGAGGAGGATGATGATCGCAGGGGTAAAATATAAAATGGAGGGGACTAGGAAAACAAGTGCATGTTTCTAGGAAATATTACTGTCTTTTTCTGTTCCGGCCTACCGTCAACTATGCGCGTGTTTAATCGTTTTCCTTTGACTGGTAATGTCTTAGATAACCACCACGCAACATATTCCATGATAAATAGAGCAATAAATTGTGTTTATAATTTATAACAATTCACTATTTCAGCGATTACATAATCCATGAAGCCTAAATCTTCGCTGGAAAGACATTTATAATTCCTTTTCATCATTCCGAGTGAGTTTGCGTCTCCCACATTTCTGGAATTTTCTTACTTTAGTCAGATCAGGGAAAAAGGGGTCGAAATTTGAGTGTGGAAAAAACGAGGGTTGTCTGAAAGTGTTGTGTGCTTATGGTCCCTCGACAGCAACTCAGACAGGACAAAATGAAAGATTAATAGCTACCATGGTTGGGAGTAACACATGGTGCCTGTACCGGGCAGGGTGGTCCCAATATAATACAGGACACACACACACACACACACACCCACAAACACACACACACACACACACACACACACACACACACACACACACACACACACACACACACACACACACACACACACACACACACACACACACACACACAAACACAGACACATCCACATCCACATCCACACAAACACACACACACACACATACACAGACACACACAGGCACACAAACACACTGGCACACAAATGCTGACTTGAGTTGAGTTGACATTGTGCGAATGTTATGAGTCAAATTTGGAAATGTTGCAAATGTTACATTTGCAAATAACAAATCATTTTGGTTTTCCAATGCAGGAAAAAAATCATCCCACAATACAAAGAAGTCGGTGCCTTCGTCAAACAGTAAAACAGGGCGCAAAAGGCATGATTCAAGTGATGATGTATGGAGGAGAAGAAAAAAGGATATAATCAATAAGTAAAAAGATGACAAGAGGCGCCTACTCTACAGACCTCCTCCCACCCGCCGCTTCACTCTAATAATAGCCATGAGACAACCCATCCAGACAGAGAGAGAGAGGTAGAGAGATATTCAGATAGACAGAGAGAGAGGGAGGGTGACCGTGAATTATAGAGAGAGAGACGGACCCACAGAACAAAAAGAAAATGCACAACAAAAACTAAACATAATTACACATGTGGCCATTATCAACAAATGCCCTTTAAAGAAAATGAGACTCCTTTCATTTTGGATGTCCTCCTGAAAAGATAAATAAATCCTCCTTCACTGTGTAAATCCTATCGCCGGGAGCTTTCTAAGCCTACTGGAAAGAGTACTAAGCAAAACCTAGGACATGTTCTGCCTACCCATCCCCCAAATACACACTCATAGTGTCACTCACGCTGCGCGCACAGACGCACATGCTACAACAACAGAAGCCGCCATATTAAATTGTGGCAATTCCTGGCAGAACTAAGAAGGCATCTACTTTGATGTAGGAAGCATTTGGTTCACGCTAATCTCTTGACAGTAGCCGAAGTATGATGAGCTATTAGAACTAGAATAGACCATTTTTTTTCGATATGGTCTCATTTTTGACACCATCCTCGTAGTAGATTTATCTTTCGGAAAGTTTTATTATATTTTGCCTTGTTTGTTAAAATAACTTCACAATTACTTTTTGTGTCTTTGCTGATTGCATCTTTCATGCTGATTGTCCAATTAGCAATACTTAACACAAGGATTCTCTTTTCGCACTGATGAACGCTTAAGTACGTCGTCTAAGTGTGTCAAGGCTCAAGGGCGAGGAGGAGATTTGGGACGTGCCAAGAAAAGGTGAAACTAAACACTTGGGGCGACAACAACAATACAAGATAAAGGGGCGCCTGAGCAAAGTTTTTGTTGGGACTCCGGGGAGAACCATTGCAACAGGACAGCTAAGCACCAATCTTAAAGACGCCCTGAAAGAATAGGACAAACAGTCAGCAAGAAAAGATACCACCCCAAAAAACACAGGATTTAAAAGCGAAATGCAAAAACTTGATCCTTTGATTTTGCGGACCACAATGGGTGCTTCAGACGGCCCTCTTATGGCCCAGGGAGGATTCAGCTGCTCTTCTACCGACCGAGGCTCTAATCAGAGGTCACAATTAAGCCCATTTATTCCCACTAAGTGTGAACTGTAAGTGGGGCTGCAGTCAGTCAATGGGCCCGGGCGGCTTTGAATCACAAAAGCCGCTTTTATTCAGCAAACAAAGCAGGCAAAAACACAAGCACCTAATGAGTGAATCTCGCACTCTTTCCCTCTGTCCTTTTAAACGTGCACACATACACGCTCTGAGTAATACACACACATTCTGTCCCCCTCTCTCAGTCTCTGTGTTCCTCTCTCTCTCTCTCTCTCTCTCTCTCTCTCAATATCTCTCGTAACTCTCTTGATCTCCCTCTCTATCGCTCTCTCTTCCTCTCTCTCCCCCCCCCCCCCCTCCAAACTGGCTCCAAAGCCCTGATGCACCCAGGCGGGGTTGAGTCACTGCTTGACAGGCTGGTGGGGGCGGGGCTAAGAGCGGCTGAGTGACAGTAGGGGCTCCATCTCCATCCTCTTATTAACGCTTAACGAGTGCTTTGCTCATGCAATATTCATCTTCGCTAATATCATCCCAAGTTCTGAGCCAATGCGAGCGACTTATGTAAGGCAATTATGTAAAATATCAGACGGGATCCACATCCAGATACTGACAGCTGCGGAACAATGAGAGGGAAACAAAAATGAAGGGAGACATACAGAAAACAAGGTGTAATTCTAAAGACACTTGGAACATTATGAAGAAGTGTAGAGAATTCTGGTTTTAACTGTAACTTTAGGTTGTTTTTTTTATGGTATCCTGGTTTTAACTTCTGGCCACTATTGGCAGGAGGAGGGTGCCAATGATGAAAATAAAAACTCCCAGCATCAGCCCTTTTAGAGTCAGAGAAGCCAGAGGACTTCTCAAGGTCAGCCTGGAGGGGGGAGGGGGGGGAAGGAAGGAGAGGGTTGCTTTTTTCTATTCCTCAAGCATTGAGATCAACATTAACTGCGCGGTTATCTCCCGCTCCACACAACAGCCAGCCCATTCTGTGGCGAGACACTGTCACTTGTGCTCGGGTCTCTCGTTATTTGACAAGAGGCAGCAGCTACTGGACAGACAGGCACACAAGCACAACACAGCCAAATACAAATCAAACATGCACTGATTATTATTATTTATTTTTTTTGAAGAGACACGCTTTGGCCACCCACCCACCCATGCACGCACGCGACGTCACAGACCCCCCCTCAGGTCACCGCCCTTTGGGGGTCTGCTGCACCGAAATAGGTCATTTGTCACACATGATGTCCTGGGGCAGGGTATGCATTATAGATGAGACCAAACAGCCTGTCTCAGGGAGCACTCAGCGAAAAAAGCTAGCGAAACAGGGAGGAGGCTATAAGAGGATGAGGACTCCTCTGCCTAAGAATACTTAGATTTGTGAAAAAAAAATCCCCCAAAATCACTGCCAGTATTTACATTTTTTTTCTTTTCTTTTTTTTGTTAAAAAACAACGGCTCGTATCTTAGCCATGAACGAACACGAATGGATTGGATGGACGTAAATACGTTCAGACGTTATCTAATTTGATATTCTCCATGTCTGCACCTGACTATAGTAAGCCATCTGCCTTGCATAGGATGCGGGAGAGCCAATGGGAGGTGAGGAAGTTATCCACTCATTCATGAGGTTATTTTGCACAACAGATTTCATGATTTTTAACACTTTATTCTCCTTTACCACTGAAGTTTTTTTAAATACATGATTCAGATGCACTGTTGTCATCATAGCACAACACAACTTTCATTAATGGAAAACATGGGGGAAGGAGAGCTGTTGTCTAAACATAAATCACAGTATGTGTGTCTGTGTGTCTCTATCCCTCTCTCTTTTTATACACATATGTATGATATATATATTCAAAAAAGAGCAGGGGGACGATAGGCCACAAAGGGAAAGGGCTATGTGGATTGAAAAAGAGTGGGGAAAGAGAGAGGGAAAGAGAGAGAGGAGGCTGTTGTCTTCTGCTGCACCCATCTGCTCTGAAAGTGCAGGTGGAGCCCTATTCACTCAGCTCTGCATGTGTGTGTTAAGAGGGGGGCAGGAAGAAAGGAAGGGCAATGAGAAAGAAGGAGGGAGTGGAGGGATGAAGGGGCAGGGGGGTGCGGTGGCGGCGAGGGGCTGGAGAGTGTAGGATGGAGGGGGGGGGCTCTTGGTGATCTCTCCTGAAGGGGGGAGCGGGGAGGAGGGGAGAAGGGGAGTGATGCGAGAGGAGCGCATTGCAATGGCTGCCGTGTAGTACCCTCCTCTTGCACAATTAGCCAATCAGCGGCGCGCGCTGCCAGCCAGAAGGATGCATAAAAGAAGAACATTGCAGCAGAGGCACAGAAGGAGACTGTGAGAGGAGCAGGGAAATACACACAAAAGCAGCCAAAGCAGAGCACCCTCCCCTGGACACACCCTGCCGAGGAACACTGCTTCTCTTTTTTTTTCCTTCTTCCCCCCCGATCCGTCCACACCACTTGGAGTGAAGGCTCTTCCTGGTCTCCAGACTGAACGAGAAGCTCTACCTCCCTATTTCTACCATACAGAGGACATCTACAATCCCCCCAGGGCTGAGATCCCTCTGGCGAAGAACTGTATTTTTTTCATTTTTTTCTTTTTGTTTTTCTTTTCCTTTGGACACGGCAACTCCAGCCAGAAACACTAAAAGCCATATCATATTAAGGCCATAGAACACAATACACACGCAACCTCCAGCCTCAAGACCAGTGCAAAGAAGGACCTATATCTCTTTTATTGTACGTCAAGAATGGTTACTGTACGTATGACTTCATTTCTTATTTTCTATTTGTAGGCAACATATGATAGGAGTAATTTCACAATATCCTTGGTGGCCAACATACATTGCGGTCCCATTGTTGTTGATGAATATATAATACAGTATAAACACGCATTGTAACATTCACATGTATTGCAAATAATATCACCACTTTAGATCCGTATATGTATCAATATCAAATGTGGCTTTCATTTCGAAAACGTTTTGAAGGTTAGGGGCTTATGTTTTTGTCCAAAGTGTAAAGCTGGGCTATTATTTTAAACGGATTACCGATCGATAGTGTCAATTAGTAATCTAATACTGACAGATGCGCCACGCGCGACCGCGCTTCAACCTGCGTCTCGAGGACGAATTCAATCTTAGCCCTGCCATTTTAGATAGCGTACATAGTTGGCGAATAAGGAATAGTAAATGAAGATAACTACGCGTCGCTGTTTTGAAGCGTATACGGCTGCTGATATTAACGCCACAACGCTCTGCTGAAGGTTAAGGAATTCTGCAGGGTACGGGAAAGCTAAAAGGCAGCTGGGCGTTATGAGGGTTTTAAGGCCGCACGGAATGACAGCGAGGGGGGGGGGGCTTCTTTGCCTTGTGCAGTGCAAGGATGCTCGAAAAGGGCTTTCTGAGACAAAACAAGATGCCTCGGAGGCTGAGGGCCATCGAGTAGAGGAAGAGAAAAAGGGTCGAGTCACTTCAGCAGGGGGAGGGTGAGGGGGGGTGGGGTGAGAGCGATTACGCACCCATTGGTTTGGATGGAATCAGGCAAGTCAAAATTCCTAAGGGTTCTCGTTGCGATGCGACCAAAGGAAATGGTTGTCTGGGAGTCTTTCGAAAAGGGACACGCGCACATATACGTTTAGGTGCAATAGGCCTATCCGTTGTGAGCGCATATAGCCTAGCGCATAGCACGCGTGGCTGGTTCGAATCGTCCATCCTTGTTGGATGGAAGGACAACGGGAACGGTGATTAATTAGCTTTGATCGAAGCGGCCGACGGATGGACGAACTGGGCGTGTCTCGGCTGGTCTCGAGCACACAGAATTAAGCAGGCACGCGCTGGCGATTGGCCTTAAAGCCTTCATCTGAACAAATGCCCCGCGCTTGTTTAGCACTTGACATGGTGGGCCTATTGACGGGCTCCAGCTGCCAGCAGGTGGAATGGGTTATTTTATTTTAGACGGTAGTGTGCAGCGAAGGCAACCGTGTAAAAATGAGGTGAAGGTGTGTTGTGGGAACGTACCTTGCTTGATAGGCTACACGTGAAATACAGCTTGGATCAAATGCCCGTTTATTTACTAGAAACCGGCAGGACGCGTGCGCCTCGTGCTCTGCTGTTTGTAGGCAATGAGTTGCTTCATGCACGTAAAAAAAGGAAAATCCAGAAATGTGAATGACCTATAGCCCACCTCAGAGCGATAAGGAGAAAAAAACACGTGCGTTGCGTAAAATCACATAAAATAAGAGAATTGCGGTGTAAATAATAAAGCCTATAGGCCTACGCATTGAAAATGGGATTATATCGAATGGCTTTGTTGGTGGTGTTAAGTTAAAAAAAACATCAACATTTGACAATAAAATGTTCACACGTTTAGGCCCATAATAATATTTTCATTTTATGAAGTGAATCGAATCTGAGTCTGTCGAGCAGGCCCATAGTAAAAGCCATTTGATCAGCCCCCCTTCCACATGGTCTGCAGTCCTCGGTGAGCATGCCTATACCGCAGTGCCAAGCAAATAAAACCGTTGAGTCAGATAACCTTTCCGAGTCCCTTACACAATTCAAGGACAACGGTAGAGCCGTTCCATGTGAACTGAACGATATGTCCTCCGTTTATAGAAATTGCGTGGTTAATATTGCCCTTTGGTAGCACAATTTCATTTTTTACAGTAGGCCTAGGCTATATAGATGGCCTATATGGTTTACCTGCAGTGAAACGACAAAGACGTGTTTACTGAAAGCAAATTAAGCCCAAAGCTGTGTGTAGTTATGTAAGCAGTCATTTGCAGGCCCTCTCGTTGTCTACACAGCCGTCCATTTCCACCAGAAAAAGGGCAAAAGGGAGAAATAAATAATCGTCTCATCTGATTAGAAAGAATAGTGGGATTGGACAGAAAAACAGAAAATGGCTATTTGGAAACGTGGCCCTTTATCGAGATGTTGACTTTATCGAGCGAGGAGAGCAACGCTGGCGACTGTAACATTCATTGTCCCCGGAGCGTCCTGCACCCCCCCGGCCGCCACGACACAAAGCGCCACTGTTTACATTAATATTCATAGTGCTGCCATAGTCTCGGCGCGCGAGAAGAGGAGGAACGGGTGGCTCTTTTGTTTGCTTGTTTCAATACGTTTATTCAGCGGAAAGGAAAAGGCGCTCCGTGTCGTAGGAGAAAGAGCAGAACGACTCGCTTTTTTAAAAAGTAACACAAAACAATTGATCTTATTTGGGGGGATTGATTTATGTCATTCTACCGGCAAAAAATGGAATACTGAAAAATGACCTAAACTGTCATTTGTTGACAGAAAAGTTTTTAAGGTGTAAAAAGAATTAGAGGACTCGATGGGCTTAACAAAATCGATGGCTCTCTGGCCTCACACGGAATCGTCCGAAGGCCACTCCCTTTTCAGCACGCTGGGTAGCGCCCCGAGTACAACCACTCCTAGTGGTACTCGATGTGTGGCGATGTCTGAGCGTTTAAATATATGTTTGGTAGTAAATATTATACACATAAATAACGTATTTCATGTAAAGGACGGAGTGAAATCGCTGGCAGAGCTGCCAGTGGTGATTCCTGTGTCTGTGTTGCTTGACATATGCCATTGTCATCCCTTAAACTGCAGTGTGGCTAATGCCCTTTGTTTGGGATAATCCTGTAATCTGTTTTATTTAGAAGGCTCATTTACACTCCACACCAGTATTCAGTCCGAAACAATGCCCTATATGAAGAGAGTGTTGTCTGATTAATAAAATATATTTATGTTTTACGACACAAATGGTAAAATGCAATCATGTAAGAAAACATGACTCTTAGTGTAAAGTGCCCTGAAATGGCAGTGGATACAATTATTAACCATGCATGTGTAATATTTGGGTTACAATACAATCTTAGATGATAATATAACAGACCTAATATTAAATTGTTATACGTGCACTGTATAGCATCAATGTCGATCAATTCTATCAACGCTAATATTTTGGCGACCCAATGCTCGAAACAGAAACAGACGACAAGTACGACACCAAAAACATTAGCATTTAGCCATGCCATTTCTTCAGTGTTTTCTAATTGAAAAGCACACAGTGTGTAGGTGGTATGTGTGGTTGGCAGGGAAGGCAGGACTCTTGTTTGCGTGCAAGTCTGGGCCCATGTGTAGGCGATGCTGAGGCACTACATAAAAAATGGAGGGCGTTCTTACAGACCCCAACACAGGACATTTCTGCTCCCGGCCTGATCACTCATTAAGTAATGATGATTTCATGACGTGAGTATGCCTATTGGCATTTAATCTCATAAAAAATAATGCTTAAAGGGCCCTTGCAATTTTGTGATTGTATGATTATACAATTGTATAATTTCACAACATAGCACCTTTTTACAAAGCAAATGTATGTAACCATTTGAAATACCCTAATCATTGAAAAGTGCCCCTTTTACATTATTCCTTAACATCTATACAGGAACTATCCATTTAACTAAATGAGTTGCTTCCCAGCAGATATTTCAGTTGGAAAGTCAAGTTTGTCCTGAAAAGGATTTTCCTCCATGATAAGTTTGCCATATTTGGGACAGACTCATAAATACACATACATTCAGTTTTTATCTCAGAAATCAGATCACGGTACAACAAATTGGCCTCCTTACAATGAATAAAGCACACTTCTGTCCAAATGTTCAAAATTGTCAACGTTAATTGACAATACAACACATCATAAATAAGGTGAATAATCCAGTAGCATTGTTGTGCATTAATCATGTTTACATGATACATTGCTATTCTAGATTGCCTTGCCTTGAGCTTGGATGTTATTTTTGGACTGCTATACATCTCTGTGGCTGTGTGTATATCTCTTTGTCTTCTCTCTCTCTCTCTCTCGCTCTCTCTCTCTCTCTCTCTCTATCTCTCTCCACCCCCCCCTCTCCCCTAGCTCCAGTAACTATCAGATGTTTTCACATGTCAATCTGACTTATATTGCATGCAAACCCATACACACTTTATGCACCACAAGAGAAAGCATTGCCTTGCATTTATATTTTCCTAGATGGATGTCACACACACACACACACACACACACACACACACACACACACACACACACACACACACACACACACACACACACACACACACACACACACACACACACACACACACACACACACACACAAGTAGTTATGCCATTAGAAACAATGGCATCTTTGAGTGTCTGTTACCTGGGTAACCTGGATATAGCCAAGGCTCAAAACAAGAAAGCAAGGAGAGAATAGGGGAAAAATCTGAGCAATGCTAAATTGTACCGCATGATAAAAGCACAGAAACAAAACTGAAAAACTGTAAACATGCCTTCGCTATAATGATAAACTTCAATTAGATTAACGAACCGGAGCTAGGCCACACCCTGATATATACGTTTTTCTAACTTGCGTCTTCAAAGTGCGCTGGAACACATTTAGGTTTAAACAAAAATAAATACTTGAGAATAGAATACTATTGACAGTTGCTAGTATTATTCACATATACCGAAGCTTACCTGAAGCAGCACATATTTGTCAGTTGTTCCTTTGCATTTGTAACTGAAACAAAGAGCTATTTTAAATCAATAATTAATCATTGTTTTTGTAAAATTCATTTAAATTAAGGTTTGATGAAAGTCAAGAGACAACAGAGATCATTTTAAATGAGCTACCATCTGGTCAAAGATTAAGCTGATACATATCTCCCACTAGTATTTGAGCTCTGTTATGTTCTCTGTATTATTAACATGGTTACAATAAACGCAGGTTATCGGTGATAATAGAGACTAGGGAGAATTTCTTTCTTAAAAGGTTTCTTAAAAGATCTCCTCTGGATCATATTAAGCAACACAGTGTCCTGAAAAATAAAAAGCAAACCAAAGAATACAAGAGCGACAAACCCCCAAGTGAGGCGCAGTAGTATATAGTGCACGGACAAAAAAAAAAAAAAAAAAAAAAAACACCAAGAAAGAGCTCCGAACCAATCAGAAGATTGAGGCTAGACGACAAATGTCTCAGTCTCTTTTGTCTGTTAACTCAGCCAGCGAGGGCCCTCCCCCCATGCCCATCATCTAACTGTCCAGTGACGTAATGGTGTTTGACCCTGGAAGAGGAGCTGGGGGAGGGGAGTAGTAGGGGAAGGCAAAGGACTGTGACATCTGCAGCACTAGAGGCAGGCGGCAAGGAAGGAGGGGAAGAAAGAGGGCTATGGTGGGGTGGGGTGTGTGGGGGGGGGGGGGGGGGGGGGGAGGGTGGGAGTGGGCTGTGTAAATAGCAAATCAGATTTTTATATATCCGGCTCTCTGCTAGCCGCACAGTTAACCCGTCACTCAAAAGGCTGTGGCCAAATCCTACTGCTGAGTGCGATTTAAATGTTGGCACCAATGCATCCAGTTTATCGGTTTCATGTGCATTAATGCAGCTAAATAACCACCACGGCACTATTGATGTACAAAAACCTTTCCCTCGATGTTTCCTGTGTGGGCTGGAACTAATGGCCCTCTCTCCATCAGCAGATAATCAGCACCATGGAAACCCAGGTGTCCAACGGTCCGAGCGGAACTAGCCTACCCAATGGTCCAGTCATCAGCACCAACGGTGCTACAGATGACAGCAAAACCAACCTGATTGTCAACTATCTGCCCCAGAACATGACCCAGGAGGAGTTCAAGAGTCTGTTTGGCAGCATCGGTGAAATCGAGTCCTGCAAACTAGTCAGAGACAAGATAACAGGTGCCGATCACTTGAGCATTTCAACAACTCATGGTATGTCTGAGTGCAATAGCTTTGAGGGTTCGGGGAATCGCTCATATTGACATGTTACGAATCATTTCGTCGTTTTCAGGACAGAGTTTGGGCTACGGATTTGTCAACTACGTGGACCCCAACGATGCGGACAAGGCCATAAACACATTAAATGGTCTCAAACTGCAGACCAAAACAATAAAGGTAAGTGCTTCCTTCTTCCTGCTTTTTATTCACCCTCTTAAAACGCCTCATTCGATCTGGGAGGAAAGTGTGTCGGAGGGGTGTGTGCGGAGAGAGGCCATGACCGTGACAGACGTGAGGGAGGGAGGCAAAGGAGGGAGGGAGGAGGGGGAAAAAAACGAGCAGGAGTCAGAGGGGAGTGGTGGGCAAGAACAAAGGAAGTGAGAGGCGAGCGAAGGATTGACGGAGAGGGAGAGGGAGTGGAGGTCAGAAAGCAAGAGGGCAGGCGGCACGCAGAGATGATTGTGATGGAAATGTAATTAGAAAGGCCGACGGTGGGGCATGGCGGGTCAGTCCAGGTTACCCCATCTGCCACCAATCTGAGCTAATTAGGGGCTTCCTTTGTCCAGCCAAAATGTGATGAAGAGAAGAATAGGAGTGGGGGGATGCAGAATATTTGACATAAGTCCCCCTCCCACCACCTGATCAGAAGTGCATCAAAGATTGAGAAGCAGGAGCAGGATGAGAGGGATTGAATGTCTGATAAATATAGCCGGCCAGGAAATCGAGCCCCAGCTGTACAGAGTGAACCTATTGACTTCTGGATAATCACACACACAAGCGCTCCACAAGATGGGATACAGGAATAGATGATTTTCTTTAAAAGGGAACATATAGTACATATAGGCATGATAGTAATTTTGACTAATATCATTCTGGCGTATCAATTTAAATAAAAACACAAACAAATCTGGATACCCATACAGAAAAAAACTATTTTCGAGCATTAAGATCTTGGCAAGACTATTGGTAACTTCAGCATACAAACAGTAAAGATGGCGATTGGGTGACATAACTTGTTGGATGTTATGATTTATGAAACAAAGATCATATCCACTGATCATCAGCCCAAGGAAGGGCTTAGGAAAAAATGAAGAATCTACAAATAATGATAGACTAAGCTCAATGACAAAGCAAATATCAGACTCCACATCATAAGCCATCAGCAGAAGACTACGGATGAGTGGGGGTTGTGCAGGAGAAAGTATTGGGGGGGGGGTGCGTTGCATGGGGAGCAGAATGTCAATGACAGGATTAGAGCCATATGGGCTGCAGGCACCATCTGTACTGTGGAAGCGACAGGGAGAGGGTTAATTATAGGGCAGTCTTCTGCTCCCCAAATGCAGCAACTCCCCCCTGATCCTCCACAGCACCCTAATCAGTCCACCACACATCCCCTCTCCCTGATGCACAGGCTGTCTATCTCCGCCACGCAGGCTGCTGCTCAGCCCTGACGGACACGGGCAACGCAGCTGGGTGCATTGAGGAGTAATACTGAAGAAAACAACTCAAATAAATGTCAATGTGTGACAGCGAAAGAAGGCTGTTTAATAATGCAATAACAGTATATATATATATAGAAAAAAAAAATATATATATATGCATATATGTATTTCTATGTTTAGAAATATATATATAAAGAGATGACTATAGATATTACTATATGTATAATATTATTATTAGTAATAGTAATACTATAGTTATATGCTATATACGATATAATACAATAGATTATGTTTACTTTTAGGGTCTGAGCAATTGACTAATTCTATTTAAAACACCTATTTTAAAGACCCTAGTCGCAAAAGATTTACTTCAATATTTAAAGTGATTGGTATCGGCACACAATTAAACTATAAGTCCATAGTGTGTATGCTGGTGTATTTATAAGGGGAGCAGTAGAACGGCACACACACCGTGTGATCAATGTAGGTTGTTTGCTGGTTGCCAGTGGAGCCGCTCTCCCCGAGAGGATAGAGACAAAGGAAAAAGGCAGGCAGAGGGAGGTGCCGATCGGCCTATCTCAGGCAACATTCACACCCTCGCACCGTATTCACACACAACACAACACAAACACCCTCACAATACACCGACTCACATTATCTCTCATGGACACACACCTTCTGGCTCTCATACACACACACACACACACACACACCGACGCGTATAAATGTATAACTTTAGCTATCAGTCACTATCACACCGTTCCCCACAGGGATGCCCAATGTGGACGACAAAGGGACTGAAAGACAAAAGGGGGAGACTAAAAATGGCCAGGCATTGAAAGACAAGCTCACATCCAGTGGTCAATTACCGATGGTTTATTGTGGAGAGTAGTTCCTATAAGATATATATAATGCTGTCAGTACAGGTCGTTTGAGATGGAGCAGTATTTCAATTAAGACTAGGGGGTAAATAAATATGTAAGGAAAAGGAAAAAGTGAAAAAGTGTTATTAATCCAAATCAAAACACATACACTGTATAAGGCTAATGTGATTCTTGCTGTGCTTAGTTCCATTTTTCACCGTTCTTACTCATGATTCATGTGTCGTAGGTTTCATATGCCCGGCCGAGCTCGGCTTCCATCCGTGACGCCAACCTCTATGTCAGTGGCCTCCCAAAGACCATGAGCCAGAAGGACATGGAACAGCTCTTCTCCCAGTATGGACGCATCATCACATCCCGCATTCTCGTGGACCAAGTCACAGGTACAGACTTACTTCATGACCTCCCTGTCCCCCGGTCTAGCCTAGGGTCCTCATCCCTGTGTTGAAAGTCTTAACTAGCCACTATGATACAGCATTGGACCTGGCTGGCCGTTGTGGCCCGGGCAGTGCCCCCTCACCCCACAGGGACTAACGTGGCTTGTTCTTCATAACCTGGAGCAGGCATATCGCGGGGAGTAGGTTTCATCCGGTTCGACAAACGGAACGAGGCGGAGGAGGCCATCAAGGGGCTGAACGGGCAGAAACCCCTGGGTGCGGCGGAGCCCATCACCGTCAAGTTCGCCAACAACCCTAGTCAGAAGACGGGCCAGGCCCTGCTGACCCAGCTGTACCAGACGGCCGCACGCCGTTACACGGGTCCCCTCCACCACCAGACCCAGCGATTCAGGTACTGAACCCCCCATGCCCGGCCACCTTCCAGACACTTTGGCCCAATCCCATTTCTACCCCTTAACCCTTCCCCTTACCCCTCCCCCTTGTTTTGAAGGGGGAAGGGGAAGGGGGGGAGGGGGAAGGGGAAGGGGTAAGAGGTAGAAATGGGATGGGCCTTTGCCTCAACGCCATTGCTACTAATACACATCACTGTGGGGAAAAACCCTATGATTGCACTTGAGGATAAATCACGGTAACCGTTGGATACGTTTAAGTTCAAATGGCCATCCAACCGATTCCCCGTGGCGTCATGTAACACAGGACATTATTTTAATGTATTTGGTAATATATATCTCGACCGAATAAGGAGTTATTTTAAATGAACACAACCAAATTACTGAAGTATTAAACATACAGTATGAAGTTTTTCAATGTAGAGGGAGGTTAATGGTGCTCATCCTGTTTCCTTCTTACTCTTTCTCTCCGACTTTCTTCGAAACTGCAGCATCATCCCTCCATTTGGAAAGGGACCAGATCCAAATAACAGCACAAAACCAATGTAAGAGACCAGATTTTGGCACAATAACAATAAAAGGACGACAAATCTTGGTTTTAAATAACATCATGTTGACCTCTTTCAAATCAAATTAAAGCTAACTGGTGTATTACTTTTTAAAGTGTAGGCATTTTGTGGAATTAGCGCAGTCAGGATTTTGTACTATCTGACCGTGCTCAGATTGAAAACTAGAGGATTTACAACTCGGCATAACAAAATTAATTCTCATCAGTTTGAAGCGCATCACTTCAGCTAGATCTGCCTCAGAGAATTAGGTGGCAGAGAGCAAGTGGAGTGATCCAAAGTCCATATTCAAAACAATTTCAGGATAAAGACAATTCCAATGAAGTGAAGATTTTAAATTAACGCTGAAAGATGAATTCCAAACCAGATGCATACTCAAATGCGGTTACTGCCGTTGCCACATCATCAGTTTGATGCTGGGATGCTTTGGACGGCATTGTGCATTAAATGCTGCAATGTAAAGGGTGCCCTCTAGAGCTTGGAGAGGGAACTGCATGTGAAGTGAAAGTCCCCCGTCCTTGCAGAGCTCACCACTAACTTCTCCATCCCCTTCATTCTCCTTTTTTGCATTGCAGACTCGACAATTTACTAAACGCCAGCTACGGAGTCAAGAGGTAAATGCCAAAGGTTTACGATCAAAAGCATCCACATAAAAAAAAAACAGAAAAAAATAGAATCAATCCTCAGATAAAGTGCCTGGAAGACCACCTGCTGACCTCCTTTTAAAAATGCAAGACAATAGACCCTAATTTCCTATTCACTCTGGGCGGTGCCTATGTGAAGCTACGAAAGCTATCAGCAGAGTAGCGTCTCAGACAGGCACCTGACAGCAGGGTATTCTGGCATGGCTTGGTTGAAACCCTTTTGTTCCTTTTTTCCGTTTTGATGAATGGAACTGATTTTTTCCTGTATTTCTTTCTGAACTAACGTTGTCAGTTTCAGTTGCTTTAATGTCCCTTTTTTCCACCAGCATGGATACATACCAGATTCCGTTTGCGTCTCCTCTGTTTGCTCTGGTTTTTTCCGTATGATTTGATTCTGATTTGCTTTTCATCCCTCTCTAGGTTTCTGTGTTTTGTTCGATATTGTGGTTTCCGTCCGACATAGTGATTTCTTACGTGTCTTGACTATTACAGAGGCTTTGGTCAGCAGAGACATTGACTAAAAAATATGCAGTTTGTGTGGGCGTCCATGTGCCAGTGCACGCAGTGCTATTTTACATGCAAGCAGGTAGTTTGCAGCCACTGTGGTGCCCACACACACATATATTTATCTACTTTACACAGCCGTGGGGGCTGGAGATGGGGGTCCCCTGACTCCGTACATGACTACAAAGCCTTAGCGTGTATTCCCAGCTACACGCGCCATAAGAGACAGTATAGAGCGCTGGATGCTGTGTGGAACTTCAGAATGACACCCATGGTAGTTCTCCTTCTCTCCTTCCCAGATTCTCCCCCATCACCATTGACAGCATGACCAGCCTGGCGGGGGTCAACCTCACAGGGCCCACCGGCGCCGGCTGGTGCATCTTCGTGTACAACCTGTCCCCAGAGGCGGACGAGAGCGTGCTGTGGCAGCTCTTTGGGCCCTTCGGTGCCGTCACTAACGTCAAGGTCATCCGTGACTTTACCACCAACAAGTGTAAGGGCTTCGGCTTTGTCACTATGACCAATTACGACGAGGCAGCCATGGCCATCGCTAGCTTGAACGGCTACCGCCTGGGCGACCGCGTGCTGCAGGTGTCTTTCAAGACCAGCAAGCAGCACAAGGCCTGAGACAGATGGGTTGCCACCACCACCAACATCATCTCCTCCATTCTGCTTAGAGTACTTGAGCTAGCTCACTGCTACACGGGCCTCGACTGGGTCTGTCTCTCTCTCTCTCTCTATCTCTCTCTCTCTCTGACACACATTCATAAAAGCCCTTCAAATTCCGACATGCTCTAGCAAAACACACACATACACACGAGTCCATACACACCAGGCAATGAGACATATCTCAAATCAAAGATACAGAAGTCAGAGTTTCGAAACACACTCAATAGTGGAGTTGTTCCTTTTTTTTTCTTTCTACACAAAATGCTACACTTTCCCCATATTTGCCTGGATTGAATTAGTAGGCATGAGTGGTCTTTATAGGGGGTGGGTATGAGAGGAATATATAAAGGAGACAGTCTAAAGAATGTGACAGAGAATGTGTGCGGAGTGCTTTGATTGAATTCAGGCAAATAATGATATAACTGCTGAACAAAACGATCAAAATTCTAAATGAACGATTATGTGCAATTTACCCAAACTCTTACCCCCACCATCTCTCCTGTCATCTTGCTGGAGAGGATGTTGTCACTTTTTTACACTTGGGCATTTTGAATCAGCGATTCTTTTTAGATCAAAGTAAAATAAATTTAAAAAACAGTGTTCTCTTATATACGTATATTAAAATATAACTATATATTCAATATTTAAGGTGGTTATAATAGCCGAGTATGTAAGCATTTTCTAGAATCTTTGACTGCTGTTTCCAGAGTCTGCATTAGGTGGTGCCTAGTGTATAGACAGTTTCTCTACCATATGAGAGCTTTTGCTCAGACCCAATATTGAGGTTAACAAATGGATACTGGTCACTGAAATGATTAGCCTGATTAGCCATAAGAATGCTCTTCCCTTCAAAAATCTCCCAACTACAACAGTTCACTAATCACACAATTTATCACACATCTAAACAGATTGACAAGGATTTGCAAATATTTGCCCATCAAAGTGATGTTATCTATTCACATATTGAATTCAAACACAAGCAGACTCTGCATTGTGCCAGATGATAATGATCATTTGTTTTTATAATTACAATAAGAAAGGCAGGGAAAACCTCTTCCACCACAAGACAATTTAAAGACAAATACCGGTTTTCCACTTTTTGAATACTTTTTTGACATTTGTAAAGACATTACGACCTGAAAATAACATTAATATACGTCAACAGAATGTGTAAAGATTTCCCAGATTAAACAGGCATCTGATTATTTGTATAAAAACAAAAATGAAATTTGCCAAAAGATCTATACAAAACTGAAGAACACCAGTATTTGTCTTTAAACTGATGCTCAAAAACAATCTTTTCTCATAGACGAGGCAATAGTTTTATATATCTATACGTGGAATAAGAAAACCTCTCTTAAAACTAAAATGCATACAGCAAAATGAAAATCCCTGCTGTTCTTACACCCTGGATCTGAACAATGACCACCTGACAATAATCGTATTAGCACTAGGGAGCCCTAGAGAAAACAGCTTGTTGCCAGCTCCTCGGGCTTCTCCAAACTGTTTTGGTTTTAACCCTTCAAAAGCTTCTCAGATTAAAATTCTTGCTCTGTAAAAATTGGAATGGACAAAGACAAATCAGGCCCAGAATTTAAAGGACTGTCTTAAAATATGCTTGTGTTCATGCACTACCACCAATATAGTATATCTTAGCGTATCTGCCCCACCCCCTCCCCCCTAAACCCAACAGCATGGAAATGATCTGTGGTGGTATCACTGATGGAACATTATGCCAACTACAACCTGTCATGCTGAACTATGTGTTAAGAAACCTAATTTAGGATCTACCATGGGAAGAGGTATTGTCTTCAAATACCAAGTTGTCTGCACATGAGAATAGAAATAAGGTCAACTATATTCAAGACATTTTTGCTTTTCTAAATGACGCTGTGTTAGCCAAAGAGGATGACGATCTCTTTGAAAGGATTACATTAGAGATAAATCTATTTTTATACATACAAAAGAACAAGACCTTGTGCTGAATTTTTACAGATTCTTAAGCTTGGAAAAATTGGGGCGATCGCATGGCTTTTATTTAAACCCTCGGATCTTTGCAGAACGATGGGGTAAAAGGCATGCGGTGTACGGGTGGGCGTTAGGGAAGGGGCAAAGGAAAGTTGTAACTCAAACTTAACTGTTCAACCATATCAAAACAATTGAGACTTAGCAACAAAAAACAAAGTTGATGCATACAAGTTAAACAGTTAGGGTTAAAACCTGATAGATGTCTCTACATCTTTACTTTACAGTGTGCATTCACACTCAATTCTCTCATCTCTAGGTTGTGTACAGTGTTGCTACAATGATGGTGCAGTGAGCTAAAAGTGCTTTGACTTGAGAATCCCAGACTAAGCTGCAGTGAGACAGTTTCATTGCTCAGATGGAAAAAACATAATGGCAGATTGCAAAAAGAAAGGTTAAAAGAGGCAGATTCATAATAAACATTGATTCACATTCATCGCAATTGGGTACACTTAATTTCCGCCAATGAATTATATGGCAAGCCGGTACCAAGGCCAAAATTATATTATCCTGACTGCAATTGTCCCACTAAACGTAACTCTTTATTGAATATGGACCCTCTTTAACTTATGTTAATATTTTTGAGCATCACAGTTGTGCATATACCAAAACTAATGTCAATCAAATAAAATATAAAGTAGCAACAAACCCCATTTGCACGTTTCATATAGGCTTCGAGATAAATAAAAAGTCATATAAAATATAATGTGTGAAATCAGATCACCTCCCGACAAAACAAACAGTAAATATCAAGTGTACGACCCCCTCCCCAACCCCCCAATATTGATAGTGTGTGGTTTTAATTTTTTTTTATTGATTCTTCAAACTGGAAATATTACAACATGATGGAAATGTACCATGGACTTTTTTCAAAATTATTATTATTAATCATACCATTTCATTCCCAATTATATCCAAATGATTATTGGTGGTGTGAGCAGTGCTAATCACATGAAAGGACTAATAGTAGCTATTTTAAGTTCAGGCCATGCAAGAGAATAGGTAGCACAGGGGAGGTGAGCATTTGGCCTGGCCTTGAAATGGAAACAATAGGCAATGTTAACTAGAGCTGTTGACCTAGCCATGTCCAGTCTACTATGTCTAACAAGAAACAAATCAGTGCAAGATGGAGCCGTCACACACAGTCCAAACAGACCCTCATCACTAACATAATATAAAACAGTAGAAAGCCAGGATAATGGCAGGAGACCACCCAACGACACCGCTTGAACAGCAACAATAATCATTTAAACAAAAAAGACAAAAAAAACAACCTTTCCTATGGAACAGTAAGTGCAATGTGCTTTGTTTTTATATTGACTGAGAACAAATGATATATATTTTTTAAAAAACAAATTAAACGTCACACTGAAGTGGTTTGCAGAAGAGCAAAAACGATCAAATATACAAGAAGAAGAAAAAAGCCAGATTATTAAGGGCATCTAACAAGCAATGAAAGCTTTGATCTAATCGATTCATTTTTAAATGTCCATAATCCCCTTCCTATGCCCCGATTTGTTGCTCAGGCCAGGCAAGCTAATATAAACTGCATATTTGGCTGACCTTACGAAGCAATTACAAAAGACCTTGAAAGGAATACTGTCTTATATATCATTCGTTTTAGCCCGTGTCAGTTTCAAATATCATTTTTTTTTCCTGTGATTTATCGATTTACTTTACATATCAAGACTCACTTGTTAAATTAGCATTTTTGTGTTGTTGATGTTACCATAGAGGAGACACATTGGTCAAAGATTTTGTTTGGTTGCTTTGGTTGGGTACAATTTGTTATTTTTTATACCATTATTTAATTAGTTGCAGTTCTTAAAGTGTATGCAGATTTTAGACTTAGTTAGATTTTTTTTTATTTCAATCAAACTGTGTTTAATTGTGTTTGTAAAAGTCTGTGGTAGCTTTTGTTGCAACATAAAATAATTTAAACAGAAAAAATTCAAGATAGCGCCAACAAACTTGTATTATTTGGGCGACTTTAAGCTTGTAGTTTTAACTTATTGTTAACTTAAAAACTATTTATTATGATTATTATTATTGCCTCGTATAAAGTATGTTTTGTGTATATTTATTGTTTATTTCATTATATTTGCAAGTTTAAAAGATTTTAAGTTTGCCAAAATTGTGGTTACACCATTTCGTTTCTTAAAAAGGGGGACAACTAGATAAAAAAAAACGCTTTAGAAGTACGATTTGGACATGTTCTCCATAGTCAAAGAATGCACTGCTATATTAAACTAATTGAAGTGTATAAACATACATGCTGTGTGCTAGATGTTAAGCCTTTACTGCCTGTGTTCTGTTTGTCTTGTTCAATGAAAATCTTTTGATTATTTAATCTAATCACAGTCTTGTTTTTTCCAATCACTCAAATAACCTGATTGTTATCTTAAGGGCCATAAGGAGGGACTCAAAGGGCATGGCTGGAGCCTATTGCAGGACTCCAGTTAGAAGCCAGAAACATATGTAATGTCCATCGCTCAATGACCTCTCAAGAAGCCTTCCTGTCTCTGCTGTTTGGTTTATATTTATACAGTGAAAGTAGGGCTGCCTCTCCCCAAAGACTACAGCATAGATCCGAGATCCTCTTTGCGATCGATGGAATAAATGGAAACAAGAGATAGTGTTTCATATGAGGCTAAATGCATTGGGAATACAAGCTGGGAGCTGAGCTCACAGCTCCAATTTCAGACCATGAGGCAGCAGCAGGAAAGTTTTTTGGGAGTGCCGGCGTTAGGGTGGGTATGTGAGGGGGGGGTTGAGTGGTCCTTTGTTTCTCAACCAACTGTATTTTGTGTCTATTTATTTAGAAGAGGGGACACAGTAACATAGTGATGTTTTCTTACATTTTCCTGCAATGGTAGAACAAATCGAAAAGGTTCAAAAATGATCAAAACCGATCTGCTGACACCAACGTCAGTGGAAGAACAAAAAATCTCATACTTCCAAACATGACCAAAACAAACGATGACAAAATTTACGAAAGAAAAAAAATAAACCTGTCAGTTTAGTCTAGGATATTTATTACTGGGATTTCAGCTGAAGACGCTTGAAGACTTTTTCATGGAATTGTTTAATTATTTGTACTTTACATGCCAGAAAAAAATAAAAGTTACAAATCTGAGTGACTGTTTCCGTGGATCTCCTTGTCAAAACTATAATTGATAACCATCAACCACCAACCATTGCCAATTTCAATATCATTACAGGTGGCTAACATTTATATATTATTTGCACTTTCTATGAATTTGCTGTAAGAAATGACAAAGCACTATAGGATATAGGAGAACTCATTCTCTTAGTCTTCATCTTTTTATAGTGTTGAATAGAAAATAATTTTAAAATAAGACATAATGCAGAGTCATCCGTAATATATACTTGTAAAATCGTTTTTCCAAAAAATGGAACTGGTTTGGAATATGTTAAAAACTTTATTTTTAATGGAATGACAATTACTTTAGACAGTTGTATATCGGGGTAAAACAAAGTAGACAACCTAGAAACTCTGAACTAAAGAAAGGAAGTCCCACATGGATCTCTACTCAGCTTCGTGCAGAAGAGGTTGCTGCCAGTGGTCCCTTTAAAAGCCGCCTGAAATGGACAGCATAAACATAAACCAGTTACCCTTACAGTCATCATTCATGCTGTTCTTGTAGCTTTCTTAAGGCCTTCATAGCAATAGCATCTAATATTAAACATTTAATGCAACAAATTTAAAACAATAGTAAATATTCACATGACAATCTTAACTATAAGCCATAACAGTGAGGTAATCTTTACTTAACATCCATTGTCGGTATCACCTTACCATACAAAACGTGAAACACACGATTTAACGATTCAGTTCAATCTACAAATGTGTTAAAGCATTAATAGCCTTGCTAGTTTGTCTTTTTTTTTTTCTAAAAGGGAAAACTAGATCTGACAACCATTAACAGCATTATTCAATTGTAAATCATTCCTGTGAAAGGACTCAAATGAAGTTACCATTACCTCACGCTTCCTGCTCTGCTCTGTCTCAACTGGGGGAGGACTGGCATCACAAGAGATCTTTCCTCGAAATAAGGTCAATTCTGAGGGTGCGTGGAAAAAGCCCCACCCAAGCTAGGATGATTTTAAGTGTATGGGTAGAGATCATGTAACTCCATATACACCTAACTCTTTTACAAATTGAAGCACTGCTCGTATTTTTCCACTCCCTACTTAATTATCCTGACCCTGATTCTGACATCTGACCCAATAATGGCCTCATGTCTCACCAATGTTGCATGCTTTGACTTACGCTCGGGTGGGCCTAAAGTTCTGTGTGGTCGTGGTTTGCGTCCAGGCTTGGCGGCTCCTGGCACACTGCGGGGGTGGTGAACTCCATGAGGTACTCGCAGCGGCTGGGCTCGGAGACGGACATCACCACCGTTTCCTTTCCGCAAGTAAGCTTCACCTGGAAGGGATAAGGGGCACCATTAACGTCCGTGCTGTCAATACGGATGGCCAGGGCTGAATGGAATACTGTGGGAAGAGGCCAAACGGGTGTAGGGGGGGGGGTCGGAGGAGGGGACGTACGGTTGTGGATCTGTTGGGGCCCTGCCAGCACCCAGTGCCGTGGTCATACTTCTTCTGGGAGTAGACGTTTTCCTCTGAACCAGACCAGGATCCCCAGGACCTGAAGAAGGATGGTTGAATGGTTAAAGAGGAAAAGGCAGGGTGATAAGCTAAACACAAAAACAACCATTACAATATGCGATGAAGGCACCGCAGAGTATACTTACCCAAGGTTGGTTTCAGATCCCCCAAACTTGGGTTTCTGGGATACTCGGTTGAATGGACATAATCTGTAGATGTACCTAAAAATAAAATGGAGGAGAAAGCTGAGTGTCTTCTGTCTGGCCATATATGCTGATGTCATGCGTATCAGTGTGTGAACTTACTCGCTCGTAGTAAGGTCGTAACATTGGCCATAGAGGTAGGCAAATTCAAAACTAGGTCCGAAATCAAGGGAGATCTCCTTCTCAAGGCCCCTGCGGAAACACAAATCAACCAAGTGAGAATAGGGTCATTTATCAGCCAAATATCCTTTATCTCCCAATCTCCATTGAAAACAATTCCATGTGAATAATGCAGTGGCTATTGTGCCATGAATAAAAACAGAGGAGTAGGCCGATTTCAGTTGATACAATGCAGGACGATAATTATTTATGGGAAGCAAGTCTATCCATATTCATCCAGGAAGACTCACTTGATTTGATCATCCACTGCACGAAGAGCTCTTTCCGCCTCATCAAATTCATCCCTGGCTTTCTGGGCAACTGGGATTCAGAATAACTTGATTAATGATACAGCAGCACAGAAAACATCCATTAAAGCCATTTACATTGGAGGTATGCGCACATATACGTATTCACGCACGCACGCACGCACGCACGCACACGCACACACACACAGCTGTGCATTTAAACCCACTCTTAAAAGTTATGTATCCTAGAGCTTCAAAAGTCTCATTAAAATGTGGAAAGTTGTTTTCAGTCGTCGAGTTCATTTAGCTGTTCTGAAACACAGTTTCAAGAGACCATCTGCCATTATACATTAAAATAGCTATAAGGTATACCTATTAAAACAAAGGCAGGTTTTGTTTATTCATTACAAATGTAGTTGCAATATCCTAATGTACTTCAGCTTTTTCATACATCTATAACCCCAGCACAATAAAAAGATTGGTTCTACAAAACAGCGCAACCTTAAAAAAAAAAAGGGCTGATGAATAAACCTTGTATTTCAAAACAATGAGCGAAAACTTCCATCCATCAAACAAGTGCTGAGCTATCGGAAAACCGAATGCACTGGGCTGCAGCGTCAGCACCTACTCAGGCAATCAGCTCTGGGTATGGTGGGGTGTGATGGTAAAAGCCACCGTTATACACCACAGACACGCACTGAATCAAGCACTCACCGTCGATGAGGCTCTGGGTGCCTTCCTCATACGGTGGCAACGCCTGCTCGTCCTCCTCTGTGGTTTCAGTGGGCGGCGCCGTGGGTGGGATCTGCAGAAACAGACAAACAAACAAACATTAACACAGATCGGGTCAGCCACTGAGAATATAATCCAGAGGGTTTCACTTTAGGAAGGGGATTAAAAAAAAAAGAAGAAAATAGCAAACTCAGGGGTGGGGGGCGTCCTACTTTATCGTCTTCTTCGTCCTGGTCCTCATCATCTTCGTCGTCTGGGTCCTCGTCCTCGTACTCCTCAGGGACCTCCTCGTCGGGGTACTGCTCCGAGTCGTGGTCGGAGGCCGGCTCCGTCGTCTCCTCGGGGGTCGGGGGGTCCACAGGCGCGGGAACGTCCGTCTGGGGCTGAGGCGAGCGGGAGGTTTCAGGTGGAATAGCAGGAGCTCTAAGGCTGTTCACACGGGCCTGTGGTCTGGCCTTTTTGTTTCTCATTATGCCCGCATTCTCCAGACTTTTTAATGACTCATTTGGTTAATTGTTTTTACTGTAAAATGAGGTAACTGTGTTCTACGGGGCCATCTGTGGCAAAAGTTGGTTGAAACTGGTCCAACTGGCAGTGCTCAACTCAGACTGTAAATCCGTCTTTAATGGCTTGAATCCACTTGCGTTGATTAAAATATTTAATTGATTTATACAACGTCAATGTCGTTAGTATTTTGGAGATGATATGGAAAAAGGTTCTGGCATCCGTTATACTAAAGCACTTTCATAATTGATATTCAATGTACTCCCTCAAAGCACTCAGGATATCTTTAAAAATGTAATAATCAAACTAGTATCATACATTTCACAGCAACAAATGATCAACAGCCCATTTTGTGCAATTTTGTTGTTACAGTTTTCCCCTGTTTACAGCGTTTAGTGCAGACAGAACACACACTGCAATGAACCAATGTTCAGAGGGCCCAAATACCCAGACTGTTACCTCAGAGAGATATTTTTCTTTGATGCTGCTCCAAATGGTTTCAAACGCTGCAGTGTCCACGGTTTCCACTCCTCCCAACACCCCCTGAAACGCAAGAAGTCTTCCCTTAATGACATTTTGAATGAACAACAATATGGCTCCACGATGAACTGGTATGGAGTCGACCCATCCGAGGTGCTGCGCGTGGGAAGTGGTCTCACCTGGGCCTCCTCTTCGGTGAACATCCCGTCTGCATCGGGATCTAGCTCTGTGTGGGCCTGAAGCTCCACCGCTGAAACACTGACAGATACAAAGATGAATATATAAGCATAAAACAATACACCAGTCACAGTAGTATTGGTAGTAGTATAAACACTTACAATACAAGAGATGGCTAAATGTATGAGGCAAACAGCATTTATTTGTGTGAGGAAATCCGTAGAAACTAACTATATTGTGAACTATTCTTAAACGTGTAATAACGATTTATTTCTAATGATCTCATTTTTAAACCTGTCTTGTACCAGAATTATGTAAAAAGGACCTACATTAACAATTCGTTCTAGGAGCTCTAACACTTACAGGCCATCGGCATCAACATCAAGTCTAAGAAATGCCTCTGCCATTTTTGTGTTGTCCTTCTCCGCACGGATAACGGCTTGTTGTTCTGAAACAGGAAGTCATGGGAAATACAAAGGATTACACGACCTCAGATGAAAGACTTTATAGCCATTGCTCTCAAAGCCAGGAAGAGCCGAAGAGTGCGACCCATGTTGTGCTGCTGTACCTTCCCAGGCCTTTAGATGGCGATCTTTGGCTTCTTTTTCAGGTTTTTCTGCAGCCTCCTTCACAAGCCTCAGGGCCTCCACCGCGTCTTCTGATGCCCTCTTGCTGAGCTGAAGTTCAGTTACTTTGCTCTGTTTAAACCAGAGATTAAAAATTCACTCAATATACGAAAATATTAAACCAGCATCAAATATTAAAAATTAATAAATACAAATCTTAATAAACCAAGGGCCGGGATCATAATACGTAAGTAATATAATGGTTTCCCATATTTTATCCATCCATTTCCTTCACTCTCTGTATTTTGAGTCATTGTATCAATCTCTATATTTTGAGCCATTCGTTCATTACAAAAATCATAGGTTTTGCAGTATATATTTATGTTGCACTCTTGAGCATTTCCTGTTGTGTTTGACACACACACAGGCACGTCCGAATTATAAACCTTCAGTAAACTAAACCAATCTTCTTCTGGTAGATATGTTCCCCATGCCCACCTGCTTCTCATCCAGGCCCCTCTTGGCCTCGTGTATGAGCTGCTGTTTGAGCAGGAAGCCCTCCTTGGCCACCTCGGCCAGCATCTGCAGGCTTTCCTTCTCCTTACGTCCGAGTTCCCTGAGAATCACACAGGAAGGGCATCAACAAACTGCCACTCATACGTTGGCCTTACACGGCCTCGCCTCAAAAGGTTTGAATAAATACACATAAACAACAAGATTTGACAGAACTACGTGTTGAGCAAAGGATTATGCGGTTTACCTGCAGGTGTTTTGACAAGTAGCACCGCTGTTATACTCATCTGTTGTGTCGCAGCAATCTGTGTGGGAAGGACACTTTGAAAAAAGGTAGGCTTTTCGTTGACAATAGACATACGATTAGTGTGAACAGTAAGGGGATTTGGGGTGGTCAGGTGGTGTAATTCTTACCACAGATGCCGTCATTGATTCGTGAGGATGGAATGAAACCTGGGCGGAAGCCTGCGTTTGTGCAGTGGAAACTGCCATTGGGACAAGCAGCAGTGCCTGAAAGAACCAAATGTCTGTTACTCCTGCAGACCACCAATTTGATTAATTGGTATCGCAAATGGTTTTCTTGACAATGCGTGAGCCATACATACCCGGTTCATCAGAGCCATCCTTGCAGTCACAGTAATCATCATTGACTCTATCAAACGCTATGGTCCCCGAGCCGTCTAAACAAGTGAATGGTCGATTCTCTTCATAGAACTGTCTCTCTGTGGATCAGCAAAAGACAAGATGTGATACATGGGCAGGTTAATGCAGATTAAATATTCAAAGATTAATGAGGGAATATATCATTCTCACTTGACAGAGGAACTCCGCGGGGCCGCAGCACCTCCACCGCTGTGACCGCCCCCAGAAACATAACAAGCAGGTACGAGGAGGCCATGGCGATGCTCTGGGCAAAGCAGAAGGGTTTTACAACATTAGATTCAAACGCATTATAGCACATCGAGGGAACTGGGACATCGTAAAGTTTTGCACGTCAACATCATCAATGAAATATAGGAGTGGGACGAGGAGAAAGGGATATCCGTGGAGTGTTGGCAAACGATGAGGTTCTTAACTTTTGACAACAGAGCATTTAACTACACCGCAAGTCGATTCAATTACTGACTACTTTTATCATTATCTGGATATCCGGACAGACATGCTGTACCTTACAATTGTTAAACAACTAAAATACATTTCATCTCCCGATTATTACTGTAGCTAAGAGGAAGGCGACTACAGCGGGATGGTAGCAAGGAAGTACAACTGAAGGCAAAGGGCGACTCCTTTAACAACTGTAGTTCAAATTGTAAATTGTCGACGATTAACTGTATGTCTTACATTGCAATAATGGCAATTAATGACTTGTTTATCAATAGAATATAGATTATTTCTAGTGAAACGAACAAACAGCTTATCATTCATTACCTTTTCTTGTTTCGTCACTGGATTGCGCATGTGCGGACCCTCGCGATCGGTGGTTTCTTCTGATTGGATAGTACAATTATTCCACAGCAAATGATTGGTGGAAAGGTCGGGCGACTCAAATGGAGTATACTGGGAGATACGTCCATGTCGTGCATTTGTATTATAAATTATGTAGTATTAGTATGTTTCACAGGCTTCAAAGTATACAATTTTGAAAGCTGGACATGTATTTGCTATGTGTTTTATTTTGTTTTTCTGAATGTGTGAATGGTAACAGCTAGATGTTGTTATTCTGTACAATGAATTTATAAATTAAATATCTCAGGGCTGTGACATTGCGCAAAAAGTCGACACGTCAACATGAGGAGGTGAGAGGCATCTTGAATGTTCCCAAACTGCCAACATATTACACATATTACCTTTATTACAAAAATCGTCCTTTATTTGTATTTTCAACACACTTTACAGTACCGAACAGTGAAATAAAAGAAAAATATACTGATATATATGATATTGTTTTATATATAGATGTTTGCTTATTAAATGCATTTATTCACAAAATGACACGTCAGCCTCTGTCAAAAGGAAAACCTTTCATAAAAATAATATAATAAAAATAACTTAGACACATTTTACACATTACAGCAAGATCATTTACAAATATTACAATCATTTCATGGTGGTTTTTTTTCAGTTGTTTAATCTTTTTAAAAGTTGTGAACAAACACATGATTAAAGCCCAGAGAATTATTCTCAGAGGGAGTCAGTTTTTGACAAAGTAACCTGATAGCAATCCCAAAGGGAACCGGCTAGGTAGGACACCGTGAGACTGACATTCAGGCTTATTAGGCTAGGACAAGTTACTAAGAAGAAAGGGTGGAGATCATTCTAGAAATGGCCAAGTCATCGAAGAACACACCACTTATTACTTACTTTCAATAAATTAGTCACATCCCTTTTTTAAACTTAATTCACATATATTTGACCAATAAGTCAAAACTCATTCACAAGGAGTATTATTATTATTATTATTATTATTATTATTATTATTATTATTATTATTATTATTATTATTATAGCATGACTACTGAGATCAGTTATGCCTCTACTGCACAATGAATGCTTGGGACTTGACTTGGTGGAATGTAATCAACATATTATTCAGTTAATACCAGAATTCCAGCACAGTTTGTGCTCCACCTCAAAGCACCGCCCATAACCTACTGAAAATAAAGTGCAGCTTAAGCTAACTACTGATGAATGTGCACGTTTAGGATGTGACAGTAGGAGATTGCGCACGTTAACGTAAATTAAACAGAACAAGAAGGAGAAGATGGAGGGATTGTGTCCTGAAGTGCTTCAGTGGTTAATTTCAACAAACATACATGTGATTATTTGCCCTCCTTCATGGATTGACTAAATTGATCATTTACAATGCAATATTACAGTATGTACATTGCTGATAATGCTTATAGCAGATATCATCATTAGGTGATTTCAAATTCTAGACCATCCACCAGAACAATACAAAAATAAACTGTACACAGACTGTTCAAAAGAAAACATACAGGATATATATCCCATGGTTTCCTTTACTTCATTTAAAAAGAATGGCAGCAATTAATCAATTGAATAATTTCATAATAAGAAACATTTGCTACAGTATCGTGTTTTTATGGCAATTAAATATTAACGTTTCATAGCTTATGAAATAAAACCAAGCCCAAAAACAAACAGGAAACATCTTCAAAGAAAAAGGCCAACCCAAATGGGAATCATGTGGTTTAAAAAAGAAAGACGTGATCCTAACATTGGGTTCCCATTGGACCGGATGAAGTCCTGTGTGGTGGCCTCCACGCCGTCTCGTGACAGTGCAGGTCATGCACGCAAACGTCTGTCGCACCATGCAAAAGTGTCTCAAGATAAGCACAGTTACTGACCAGCAGAAACTACCGCTTGACTTTATAATTTTCTACGATTTAATTTTAGTTGTGTGTTTTTTTTTACCCTGTGAAGAAGTCACAAACCAACCGTGACCTTGTGAGGCATGTGCTGTTTAAATCCTTTAACACCATTCAACAGGATATAGGTGATGTCACTGAATGACCCATGACCATATTTAGACCTATAACACTTTTGACTTGTCACTCATTCACTCGCTCGTCAGATTCCACAGCCTGTTGTGTATTTCTTTTAAAATGAAAAAGACGCCTCCATCCAACGTAGTCTTCGTGGAATCTGCTCATTTACTTGCATGTCTTTAGCTAGCTATAAAGTAAAGTCATTGCACCTTCCTGATTCAAACAACACAATCGTTGTGCCCCACTGCAATGCAACAAAAACCACAACTGATTGGCTGCTTTGTCGGTCTATACCCAAACACTGCCCACATTTTGTAAAGACAAACCTAAAACTCACCGAAGACTATACCATCATGATGATATAAATATACTATTATATTCATTTTGATATCATATAAATCGAAATACGGGCAGGTATTGTGTCCTGCAATCATACATTAAGGCAAAAAAGCTATAAACATGAAAAACATGATCAGAGACTACCCTCATAAGGTCAACACTTCTCTTCCCTTCCCTGAACATTTATCACTCTGATTCCCCTAACGTCTGTGTTCTTTGAAATCACTGCATCCCCTTGCCAATGCCAATCCTTTGGTTTGGTGAGTTATGACTAGACATTAGCAAACAAAGTGAGCAAACTGAATGCTAGATGGTGCATGGGGATCTGCTAAATGAAACGATTCCACAGACATTTAGTAGCAACATACATACATAGCAACCGTGGTAAATACAAAATAGGCAAAACATAGTCGTCAAATCATCTCATGGCTTATTCTCAGAAAGTAAAAAAAGAAAATCAATAAGAAAAGATGGACTCAAAAACGAGTGTGTGATTGGTCTGTATCTAAGTTATTATATTATCAGAAGAGCAGCAAAGGAAGACCTACAGCCCAAAACAACTAAAACCTAAATATCACCACAGACACTCCAAGTGTGACGGACACACCACAACAACACCATGAACAGTTAAATCCTTAACTAGAGACAACCAACAAAAAGAAAGATAAGAAATGCAGACACTCCTGTCCCACAATGCATTGCTTCACGACAGCTCCATTCAGGAAGCTGGTGTTTCAGAAAGGCACAGAGCCATCTTGCACCAGTAGCACTCCTCATAAAGGGAAAAAGGGGGGGGGGTACGGGACGTAGGCCCCCCCCCCCGCGTCGCAGCATCTTCCTTTCCTTAGCTTCCTCTCTTCTCCTCCTCCAATTCTGTGGATATTTATATTTTTCTTTCCGACAGAAATGGAAAAAATTGTCACCTGGATGTGTAGCTTTTCTGAGTTTCGTATGGCAAACATGGATTTCTAATACTGACTGACACTGTTTAATAATTCCAATAAGAGATGGCTTTTTCCAAAGAGATTGGTTATTTATCCTTGTCCTTCACTTTTCTGTATATGCACACATACAAACACACGCTCAAGTGTGTTATCGGTACCTTTATGGGTGTGCATACACATGTTGTGTTGCTTTGCGTGTGTTGCTGTGGGTGTCTACATGGCAAATGTGTTGCAACGTGTGTGCATCTTGTGTACATATTGTGTACGTGGATGCTGAAGTGTACAAATGTTCCCGGTACTTCTGGTGTATACGGTTATTGGAATCTCCCAGCGACCTAGCTTGTGTTGTATTGGTGAGTTCATGTGTGTTTATAAATGTGCATGGCTCTTCCAGAGTGCTACAATGTCTTCCGCGTCCCCGTCGTTAATGCTCAACTCCACTCGTCACGTTCCGATGTTCCTATCGAAATGAACAGGAAGGACTTGTCACCACTCATAATCTACAGTTGCTGTGTAACTAACTTTTCTTTTAAGCAATAATAATTAATTCCCTTTTTGAAAAATAGATTTAAAGGTCTGTATTGTCAATGCAGTCTTATTTGTTCTCGGTTCGCCCCGTTAAACGAAAGGAGCAATGGTAGCGTGTGTGCAAGTGAGGAGGGAAAATACACTGCAGGAGGAGTCATGTGTCCTCCGCCGGCGAGGATGAGTCCTCCTCATCCTCCTCTTCCTCTACAGGACTTGTGTCTAAAAGGCTTTCCTTCTGGCAGGTCACTTCCAAGTGGGCTTTGCGCTCATTGTCTCCTTGTTCCTCCTCCTCCTCCATCGCCACCTCCGTCTCCTCTTCGATAATGTCCTCCTCCTCCTCCTCCTCCTCTTCCTCTTCCGCGATCCCCGCCGCCGCCGCCGCCGCTTCCTGGTTCCTCCCCTCGTCGGGGGGCCGCCCGCAGTCCTGCGTGATGTGGTTGGGGACGGGCTGCCCGCCGCCGTCATCCTGCGACTCCCCGTGTTCACACGGGGGGTCGTCGTCCAGGGTCAGTTCAAACTGGAACTTATCCACACAGGTGTTAAGGTCCTTGTCCTGGCACACGGGGGGCGGGGAGGGGCTTTGGGGGATGGTACTCTGGTACCAGTCCCGGTTGTCCTCCAGAGTGTCCAGGATGTCCTGGGCATCGGGGTGCACCAGGTCCCCCCACGTCTCCCACAACGGGTGGACGATGTAGTCGATGAAGCCCACCTGCAGCACGGAAAAGGGCATCAGATGGATGGGAGGTACCAACTGGTGGGGAGACAGGGGGCTTCTGCCTGGGTGTTAGAATAGCCCAAACTACCAGACCTTTAGGAAGGTGCCGGTAGGAATTCTGCGTTTTGTACAATTTGGAGAGTAATAATAATTTGAGATTATTCTGAAAATATTTTTTCTGATTTTTCAAAGCAGCGTTTTTTTTCTCGGTGGGATTCAATTGGTCTCTTGAAATAAGCGTGTATTTGGTGTATTTGAAACAATCAGGGACTCTCACAATAGATAAGGGGGGTATTGGTCATGCTGAGATCAGAAGGACCAATCATGTTGAGAACCTCGTTAAGCAGAGTAGTGGGAATATCGTAGATCTTTTTTCAAAACATATCGTTTTTTGACATCACTAACTAATCGTAGCTAAACCCCTCTCCATTACACAGCTAGATGGACATTACCACTAGTGATGTCATAAGATTATATATTTTGTCATCACAAGTGGTAGTATTTGCAAACATGTATATTGTACCCAGATGGATGAAGGATTGATGAACTCCCACCCATCATACATCAGAGTGAAAATGAAAACTTGTGATGTCATAAACAGATGACCCCAAAAGTGGTAATGTCCTCCCGTAGATAAGATGGCTAATTATCTCCAATACATCGTGCATATTGGGGGGCATTTCCACTCGTGATTTCACAAATGTTTGATGTGAAATGTAGTATAGCGGCTCTTAAATAATTCATAAAATAATATTACTGTATACCAAACTAGTAACCAGGAACCCAACCAGGAACCATCAATTAACTTCATTTGACCCTATTTGAGGATCTGACTTATATATGATTAAACATGGCAGTTACCTGGCTCTTTTCCACCGATGCAGTGTGTTTATCACACATGGGACTGATCTCCATCCCTCGCTCTCTCTCCTTGTCTCCCTGTCTGAAGAACTCTTCCATGATTCTCTCTGTCCATTGTCTGTACACAGCCAGAGGCTTGGTAGGGTTGCTCAGGTCCGCACAGTGCACCATATTCCTCAGCACCTGCAGAAACCCACCCCCATCCCCCAGGTTGTCACATCTCTGGTTCATCACATTAGATAACGTCTAAGAGATTTGATACAGATATTGTTGCGAATATAGTAGACCCGTGTAGAACAGAATATTTCTAATGCTTACCTACCTTCAAAGATACATTTGTACGTGAATGATTGTAGCATTCCTCTATTTTAAATGTATTTGGTATATATTTTGTCTTAAATGTATTTGAAATGTCTTTGTGTACCATGAAATGCAGTTCTAATGAATGTATTTTTATTATTATTGTTCACGTTTAATACAATCTTTCCTTAAAATATGTAATAACATTTGCAGGACATATTCAGCCTCTGATTATTCAACGATAGTAAAACACAACAGACACAATTAGGTAAGACTTGTACTGAATCTGTGTAGAAGCAAAATAAACAGATAATTTCTTGCTTCTAATTTGAGAGTTTGTAGTTACTGGAGTAGCAGAATTTACCGTGACCTCTACTATTTACACTCTCTTACCGCATGATACCATACTGAAAAAAAACATGCTTCATTGCAAATGTGAAAGGGATGATACTTAACACCTGGTGTGAGTGATATTAACCATTACCCGCCGTTTTGAAATCTGCCCTACCCTGTGCTTTAATGACATCACCAGTGGGAATTTCCAACTAGATGTATGCTGGATAGATCAATCTACCAGCATACCCAGTGGATGCTTGTGAATGTTGCTTATCTATGCATCATCCATCTAGGTGGACACTCCCACTTGTGATGTCACAAAAACACAGGGAAAGGCTGATTATTCCAACGGGTCACACCTGCTGGCATAATATAACCCCTTTAAGGTGGATGGTCTCATCTCACCTGTATCCGGTCTGTGTAATGGTCCAGCAGCAACACCCCAGAACTTGTCACTTTCTTGGTCTCCACCATCGTTTTCAGGTCTGCCAGCAAACTCATGTGTTTGGACATGTCTGTCGCCAAAACCTGAAAAAAAGAAAAAATGTCTGAGCTACCTTCTCATGCGGAACAGAGAGGAGAGACAGGATTGAGACACTGATGGAAAGAAAAGGAAGGTAGAAGTGAAGGAAGTAAATTAGGGAAATAAGGAGGGAAGGGAGTAAGGGAAGAAGGAAGGAAGAAAGTAAGGAAGTAAGGAAAACGGTAGGAAGGTAGGAATGAAGGAAAGGAAGACGGAGGGAAAGAAGCAAAGGAGGAAAGAAGGACGGAAGGAAGGAAGAATGGGAAGAAGAAAGGAAGGAAGGAAGTATGGATGAAATGAAAATAAAGAAGGGAAGAATGGAAGGTCTGAAGGAGCGAAGGAAGGAAGGAAGGAACGATCGAAGGACAGAAGGACAGAAGGACGTACTACGACCTTGTGTCTAGAACTCACCATATCAATGACCAGTTTCCGGAGACTCTGTCTCTGCCTCTTGCTCAGGTTTTGAAAGATGTCACAGTTCTCCTCGTGGAGCAGCTTGAATCCCACGGCCAGGTGATGGTTCTCCAGCACCGACTCGTCGTTGTACATCAGGGCTAGCTCTGAGTCTGTGGGAGGAAGCGTCACACATAGGGATTACTGCTTCCTTCTCATTCCACACCCAATAGGGATGGATAGAAGCTTAGAAGATGAATAGAAGATGCCAACAGAATCTGTATTCAATGTATAGATCACCTGATTCATTACCAAGTCGATAATTTGAAAATGACCCCCCTTGTTTTTCTACAAAATGGTGAGATGAGCTCACCTCAAATCAGGTCATCTTTCACTCACTTGTATTGATGAGGAACTGGTTTGACACGCCTGGATGGTCCACATCATGAATGGCAGCAGCAAACAATGCGGCAAGGATCTCTAGGTCGGTGAAAACAGCCTAACGTGGACAAGGAGATCCAATATTTTTAGTCCACCAAAAGTATAGATCTACCAATAACAAACAACACACTTTATAACAAGCAACATTGAATTCAGCTGCATGCCAAAAGGTTCAGATAGGCTTTAGGCATCTGATTCAAAGCTGCCTGCAGGTCAAACACTCCATTAGACCATCCTGAATGCCATGTATATATATATATGTATATATATACAGTATAATATCAGATGGCTCAAGTCAAGCTAGCTAGAATTAAGCTAGTACTATCAGGCTAGTGAGGCCTCGTAAATCATAAGCTTACATCTAGAGCCGGCGTAGACAGCAGTACGTGTGTGGATTGTGTGACATCAGCAGCGTGGAGGCTGTTGTGATAGGCCACGTTGGCGTGGTAGTGGTCTTCGAGGGTCATCACGTAGGTGACAAAGGTATCCATGGGGATCCGAAAGGTCTTCATTAGATCTCTCTCCTGGAAGAAAGGGGGGAAGAGATGAGAGCCACTTTAGACTGGCGCTGGGCTACTATGGACCCCCCCCCGTGGTCTGGACCACCCCCCCCCCCCCCCGAGGTGATTGACTCCCGTTGTCTAGTTGTGCCTTCTACATCCTTGATAAAGCTATTACTACCTTCTTCAAATATGAACTGGTTCCTCAAATGTTTTGATGCTTTTTCGGTTAAGACTGAATCTAAACCTCTAACCACAGAGCCTGCGACAGGGCTAACAAAAAGATAACAATCTTCGCTTTGATAATAAGAGCAGATGTATAGTGTAGGTTACCTGGAAGACTGCAAACATCATGCAGCTAAGAGGTCGGTTATTGGAGAACTCAGCCACACTGAATATATTAAGGCCCCACTTATTCAAGTCGTCCAGCTCCTGCCATTGCAAAAACAAACAAACAAATACACATCATTACGACAATATCACAATTCCCCCCTCTCCCCAGATCCACATGAGTTGGTACCCCGTACGGATCTACACACTTATGATTACCGTATTTATTTAAGGCTAAGGGAAAGATACAGAAACATAGACAAACGTGAGACAATCTTCTGATGTTTGCATAATAGCGTTTCTAGCCAAAGCTAATTTACAACACGTGTCCCTTGATATGATACCCTACATATGGGTATCGTCGTGGGGGTAAGCGTGAGAGTGAGGGGGCTTGACTTGGTCATGCCTACCCGAGCCAACGCGTCCTCTTGCTCGGTCTTGACGCCGAAGCGAGGCAGGGCGGAGTTGGAGAGGCTGGAGCTGTGCGTTAGCTTCTTCACCCCGCTGATGTGACACATGGGCTTCTCCTGTTCCCTCAGGGTGGGAGATGGTATCTCCACCTCGTTTTGCTTATCTGCAGAGGTCCACACGCACACACGCACGCACACACGCACGCACACACACACGCACGCGCACACACACACACACACACACATAAGAGGGGAGCAGGGCGAGAGGACAGTGCGGTACAGTGAGCCGGGGACGGGGTTGGTTTCTACAGGAGATGGTTCATCCTCAGTTGGTGTTGTGTTTTGCTGGCTGCTGTGGTGGTGCTTTACCTAGGAAGGTTGTGGAGATGTATTCTGACACCTGGTTCCCTGAGCGACTCATCTCTGACAAATGGGACAGCTCGCGGTTCAACATCCTCTTGAACTGGAAGGGAAGGGAGGATAAGAGGTTTGAGCGGACGGTCAGAACATAAACACAGAAACACACACACACACGCACGCATGCATGCATGCAAGTACGCACACACACACACACACACACACACACACACACACACACACACACACACACACACACACACACACACACACACACACACACTGCATATCGGTTATGGTAAGGAGACATGTAGATACGTTATGATATTCATTGCAGATCGGATGGTATTGTATAGTTGGTAGTGTTGGTCTGCTGTTTGGTATTCTTTTGAAATCAATAAAACATGTGATATATACATATATATATACATATATATATAGATATAGATATGGTATGTGTATTTATACATTATAATCGTTTTAGTTCGAATGTATTAGGTGTGGCTGGGAAAATAAGTGTTTCTATCATCCACATATTCTGTCTCTTCAATACTTGGTGCACATGGCCATCATGTCCATGTTCAGATTGTCATGCATGTCATTTATGTCATACATCCACCACCAGCTGTGGCATATTTGCCCTCCTCTTATGCCCCCCATAACATGCATCAAGAGGCAGTGCACTTGAACGGTGTGTGTGCAGGTTGCGGGCGTGTGAACACATCGATTGTCCTCAAGGTTAAACGTTATCCGGGATGACAAGACATTTCATATATTTTATATTGGCGAGTAAGAGCCTTCAGCCGTTTCCCCAGCCAGCCAATCACGGCAAGGCATTTTGGACACAGCCCCCTCCTAGTCTGTGTCCTACTGACTGATCCTTCACACATATAATAATCTCCATGGCAACCGGAGCGGTTGCCGTGGCAACTGCCTCCTCACAGTCAGTCCTTCAGCTCGATGTGAGAGCAGCGGCTGCCTGGGTGACAATCTGAGAGAGTCGGCAGGTGTCTCTGACCTTTACCAAGGTCAAAGCCTCCCCTCCCCTCTTCTCTCGTCTCGTCTCCTCTGCTCTCATCCCTTCTTTCGGTCTTATGACGGCCTCCTCTTTCTCTCTTTAGACAAACAGCATGCTGCTGGTTCTATCACATCTCTATCTGCAGAGCATTTCACTGACTCACATGCAGGTTTACTGTATGTATTCACCGTGTTGTTGCTGTTGCAGTTTACTGTGCAGTGCTTTAATACATTTTGTGTCATTTTTTGGTTGACTTTGTTTCTTTTTAAGAGGATTCTGATTGTTCTCCCAACATGGCCTTCCAATAAGGAAAAATCTTCTAAAAGAAGTGGCCGGTCGACAGAATAAATAAGCCGATAACCTTGGGAAGCCCAGTGGGCCCACCTGAGCAGGATCTCTCTCTCTCTCTCTCTCTCTCTCTCTCTCTCTCTCTCTCTCTCTCTCTCTCTCTCTCTCTCTCTCCCTCTTTCTTCCACAGCATTGCTCTCTCATTCTTTCTAAAGCAGCAATGCTGAGTCATAGCTGCCAACCAACACTTGTACAGTGCCAGCCCTAGTGCCAGGACAAACAACACACACACACACACACACACACACACACACACACACACGCACACACACACACACACACACACACACACACACACACACACACACACACACACACACACACACACACACACACACATATGATGGCCACACATGACAGAAGCATCCATAGTTGTGTGCATATGTGTGACCCAGTGGGGAACTATTTGATCACATGTTGAATACGCACAAAAATAGTGACACATGCTTCATTCCGAAAGCCATCATAGAACGTGTACAGGATGCTATATTTTACTTTCATCTGGTAAAATAATAAACTGCTTAGTATTATGCCGCAGAGAATAATCTATATTGCTAATGAGGATTAAATCACAAAACATCACCGGAAACACCACATAGTCCCGCCGATGGATACTATTTAAATATTCAAAAGAATTGAAGTACTGTTTTAAAAAATTCTAAGCGTTATCAGAGGGTTAACAGAAGTCTTTGTATTCAAATGACTAAGGAGCAGTCTGGAGGGTGAACACTCAGTAGCAAGAGAGTTCCTTCTTGCTGACTTAGAGTCCAGGGCTAGTCCAACTAGCTTCCAGCAGCTAGCTGCTTACGGGGTCATCCCTATGTTCCCCAGGTCCTATGTTCCCCGGGTACAAAGGGTTAGGGTCAGGTTTATGGTTATGGTGAGGGTTAGGGTTAGGGTTAGGGTGAGGGTTAACCCTAAACGTAACCCTAACCCTGATCATAACCAATCGGAGGAGAGCCATTCTAACCAATCACAGGCGAATCAGAGGCGAAAAAGGCGGTACTTGCCCCTACCATCCTACGAAATATTTGCTCGCCGGTTCCCAGGTCACATACAAAGCGGGGAACATAGGACCCGGGGAACATTGGACCCGGGGAAAATAGGTACGCTCCTCTGCTTACTAGCTGCTTGGTGCTTTTTTGGCAATTGATCACCAAAAATAACAAGTGTGGCATCCGTGTGTTTGATTTGGAGGCATTGTGCACGATAGTTCATCACTTTTATCACAAAGAATATACTAGTTTGATGAATATATGTGTATGTTAACTGTCTACTGTTGTTCTTTGTTTATTTCATAGAATGTAAAGCTTTTCAGGATGTAGCCCATGTATGGAAATTGTTGTAGCAATGCAGTTATTCTGAATAGTAGAGGAAGTAGCAGTAGTAGTAGTAGTAGTAGTAGTAGTAGTAGTAATAATACATATTTAATAAGATATAAGAAACAGTATATATATATTCTACTAATACACTTGTTGTTGTAATTTCATGTAAAATGCTTTGTGTGGCCATAGTGTTAATAGCGGTCACAATCCTGTTACTGATACATTTGAGCTCCAGCACAATATGAATATTGATACTGATGATCCATCCTATCAGCTAGCTCAGCTCATGAATACTTCTATGGATAACAAGTCTTTTCACCCTGCTCATCTCATATTGCTATAAAAATGTGCATACACTGTATGTTATACATTGTTACATCCCAATAACAAAGTCTTGTGACCCAGTCTACAGGCTATATCATAACAATTCAACCAACTTTATCATGACACGAATCAGCCCATCCAACTAGACAGGCTAACACACACCCTACACACACCTGGCTAACACGCCTGGCTAATACACTCCTGGCAATGTCAATCAAACACATCTTGATTGACATGCAATTGGTACAAACACACACAGCTTCGCCAATGTGCATTTGCAAAAGCACATCTTAGTTAACCTGACGCTGGCTAGCAGATACAACTGGCTAATACACCTGGCTAACACTCAACTGGCTAACACAACCCTTGCTAACACACACACACACGCACGCACACACACACACACACACACACACACACACACACACACACACACACACACACACACACACACACACACACACACACACACACACACACACACACACACACACACACACACACACGCACGCACACAGAGCTGGCTGACACACCTGACAAACACACAACTGGCTAACACACATGGATAACACACACCTGGTTATCCCGCACAATAGATACCTGGCTAACACACAAATCTGACTAGCACCCACCTGGCTCACAAATGTGTTCATGAGTGCCATCTCATGTACTATTTAATCTTCATGCAAGTAGTGTACGAGTAGGAAAATGGCTACTGAGAAGAGAATTCGCTTCTCAAAACAAAAAGTAAAACACATGTACAGTATAATCCCTTGATACGCGGGCACCAAACACTGCCCTTGGTATTGGCCACCTGGAGTCTGAAGTTAGAGAGAGAGAGAGAGAGAGAGAGAGAGAGAGAGAGAGAGAGAGAGAGAGAGAGAGAGAGAGAGAGAGAGAGAGAGAGAGGGGGGGGGGGGGGGGGGGGGGGGGGTAGTGAGAGAGAGAGAGCGAGAGAGAGAGAGAGAGAGAGAGGGGGGGGGGGTAGTGAGAGAGAGAGAGAGAGAGAGAGAGAGAGAGAGAGAGAGAGAGAGAGGGGGGGGGGTAGTGAGAGAGAGAGAGAGAGAGAGAGAGAGAGAGAGAGAGAGAGAGAGAGAGAGAGAGAGAGAGAGAGAGAGAGAGAGAGGGGGGGGGGGGGGGGGGTAGAGAGAGAGAGAGAGAGAGAGAGAGAGAGAGAGAGAGAGAGAGAGAGAGAGAGAGAGAGAGAGAGAGAGCAATAAGGAGCCCAAGGTCTTGAAAGAAGGCATAGGTATCATGTGACAGTGAAAGCTACCTGCAGTCAAAGCAAACCAGCCCTGTTCTCCCTCAGTTATGTGGCTGTTTTCTACATACATGCAGGGGATTACAATCTGTCCTACAGAGTGTAGATGGTCGTGCCTTTGCATGTTTGGCTTCAGTGTGTACATGAATCAATATTGGATGAAAGCAGAAATGTCAAAGAACAACTCAGACCAACAGTGTTCTGCCTCACATCAGCAGAGGCTAAGATCTCTGGCTACCGTATGTGTGTGTACACACACACTCACATTCATACACACACACACACACACACATACACATGCACACGCACACGCACACGCACACACACATACACCCTTTTTTTAGAAAAAATACCTCTCCGCAAAACCTCACACACAAACTAAGGTAAGACGCAAAATTACAATCATACAACAACACAAGGGGGAAATCATTTCTCAACTCCAAACACTAAAGGGGAGGGGGAGGGGGGGGGGGAACGATCCCCCCCAAAAACAAAACATCAATCCAAGATGGCCGCTAGCGTGCCCCCGTTTGGCCCTACCTGGTCCCACCAGCCAATGAGCCACGGCCTGGAGCAGGTCTCACAGAACAGGTCCACTAAGGGCGTCCTCCGTTCGGCCGCCGTCCCCCCCCCTTCCAGCACCC
>NC_044049.1:8461149-8463649 GCF_902167405.1 Gadus morhua | reverse complement strand
ACGCGCACACACACACACACACACACACACACACAAAAACACACTCACAATAAAATGTGTGATGTGCATTATGAAATATAAACATAAGATAAGCTGTCATTCGCAAACACCCACGTACACACACACACACGCACGCACGCACGCACGCACGCACGCACGCACGCACGCACGCACGCACGCACGCACGCACGCACGCACGCACACACACACATACACACACATACACAAAGACAGGTACACAGCTCTATAGGTCAGAATTTACAGCAAGATTAGATTTGGTTTGGGGGGGGTTGGATCAGAGGCACCCAGGTGTGCAACATCAAACATCACCCCTCTTGGCCTGAGGGTGGAGGCGGGGGGGGGGGGGGGGGGGGGGTTACCTGGGAGGGCAGTGAGAGGCCGAGCGCCTGCGATCCTGGATGCTGCAGTTGAGCTTCATGCGGCGGAAGAGAGCGCAGCCGCCGGGGGCCCGGCCTTGGTCCGGGGACAGGGGCGAGGTGGCGCATGGTGAGGGGGTGCTGCTGGTGGAGGAGGAGGGGGCGCAGGTGGAGGTGGGACCCTCGGGGGTCTCCCACAGCCGCAGCTGTCGCGTCAGCTTCCGGTGACTCATGTCTGAACTCCTGCCTCCGCCCCTACCCCCCCCCCCCCCCCCCCCCCCCCCCCCCCCCCCCCCCCCCCTCCCACCGACGGAGCGTCGAGACCACTTAAACAAAACAACAACAACAATAAAAAAGGAATACTCCACAGGGCTTCTGCTAAACCGCGGTCTATTTCCGTCTCTCTTGCTGTCTTCAACACAAAAGGACCCCCTCTCTCTCTCTGTCCGTCTGCCGGTCACTCTTTATCTCTTTCCCCCTCCTCTGTGCTCTATCCCTTCTCATCCACTTTTCAGAAGCTTCCGCTCATGTCTCAGACAGACCCAAACTGTTGCTCAAACAAGTTCCAACAAACCCAGAATGGGAGGGCCGAACCTCGGGGGCCGTCTCAAGAATGTTTTCACCGCTGTCGATGTCTGCCAAAAGCTAGGTCTTCTTCTCCTGCTCCTGTCTCTCTCCATTCCTCTCCCTCTATGTGTCTCTCTCTATCCGTCTCTCTCTGAGACGTGTGTGTCTGACGTTACGACAGCCCTTTCCGTCGGGTCCCCTTCCCCTTCCTGTGTGCTGTCAGCCGGTCGGTTAAGCAATCCTTCTTCGCAGAGAGCCGACTGGCATTCCTCCACCCTCCCCGTGCGGGGCCGTCTGATATTTCACCATCTCAGCCCTGCCACAGCCCCTCCAGGGACCTGCCCACCTCCCGTAACCTCCCCTCCCTGCCGGCAAACTGTCTCCCCCTCCCTCGCTCCTCCTTTTCGCGCTCACCCAGATCCGATTTCCATTTCCCCTTAATTCGTTATTTTCCCTCCACCCTCGACTCGTCTTGTCTGACGGATCGCTCTGTTGTCTTTGCTTCTCTGTCTCTCTCTCCCCCCCCCCCCCCCCCCCCCCAAACCTTGGGTTTGTCTTTCCCAATATTGCGAAAAATCTTGAGCGTGTTCCTCTGGCCCTTATCGCGTGCTGCACAGCTTCTCATGCAGCAATGGGGGCAGACGGGGGGGGGGGGGGGGGGGGGGGGGGTTTGCGGGGCAGAGCTGATCACTCACAGGAAACAGAGCAACGGGCGAAGCCGAGAAAGAAAAGGAACGCTGTAATGAGGTCTCACCCCGAGAAGAAAGAAAAAGAAAGGGGCCTGAGAGGAGAAGAAAAAAACACACCGCTCCGAAAAAGAGGAAGAGGGAAGGAAGTTGAGGTGCTTGAAGGGCAGACAGCGTGCTGGATGAGGGACAGAGGATGGAGGAGACCTTGTGACCGCTCCTCATTAATAACCCTGTGTAAATATTTGACCGTTCCCGACAAACGTGCGAGGTTTACGGGCAAAACACGGCCTGTGTTGTGACATCAACCGGGCGTCTCCGTGGAAGCGGGCGTCCGTTTGGCGGGGCCCTGACTGGAAGGTGACGAGGGCCCTTTGGTGACGGGGGCCCCTGGGCAATGTGGCCCCTGTGTGACGTGACTCCCTGCCGGTGACACGCCACCGCACTGGGTTACATGACCTCAAAGGAGGGGGGGGGGTCATATGACACAGTTCATGACATTAACGTGAATCACGAGGCAGCCGTGACTAACGCATGATGGGGTCGTTTTTTTCTATTTGGACTTTCGTCCAGAACCCAGGGAATGTCCTGCGACGGATGGTGATTCCAAACGTTAAGTCTTTCGATCGATCGCCTCGGATTGGTTACGTTTGCGTTTGCGTTGGCAATCTTTAGAAGTTGTGCTCTGACAGCACCGTGCACTCACACATCCATCTCCAAAAACTCTTTTTAATTCTGCCATGGGGCTATTTTTAGTCACAGCACGATCCTGCTGATGGTGTTTGGAATACAAATCAGACCTTTAAATCCAGAGTGTTTTTGGAAACAAGGTTTGTGCATGTGCCATTGTGTGTGTGTGCGTGTGCATGT